>NC_092590.1:78347000-78647500 GCF_047663525.1 Anas platyrhynchos
GGCAAAATCAACCTTGGACGCATCTTCAAAAGGCGCACTTGAATATGTGCAGTCATTGGCTTCATGAGTGCTACCAAGTAAAAGCTGTTAAATGGCATGGAAGAACTAAGGTCCTCTAACATGGATTTGTTAAAGTCCCCCTTGGTGGCTTTAGACTTGGTTTAAATAATGAATTAGAAGACAAATAAATGACTTAAGTATGAAATTTTGGCCAGATTACATTGGAAGGAGGTAAATGTGGCCTTGGAAATATTCTCTTTGCTTTAGAAGACAATGTTATTCAGTTGTCAGATGTCTTCATCCAAAATAAATAAATATGCCGCATAATGGCCGCGATTCTTCCCATTTCGGGTAACTGTATGCTGGCAATAGCACGCCATACCAGATAATGCAAATAATCTGCTGCCGAATAATTAATGATGCGGCTGGGCATATTTTTTTGATGAATGCTTATGGAGCCTGGTGACAGGCGTGAAATTAGAAAATTCCTTCAGCGCCCTAAAATATAAATAGCTTTCGGAACTGAAAAGAGTTTCACAGCTGAAGATTTTATTGTGTTGAGAGGAAAAACTTTTCCACCCCCATCCCCCCCTTTCTTCTCTGCGAGTTGTTTGTCCATTCACAAAACAAATACTCTGAAGCCCAGTACGGCTCATGGGAATAAATTTCAGGTCGAATTAGTACAGTTTCCTTGCTGTCAGGACGGTGGAATTAATGGTGTTTTGATGACACGAATTTTGAAGGGCGAACAAAGAAGCTGAAGGGAGGGAGACATGACTCCTTAGAAGTGCGGTCCTCCTCTCCCCCAGCCTCTCTTGTCTTCCCTGTCATCCGTCTGCCAATCTCCCTGTCCATGGTTAGTTAAAGGCGCTTTTTATCCTCTTTTCTTTCCCACAGAGTTTGCCAGATCCGGCCCAGTGCCTGGGTTCCAAGGGGACACGCTGCAGTTGGCCTTCATCGACTTGAGACAAGTAAGTCTTTGTGTTTTTGTTTTTTGTTTTTCTTTTAAGATGTGTGACTGAAGACCATCAGGTCTTAAGGAAAGGGAGAGGAGGGGAAACGGCGTTGGTGATTTACGCCAGAGACCTATATTTCCCCCCTCCCAGGCGCTCCCCCGCCTCCCCGCGCTCGAAGCCACCTCCTTGTTTAGCGCTCCGGGGTCCTGGAGATGGTGGAGGTGAAAAGGGCTGGTGGTATGGGGCCAGAAAGAAAGCCGTGCCTGACCCGGGCCGATGGGGCCATTGTGCTCCCCGTTGGCTTCTGCGGCCATGGCAAAAAGATAACTCGGCGACTCCGCCGGCCGAGGCGAAGCAGGTGTTGCAAACAGAGAGAGCACTGATGCAGAGACCGCCTGCCTCGAGCACTTTTGTTCACAGATAATGCCCGGAGGGGCGTTTTGCGAGGGCGAAGGAATTTGCATTCCCGTTTGTGTGGGGAGGGTGTGCGCCGGGGCGCGTTTCTGTCTGGCTTTGGCCCTGCTCCCCCGCCCCGGTCCCCTCTTCGCAGATGGTCCCCGGCCCCCAATGACAAAGTGGCTGTTGGAGAAGATGACCACGATCCACCCATCGGTGCCCACCTCTCCAGGGGCCCCGTTAGAGCCAACTTGACCATAGCAGGTACTGAGGCATTCGTAGGGCTTGGCAAGCCAGTTGAGGGAAAGGGGCCATGCTAGCGAGTCATTTGTTAGGGGTGGAAATGGGCATTATTGATACACTAGGCTGGGGGGAAAAAGTGAGGTGGTCCTGTCATCTCTTGGCACCGAAGATGGATGGGTTGGATAGAAAGTCTGAATGAAGTAAGACTCAATGACTGATGCTTCTCTCCTATTAAAACAATCTTTTTTTGTCTGTTAAACCCCCCTGGCTTTGTCCCTCCTGCCATCATGATGCAGTGCCTCTTGTTTTCAGGGTTGACGTAGTTTGCATTCTGAAAACTTTCGGGTGCCGAGGGTATTTCTTAAATCTGCATAATCCCTTGTATCGATGATCTCCTTACCACTGTGACTCCGATTCATGCTGGAGCCGCTTTTAACCCGTCAGGGTTTTGAGAACTTCTCTGCATCCAATTGATGTGCGGGGCAATCTGTCATGCAATGACACTTCTGCAGAGCAGCACTAAGTTTAATAACGCCGAGACGCCGAGCGGTCGCCTGGTGTACTCGGACCCGTGAGCAGCTGCCAAATCTCTTTGCAGAATGGTCCAAACAGCTCCATGGAAAAGGTGTGTGGTATCAGCGCTACGTGTTGACACTTTTATCTTCATTAGCTTCTTGGCACTTTATTGACTGCACTACGCAATGCACTTGCAACCTCCCGGGTATAAGGAAATGTGGAGGCTTTTTGGGTCTTTTCCAAGCACGGAGACATGAATGCAGGGATTTTGAAGAGGAAAGCTGTGGCTTTTTGAAGAATGAAATGCCTTAAAAATGCTCTGTGAGGTTCAGCTGCTCTGAGCCAGTGCATTAGCAGGAGACAGGGATATGGGAAATGTTTGTATGGTTCATAGCTGCAAAACGCAGCCAAATGAATTCAGCGTGAGTGAGGAGAAGGCTGAACAGTAGCCCTCGACAATTCGTCCTCCTCTGTCAAATGTTCTTTGTACAGAACATTTTCTTCTTTGTTTTGGAAGGCAGTCCCACCTTTTCCTTGCATTCGAAAATAATAGCTTTTCTCGATGTTGCACGGACGAAAGGGAAATGCTTCGGCCTGTTGAGTGTCAGGTGAGAACAGGCAGTCCTAGATGTTCCTCTGGATGGCAAATATTGTACAGAAAATGGACAACATCTTGTTGCACCGAGCAGAGCAGAGCAGTCCACTGATCACTGGTTTATTGAGGTTAGCAACCACATTAAGAGATGAAAGAGATGATGCCCTGATCCCGTGACTCATGATGTGCCCTCAGACTTTGTGTGAAGTTCCCTTGGCTGCTCTGGGGCTGTCACAAGCCAAACGTTTCCACCACCATAGCACTTTTTGTCGGATCAAGGCTCCAGCTGCCTGGCCTGGGAGCTGGAGAGAGCTGGAAGGGTGGATGGATGAAAGTAGAGCAAAGAAAGGTCTTCCTTTTTTTTTTTCTTTGATTTATTTTTAATTTGTTCTTTTCAGGCGTGGCGTTCTTTCTCGTTCAAGCCACTGAATGTTAACGCCGTGTTGACATAAAGTGATGGACGGGGAAACGTTACCACCTGAAAGCGTTTGTGTTTCTGGCTGTTTTCCTTTGCCTGGGAAGGAACTCCTGCACGGCTGGTGAGAGGGTGTTCCCAACCTGAAATCCAGACAGACTTTTCAAAAGGTTAAAAGTAATTTTGGGTTTATGTTACAGGTAGCTTTATGCCTACCTTGGAGCTGTCCTGTCAATTAGTGTGGTTTTTGCATGAGCAGGCAGAAGCAGTCAGGCTTCACTCTGTAGGGAGGAAAAAATGACTGGGCAAAAAATGCACAAAGTAGGGAGATTAAAGAGATTTCCCCCTCCCTTCCCAGCCTATTTCAGTACTGGCAACCTTGAGCTGCTAAAAAGCAATTCTAGATAAGAGAAAAAATTCAAAGCCTTGTGGGATTAAGTTACTTTAAAACCAAAATTAATTCTTAGAACAATAAAATGTAAAATGGTAGAAGAATGCAGCGATTGGCTTTGCCTCTCAAATACGGATCTGTGTAATGGGAAGGAGACTTATTAAAATGTCATTGTCTGGGAGCACCAGATTTCTTCCTTGCTCGGTGCAGCAGATTCAAGTGTAAGATCCCTCTGCACAAAGAAAACCTTGATTCTCCCGTTGTGCTCGAGGAAGTTGGGAGAAATCTCATCACGGCGTGGTAAAGAGGAGAAGAGTCGAGCCCAGAGAATCAAAATTACAATTCTGAGCAGACGGTAGTTTAAAAAGTGACTCTTCTTCCCATCCTGGGACAATTCTCAACCCATAAATGCCTTTAATGAAGTGAGAAAGCAAACCAAGTTGCATCTCAAATCCCTTTGTAAGAGCCCTTTTATAACAAGTGTCTGACAGTGCTACTCAAATATTTCGGGCTTTGCAAGGAAGCAATGGTTACTTTTTCCCTTCAAGTTTCAACTTTGCTCACATGTGCTCCTTGCTGTATGTTGGAAATCTGAAATAAATTTGCTTCCATAAATAAGCTTGCTAAAATATGAAAGGCGCCTCGATAATCTGCTCTGCC
The DNA here is from genome assembly GCF_047663525.1 of Anas platyrhynchos. Taxonomy (NCBI): domain Eukaryota; kingdom Metazoa; phylum Chordata; class Aves; order Anseriformes; family Anatidae; genus Anas; species Anas platyrhynchos. The sequence continues at coordinate 78,351,173 of NC_092590.1, forward strand.
GCATCTTGCTTTCAAAAGTGACTCGAGCGCTGGGCTCCAAATCCCGCTGCAGGTCCCAGTGCCACTGAGGAGCTCCAGGGGACTTCGGATCAGCCCGAGCCTGCACATGCAATAAGTTCACTGTGCTCTCCGCAGCTTCTGGCCAGCTGGAAGTGTTTTAGCTTTTCATTTTCATGGCTTTATTGTAAGCAAGATGGTTGAAGAGGAAGGTTTTATATTTGTCTGTGAAGTCGCTGCAATCCTCAGCCATGCTGATCTCTCCTAGAAGCCAGATCGACGCTCGTGGCTGCCCGCCAAGGAAAATCTGTCTCCAGCACTCGAAGAATTTCACTCTGGGCTCTAGCGAGGGAATGTCTTAGCTGGATTAGAGCTCCTTACTGGAGGCCTCTCCGTCTGTCCAGCGGATTATAAATCCTCTGTGTCGAATTTCCACTGGAAGTGCAAACTTTCCGCAGCAAGGGCGATTTGGGGAAGGGCAGCCAGGAGCCCTTCTTTCTGGAGGCTCCCGGGTGTGCGAGGGATGAGGGCCGTGAGGTTCCCCTCTTCTACTCCATCGTTTCGCTCTTTTGCTTGCTGGTTGTTAACTGGACGGTGCTTACGAATTTGAGCATCAGCTTTTCAAGCGCCGTCGGTGAGGTAAGATAGGCAAACACTATCTTTGGGTGTGGACCAGCTGTTCTGCTTACCGGCTGTCAAACAGCAAACATTTTATGTGTTCTTTTTACTGCGTTTGAAAGCCAGTTGTGGTTACTGTGGGTTTGTGTTGGACGCCGGCCAGCTGCGTAATGAGAGGTCTCCGTCTGATGCATTAATTTTTCCTCTGATAGAGATGCTTAATAAAAGAGCGTTCCCCTCAAGAACAGAATTCCCTTCTGTCCCTGGTCTGTGCCCCATTTGTCTTCCCCTCACACAAATCTTTTCCGCATTGTTCTCATAGTTACTGGAGGGTTTTTTTCTCGTTGAGAAGACGTGAAATAAAAAGTTAGGCAGGAACGTTGAGCCTTACGAACTGTGCACTTGTTCTGTCTTAATTTCCCCCAGCGATTTCTGAATCTTCTGGCCCACTTTGGCCATGTTTGCTCGGTGGACTTCAAAGGTACAACTCCCCTGGCAATTTCTGTGAAAATATGAGCCAGGATATTGGAGAAAAGCTGCAGGGTGACCTCATCCCTTAGACATCAGAGAATTCACCGCATAGCTCAGGCTTGAGAGAGACCACGGCGAGATCTGGATTTCTTGGTTCTGCACTCGGTTTGAAGGAACTGCAAGAGTGAGCGTTGCATTGAGAGACAGGGTAATGCTGGTATTTGTGGATATCTAGCTTAGCCTCAACCATCAGATGATAAATGAGGTGTTTAAGACTCAGTTTAACTTGTTGTTGGCTGATTTAAAGGCGCTGGAAGCTCAGACTTGTTCAAGGTGAGCGGGTATTGAGGTAGGTGTAGTTTTGTCTCCTGCTCCTGCGTGGTCCACGGCTTCAGCATCCAGTCCCAAGCACGGTGGCTGCGGGGAAGCCCTTGTAAATTTGGGCTGAAGGGCCAAGACTAGATGGGTATGTGCCTTGGGATGACACTACAAGGCTCTGGCCACCTCTCTTTTAATGGTAGGAGGATGGAGACAATCTCTCCAAGAGTTTCAAGGCAGCATCCAGGCCAGCTGGGTTGTTGGGTTGTTTTGTTGTTGTTTGTTTTTTTTTAAACTTATTTTTATATTTTGCAATTAGATGTGGTTTTCCTGCCCTGTGAACTCTAAGGAGATAGCTGAAGAGCAGTGTGAAAAAAAAATTGGGTGAACCTCAGAGCCAGCCCCGAGCCTGCTGAGATAGGGACTGGCAGTCCCACGAGAGTGCAGTGGTGTGGAGAGGAGTTCGTTAGGTGTCAGACTGGTTTGGCTGAGCTTTCCCCACTTGTTTTGCTGGTAGATGCAACAGAAGTTGGAAATCGTATTAGAGGGAGGATCAATTAAGCCAAACATCTCAGCGAGATGTCTCCTTCACATGTACTCGGCTTTGAAGCACGGGTTTCTGTCGTAAGAGGAGTTGCAGACGGAGTAGCTGCGGTTTTAATCGCTGGATGCAGCAAGGCAGAGATGAAAAGGTGACTCACTGGTTTCATCTCATCTACTTCCTTGACAATTGCTTTTTTTCCATCTCCAAAGCGTTCTGCAGGCTGCCGACCGCCTGGCCCACTACCTCGCCCGTCTTTGTCCTTGCCGCTTGCCTGGTTCACACAAACGCCCATCGCACTGCTCTGGTTGGGGACTGCATCGTGGGGGATCTATACCCTAATTTTCTGAGCAGCACTCTTCTACATTTTGGTTTCTGGTCATCTGTAGTGCCTAATGCCCTTTTACCAACCCTTGGGTAGAAGAAAACATCTGCATTTTCCAGCTCACTTAACGTACAGTCTCTCCTCTCCTTTTAACTGTACCCTCTCTCCTATTTTATCCTTCCTTAATAGCACTTGTTTTAATTATTTAACCCTTGCTCCGTGGCCTCAGCACCCTGTTCTCTGCAGCTCAGCTCTCTGCTGGCTCTGGGGAGCCATCCTGTGTGTGCCCTGCCTGGAGCTGCCTTCCCAGCGGTGTCAAGCGAGATGTTGGGTTCCATTAATCTTTCATTGCGAATGTCATCTCGTTCCTGTGCAGTAAGGAAACGAGGTGTGAAGACACATGTTCCAGTTGCAGCCTTAATTCTTAATTACCCGTCGGTGATGGGTTCGAGCTAGTTTTATCATTACCCTTAAATACAGGTTTTTTGCTGTTAAGATCGTATCTCTAGGCTGTTAATTACTTTTGCTGCTCCTCTCCGAATTCCCTCCACAGATTGGTATCTGCAGATAATGCACCAACCATTATTAATCATGTTCATTACAGCAGTGCCTACAGGCCAACTCAGAACTGCCCATTTTGCTGGTTCTTGTGCAAACACGACGAGCTGCTCAGTCTAAACAGATGAGGGAGAGACCAGAAGGGGCAGGCTAAATGCGGCTGACTTGGAGCCGAACACACTGCTGCTGATTAAATAGTATTTTGTTTAGTAATACCCATGACTGTGATAAATGTTTTTCGAGGCATCCAGCAGCCGTAGCCACATCAGCTTCTCAGAAGTGGAGATATCATCGCCTTCCTCCTCTGTCACACCTCTCTCCTTACACAGACTCCAATTAGGCTGGTTTTTCCGAATGCCAAATTGCCTGTGGAAACCAATTTCAAAACTGTAGCCTGCTGTTAATTTATGGTGGACCTCAGTGCTGCCCGGGCCGCTTCAGCATCATGCTGAGTTTCCTCTCAAAAGTTATCTGCATGGGGTAATAAAATGATATTGTTAACAAAACAAGGCTTGCGCACCAGCTTCATCTCTCAAGAAATGCCGGGGTTTGTTTCCCAAATCCGTATTTGAAATGAAATTGTTTGGTTTTGAAAATGTTTGCTGTAATCACTCGGTGGAAAGAAGCAGTTTGTGCGCAGTCACTGATTTATTAAGGCCCGTTTAAAACTTTGTGAATTCAATGTACTCGTCTTGTATGAGTCGCACGCTCTCTGCAAGGTGGAGCTGGCTGGGTCCTTCAGTTCGGGTTGTCTGGAAGCTGGAGAGGTGAAAGAAACCTGCTATGGTGAGAACGTAGAACGTGTCTCACCTGTGAGCAAGGTGTAACCAGGAGCCCATAGCTTCAGCCCCTAAATTTTGGAATTCACACGAGCACATGGCATCTCTTGCTGTGTCACCGCTCCAAAATCCCTTTCCATTTCCATTCGTCAAGGTGTTGGGGTGTTTGTGCCCATCCCTCCTTGTCCTCATATCTCCCTTACCCTAGGAAACTTGGAAGAGGTGAAGAACCAGAAAGATAAGATGAATGGGATGACTCAAAAACCCAAAAGCTAACAAACAAACCCCCGCAGATGTTTCGCGATGGGCCCTTTTTCTTTAATCTCGCTCCGTGCTGTGATCCTTCTTCCTGGCTCTCAGCACCATCCACTTTAACCTCTGCTGGTAGCACCCTGGGGAGCAAAGTGCTGTCTCTTTTCTGGTAACCTTGATTAAAATCTCTCTCGGTGCAGTTAGGACACATCTAAGAAGGAAGGAGACGGTTTGTGAGATGTGGTGCTACCTTCTAGAGCTCCAGCAGGCATCAGGAAGGGTGATCCACACGGGGACCCATCACAGGTGACACAGAGGCATTTCTTTGTCCACTCCGGTCCATCCTGGTGTGCATGGCCATGGAGATGTGCTCAGACCTGGATATTTGGGCAGGGAAACTGTGCAAGAATCCCCTGGGCTGCAGCTAACCCGCGGCAAGAGGACCGGGGAGGACATTCCAGTGGCTTGGCCAAACCGCTGTTTTTCTTGCTTGTTAGGCTCAGGGAATGAGTTTTTTGTTTTTTTTTTTTTAGTGCCTAAAACCCAGCAGTATTTGAAAAGGGCACATTAAGTAATTTATTTATTTTTGAATCAGTGTTAAATGCCTGACTCACAAAGGAAGGCTGCTTCAAAGTTTGCGCTGAAAATCCAGGCTGCTGCTCGCTGGGCTCTGCAGAGGGGGAATGCGGAGAGGGAAAGACGCACAAAGGCATGAGCTCAGAGCGGATTTAGAGCCTTAACTCTGATTTTTCTTGCTTTGGTGAGTTTCAGCTAGTCTTAGTGTTACTTTAAACATACCCTTTTGTAGTTCAATTATATGAAAATCACACAGATCCCTGGGCCGTTCGGCTGCTCCAGCTCCGTCAGAATCCATCACTCTTGATCCAGGAAGGATGTATTGGCATGCTGAGGAATTAAAGAGCCTGGATGCTCCCCAGAGCCTTCAAACATAAAATCAAGAGTGCAAACATATTCTGTTAGCACTTCTCTTACGCGGAAAGCACTGCCTGGCTTTCTTTCGTTGCTGCGTGGCAATGGAAATTGTGGGGTCTGTCGACACTTCGCAGAGTGGAACAATAAAAACAAAAACAAACAAAAAGCGATCAAATCCTCTTTCGTGCCGAGATTCTTGGGCTAGGCAGAAGAAAGAAGAGGAGGAAATGAGAGTTTTTAAGGAGGGGGATGCGTTTTGATAGGTCCTGGTTGCGTATGAAATTCCTCGGGCTGCCGTGTGAACAGAACACCTGGCTTGTTTGGACCTCCAGCTCCTGCTGAAATCAGTGGGTGCTGGGGTAGGACTTGCTCGTCCTTACCTTAGTTGGTGTGCTGGGTTGACTTTTGGGGTTTGCTCGGGGTGAGTGGGCTTTTCCTGCCACCCCCACGGCTGAGGTTTGGTCTCTGTGCTCTCCTGTCCTCCCAGTGCCGCTGCGTGGCTCTGCTGATGTTAGCAGTGAAATTACATTTTCTTTCCAATCCTGTGCTTTGAGAACAATTCAGTGAAACATTACGGGATCACTCATCTTTCCTTTCTCTTTTCACCTATATTTTGTTTTAGCAAACACTGCAGCCACTCCGATGGGTCTCCACCAAGAACCTCAGTCAAAGGGGACTTTGCACCAGAGCAGGAGCTCGTGGTTGGGTTTTTTTCCTCTAACACAACTATAGATCTGCCTCCCTCCGCTCTGCCACCCTCAGCCCTGTCTGCTGATGGCCCCAAACCCTACAGCAGGTTGCTTTTGCTCCGGGCATCTGCTGTGGGCCATAAGGAGCTGCAACGGGAGGGGTCTCCTCCTGCCGTGCCCTCTAATTTCAGGAGGCTGTGAGGCAGCCATCCGAGCAGGGAAACGGACACCGTTCAGCTTATAGGGCCCGCTGTCACCTTTAACCTGCTGATTGAGGTGGGATTGATGGGGAACGGAGAGGGTTAGAGGTGGGTGCCCTTAACCTCCAGATCCTTGCCTGTGAAACCGAATCCTCTCCGGCGATCGGTGCGTGCTCGCGAGCTCTCACCCCTGAGCCGGAGAGGAAGGGCTGCGCCGCCTGGCTGGAAATGCCATCCATAAAGAAGCCTTTATTGGGCTGCCTTTCATGACATCCTAGCCTCACCTTGTGCAGGGTGGGCTTTTCTTTCCTTTCCCTTTATTTTTTTTTTCTTTTCTTTTTTTTTTCTGAGTGCTCCTGTTGCTGCTGTGAGCCTGGCTCGGCGGCTGGGTGTCCCCGCAGCGCATCGGCTGCGTCTCGGTGGGTGGCAAAGTCCCCTCCGCCTTTTCTTTGAAGCCACAGGGAAACAGGATCCCCTTGCACCCGTGTAATTCTCCTCCTTGGGGTCTCTCGAGCTGGGTTGTTGGGCTGTGGGTTCAGAGCAAGGCAACGTTAGCTCCTGGAATAATTCATTGCCAGTGAGCTGGCCTCTTTTGGAAATAACACAAATAAAAAGCCATCGGTGGTGTGATGAGCATGGGGGGAAAGTTTGCACCACAAGCCCACTGGTGCCCTTATCCCTTAAGATGACAATTGCAAAAGCCATTGTTTGCAGAGATGTTGGTTCCCTGATCCTGCAGGAATGAGCTGTTAATTGCCTGCTAATCAGCCGGTCCCAAGCACTCTGGCAGCCTCCCCCATTGATTTTCCCATTTGATTTAAGGAGTGCAGGTAGCGAGTGGTGCTGCACGCCTGGATTAAGAGGTTAATAAATGAGAGAAGGGTTGTGGGGAAAGGCAGGAGACCGATGTGTAAGGGCCCGGTGATGGAAAGAAGGCAGAGGATGGAGAACTCGTCCTCTGCAAGCTTCCAGCAGAGAGCAGGTGCAGGGCTGACACCAGCCCTGGAGCATCCAGCGAGGAGGAGCCGTGTCCTCCTGCTCCTCTCACAGCTGGGATCTCAGGATTTGGCTTCAAGCTGGCTTTAACGCAGTGTTTCAGCCAACAGCTCACTCGTGGAGCTCGGTTACTCGAAGTTACCCCAGCTCACCTTGTGCGAAACCATCAGCCCTCCGCATTTGTCATCTTTATTGATGAATTGACAGCAAGGTGGCACTATACAGCAAGGAACATCCCGGGATGATTTATTTCAACTCTTCTATTAGCTCCCCCCTGTCCCACGAGACAAATAATCATTTCCACGCCCGTCCTTTCTGTTGGTTCCAGGGCTTGTCTGCTTGTAAATACAGTGCAGGAGATGTTGCTGTTGGGTGTCTGCTTGGGTTATTTCCCAGGTTGGTGCTGGTAAGAGAGTTGGTTTGATGGTAGTGGGGATGTTGTGCTCTTATCTGAATTGGCACATCACCGAAAATGGCATCAGCTGCCTCTGCTTAGGACCTGAGCTTCTCAGTTGTGTGGCTGCTGGATGGTTTATTAGACGTATGTCAACATCTGCTGGAGTGACAAAATCGAGTTTTGAGGCAATGGCTCAAATTTAATAGAATTTAAGAATTCACAAACCTAACAGAAGGAGAGGAAGATGAGGTGGGTTTTGTTCTAGCCCACAGCTGGTTGTGTTCCAGGTGTGTGTGCTGATGCATTTTCAATCCCCGTGCAATGTACCTACACGGTGTCAGGGAGCCAGGAGGAGGGAACAACGTCTCCAAAAGCCGCGTTTCACACCCAATGTTAAAAAAAAAACAACACCAGTGAACAAACCAGACGTACCCTCGGCTGACTTTCTAGCTCTGCATTCCTACCCGTAAGTAAAATGAACACTTAATCCTGGAAACAAAACAAACTTCACCGAAGCACCGGAGGCTTAACAAGCGTTAGAAATCCGGCGTGTGATTTTCCTGAAATATCAGAATAAGTCCGCTTATGATTTCCTGTTTTTACTACAGAGCCAAAACAACAACGTGTGACCTCCAAGGCGGTCTGTGGGACCAGCAGCGTGCTGAGGGAGCTCGGTGTGCTGGTTGTGCAGGGAGGAAGGGAGCAATTAGGCTAATGGCCTTTAATTGATCAAGATTGAATTGGTCTGGCCACCAGAGGAGTGGCAGCTCTCCGCTGCGGGGCTTGGAGGAGCAGCCCGAGTGTGAAACCGCTCTAACACATGCACAGATTTTACACCTAAACTTTTTAAAGAAGAGGTATGAAGTCTGAACGAAGTGAGGACAGGTTCGTTTGGGACCACGGAGACCGCTTGAACTTTCAGGGCTGCCCAGGAGGTGCAGAAGAGGGCAAACGAGGGTGAGAGGCGCAGCACATCTTGGTACGTGGCAATGTTGGTGTCCCACCGAGGACAAAACCTGCAAAGTTTCTGCTTTGCAGGGCAGTCTGAGTTGGCTGTGCGCTGTACCAGTTCCTAGAGCATCACTTTTTACTTGCAGTAACACACCAGATGAGAGGTTTGGCCCTCTAACAACCCCCTTTTGTTGGGGGGGACCTCTCAGGGCTCCCCCTTTCTCCGCTGAGAGGGGACTGAACGTCTCCAAGGGCTGCTGAGGCTCCAGCTGAAGTGAAATTCCCCTCTGCAAACGGCTGTGCCTCGCAGAAAAGCAAGAAAACAAGGATCTCACTTGGCTCTGCCGAGGTTAAGCGATGGAAGAGCCCTGAAGCCTCCCCCCCTGCCTCCCACTCCCATGCAGTGGGAAGATGTGATGCCTTTTGGGTCACCTATCTACGAAGCCTCCTACAAGAGGCCCTTGCGATGCACCCAGGGTGGCTCTTGCCGAAAAAAACATGTTTATTAGACCGGTTTCGAACCTCTGTCTCCTGTGCACCGAAAAGCAGACACATCTGGTTGTTTCCCACAGGGGGTTACGAGCGAGGTGGTTTCCACCCCATCCGTCTGCGCCTGCAGACAGGTAAATCCCGAAAGTGGAGGGAGGAAGAGAGTCGGGGAGGGGGAAGGATGTAACCTCAGACAGCATTTAGTATATTTAGCTGTGATCGGTTCATTTGGTGCCTGTTATTTCTGGATGCTTGAACACCTTCTCAGGCACCGCGTCTGCCTCCGCGGGGCTGCTGGGCTGTGCCAGGCAGGTTTTGGTGCGGAGACCCATCGCCAGCTGCCGGGGTTTTTGCACAGCTCTCCGGGCTAATCCCTTGCTCCTTTGAACAATCCAAGCTGCGTGCTTCGAACCTCAGCAAGTGCAGCGCTTCTCCAGGTCGTGTGCTCATGCATATTCATCTCTCCAGCAGGCTTCTCCTTCGTTCAGTTAAATCCTGCCTCTCCGGCGTGCCCTGCAGAAGGGAGTTCCCTCGGGGATGAGCTTGAGTGTAACAGCGAGCTGGCGTCAAGGCTCGTGGATCGATACTGTGCATGCTCGCAGTGTTTAAATTACCACCATGGTCTGTTGGTCTTGGCTTAGGAGAAAGAATCCCGGTGATGAAATGCCATTCGATCCGGAGTTTGCCAGATAGTGTAAACAAGCGCATTAGTTGGACCGGATAGGCACGGTAATTGCAGAGCGAGGCTGAATGGATCCATTAAAATCAGCTTCAGGGAGCCGCATCATCCTTTTATGACTGGTAGGAAGAAAGGACCAAAAATAAACCCGGTAGTTGGAGCTGGAGGATCTCGCTGTAGAACAGGGGAGCCACCAAATCTGGTCTGAACTCTGCGTTGCTGAACTTGTGGTGTGTGGGTCCGGGTGCTCCTTCCACGCTTCACAGTGCAGGAGGGCTGTGGTTACGTGGGGTTACACAGCTGCTGCTGTTCAGAACCTCACACTGCAGAAAATGTGTAGGGTTTTGTGTCCTCTTGTTCCAGGATTCAAGCCTCTCGCTGATTCCATCAGTCAGGAAAAGCATCCGCCTCCTTCCTTCTCCAGAGCAGGTTGGACACTTTGCAGAGGGCAGGGGTAAACTTTCCGCTTGCTGTCACAATTCTGCTGCTTCGGAGCCACGTGAGCACCCGAAATGCTGCAGTTTGGAGAGGCAGCCCCTGGGAAAAACCACAAATGGCTTTAAATTTGGCAGGGTCTGCCAGAGGAGCGACGGGGAGATGCTGGTGCTTGTTCCCCCGTAGCCACTCGTGGTGGTCGAGAGCGGCATTGCCACGGGGAGAAAAGTTTTCAGGAGACGTTTGAGTTGTTCTGACCGAAGCTTGGAAATCCAGCTGTAAGAGTATCTTCACAATTTCGGGGGCTGTGGACCAGCCCTGACATACAACAAGAAAATGATTCTGTAATACTAGCTGCGAGCTGGCCCAGCTTTGTGGCCCGTCTTGCGCTTCGTGGGTAATCTGTTGGGATAGCTGGAGCTGGATGCGGTACATCACCGAGAGCCTTCGTCTTGCTGGAGCAAACCCCGAGTCCCTGAAATGGGATAATTCAGCTCGGTGAACCGATTCTTAGTTTTTTGGCTGCTGGCTCTGCTGGCTGGCTGGTCAGAGCCCGGGCCGTGGCTCGGTCTGCTCAGGCACCGAGGTTGCAGAGCTTTCACTTTGGGCACATGCTTGGGGGTTTTGTGTCTTTTGGGGTGAGACCTCTTGCGAGCAGCAGATTCATTTCTGTGTTTTTTTTTGTAGCTTCACACAAATACCTGGTTCTGGCTCTTGGTGGGCTCTGAGCTGTGCTGGCAGCTCCTGGAGTTGGAAATTCAGCTTCTCCTGGCTGGAGCCTGGGTCTCTGAACTCTGTTAAAATATGGGTGTGCTTAGAGCATGGGCTGGAGCACCCTGATGTGCTGAAATCTTTAAGAAAAAACAACAAAACACACAACAAAAGCCTGGCTTTTGTACTAGGTGGTGTCAGCCAGGAAGGAGCAGTAGGTGTGTACCCTGCAGAGGCTCACCTGGCATCTCCCCATCCCCCTGCTCACAGCAGGCCAAGTGGAAGAGTAAATACTCCTCCGACCTAATCACATTAAATGTTCCAGAGTGTAATACCTTAATTTGGTTGCTGACATTAGGGCTGATGGGGAAATGATGTGCTAATCAGGAATGACAGCGCTGCTAGATAGGAATCTTTTGTTTCCAAGATTAAGCGAACCCGGCGAGGAGCCTGGTGGGGTGTGCGCTCTGCACGCTGACTCAGAGCACAAAAGCCTCGCGTGCAGGCTCAGCCTTCCTGCCCTGGGACTGCCTGGTGCTCTCCCAAAAATCTGCCCAGCCTCTGCGAGATGCAGCCCCAAAAAGGTCAGAGGCATCGCGGTGCGGAGGCGCCGCGATTGTGCCGTGATTTCCAAAAATAATAATAAAAAAAAAAAAACAAAAAAAAAAAAAAAAAAAAACACAAATCGTGGTTTATTTTCGGTGACAGCTTGGAAGCGACGTGCACCGAGCCCGTTAGCGCTCGGTTTCTCTGTAATGTCTCAAATCTGGAGGGGGGTGGGAATCCTTCCTGGAATGCACACCCTGCGCACCACCGCTTTGCAAAACTGTTTGAAAACAATTGCTTCTGCAGGAGTAGGAGCTAATTCGAACAGCCAGTTCTGTCCTTGAGATTTACATTCCGGGATGCCAGAGGAAAATAGCACGCAGGAATTTGCTTCGTGTTTGAGGTTAGTTTGAAAGGAGTCCGGCACTTTTATGGAGGGTGGTTTTATATAGCAGCTCTCAGTGGAAACAGTTTGTCTTTTATATTTTTAGGTTAAGGGATTTCTTGAAGGTCAAACTGAGTTCACACGGTTTTCTCCTCTGCCTTGATGGAGGTAGGCATTATTATTTTAAACGACTCGGGTACAAACTTGGTGGGTGACCTCCTGGGTAAGTTATTCTGTTTAGCTGTAAAAGCAGGTTGATAAAATAAATAATGCACACGTCCTTCCCCGATTTGTGGCAATCGCTGCTTCCATTTCACCCCCTCGAACGGGTGGAAATTTTCCGTGAGCGTCACTTGGCATCTCAGCCGAGGTGGTTCGTCGCCTTACGAGGAGCATTGCTCACAGCCTTAATTGCAGATTTCATTAATTAGGGCATTTAATGATCCTGTCCAGGCACTCGCAGCTTTCTCCGATGGGTTGCAGGAAGGATGCGTCACTCGTGACTGCTCTGTCACTCCCTTGGGCTCCTCCTCACATGCTTTGCACATGCTCTGCTTTCGGTATCCACGCAGCAGTGATGTTCCCTGCATCCTCGAGGAGGATTTTGGTCCATGCCTCACAGGGCAGCGTGGTTTTGGGAACATCTGTGCCCCACTGCCAGCCTGCCAGGGGGGAAAATGCCCCAGGCTGCCTGCTGAGAGGCAAAATCTGGTCTGAGCCCAGCTTTGCACACACAGACTGGAGGGAGATGCTCCTGATGGAAAGCAGAGGAACCTCCCAGCACAAATTACTTCCCAGGAGTGTATTTTTCTTATAGGTTTTCCTCTGACATTGCCTGTGATGAGAATATTCTGCTTTAGTAAAGAGGTAGTACAGCAAGGATGTGTCTGTAAGGATAAATAGATGTGAAGTTAATACCTTTGCCAAGCAGAAAAGGTGATGTAATGGGCTGCAGAAGTAAAACTTTATTTATTTGTTCTCTCATTCAATCACGTTTATGCTATAAATAGTGGGAAAAGACACAGAACCCGCTGCAATGCAATCCACCCCAGCAGAGCTCCCCGCTCGCTGCGTGCTGTGCTCAGGCAGCGAGCAGCATCCCTCGCTTGGTTCCAGCACATTAACAGCAACGTGTGGAGCCGTCGGCGGTGCCTTGGAGGTGTCCAAGCCCTTCAGCAGCTCAGCTCATTAGGCAAGGCCAGGAGAAAATCAGCGTAGGGGTGGGAGAAGGGGAAATGGAAGAGCCGGAGGCGGCACGGCCCGTGCGGTGCTGTAATAGGCTGAGTTCTGGCATTGCTGTGTCACACACATTGTGGGGTCAGAGAGCTCATTTATTGCCTCTCTGATGGGATTTGGAGATGCCCTCAGCAGGTTGCAGCAGCAGCACCTGGTGGGTGGCACCGGTCCCCTCCGAAACCTGCCCAGCCGTGTCCCAGCGCCGTGCTGGGGAGGTACCGCCCTGGTGGTCACATCTCAGCTTAGGTTAAATTCAAGTGGTAATTCCAGATACCTCTATTTTCCGTTTTCAGAGCGGAGTTTGAGTTTTTAATGCTTTGTCCTAATGGATTGAGTTGCCAGCAGGATGACTTAAAGGATCAAACACCTCCAGGGAGCCGGAGGATTGCAGCCGTGCAGTGTCTGCGGGGCAGAGCTGCTCCAGGAGCCCGTGCTGGGTCCTCTGTGTTCATCTTCTTGCTTTGTTTTCAGCCCTTTTTACTCAAGGTGACACCAGGTTTTTGTTGCTGTTTCTCAGCATTTGGTGCTTGTGCTGTCTGAATGCATTTCTTCTCATCTCCTCTGCTCAGAGACCAACTTCTGGGTCCCTGCGGGCTGTGCATCCCCACTGACTGCAGCAGCAGGACCCCGAACAAGGGCTGTTTGTTTGCATTTTCTCATTTCTCCCCTCTCAGCCCGCCGGTTTGCGGATCCGTGTCTCTGATCCGATGCTTTGCTCACTGCTTGGCTGCCCTCGAGCACCCAGCAGTTCGCGGGGAGGGCGGCCTCGTGCGCAGCAGCTCTGCTGGGATTTCTGACGTTCTGGTTCGACCTGAATTATTGGCTGACGTCGTATGGATTGACTTGATTTTAAACGAGCATCACACGTGCGGTACCTGCAATTTACTCTGCAAGCTGGGTTTCATTTCGAACGTGAGCCTCAAGCTCGGCGGCAGCATTTGGGCTCGGGGTCGGGATGAGGTGGTGGCTATGCAGAAAGCGAGTCTGGGATTAAATTTGGGGTTGCTGATGTCTCGTTAAAAGCTACTTTGAAGGACACAGGCAAAATGTTTCCACAGCCCAATCTACAAGGCTACACTCGTTAGGTTCCAAGGCTGGAAAGTTCATTTTTATCTTCTTATTGTATCTCTTTGCAGAGTTTATATAATTTGATTTGGTTTTCCCTTCCATAAGCACATCGTTACTGTTCGAACCAGAACCTAAACCCTCGTCCTGCAGTGGAACATACACGAGGGACCCCGAGCAAGAGCATCACAGCCCCGAGCACGAGCAGCCTGGCCCCTGGTAGCTGTTGGCTGTGGGAGAGGCAGGAGTGCGGGTTTCGGGAGGGCATTTTCTCCTTTGTAATGTCCCGAGGAATTTGGTGCTAGGGAATAAGATTGATGGTGGACATTGAGACTTTCCTTGAAGACAGGGAGCTTGAGTAGACAACCAAATTGGATATTTTTCAAATGAAGCCAGTGACGGGGTTGACAGAGTTGGATGAAGTTGCTCAGGGCCTGGCCCAGGGGCATCCCAACCTCCCTGGACCCCTTTTACTGCATTTCTACAACACAGTCACTGGGAAATGCTTATTTTTTTATTTTTTTTTCCCTTGTATTTCATTGTGATCTCTCTTGTTGCAGCCTGTGCCATTGCCTCTCCTCCATTTGCTGGTGTCCTCCGAGAGCGCTCTGGTTCTTTTTTGTCTCTATCTGCCCTTTAGGTTTGTAGGTACCAAAACCATTAACCCTATAACCCTCAGCTTGCAGTGTGGGATAGCGTAAGAACCAGTCCTGAAGATAGAAATGTGGTTTTTTGTTTGCTTGTTTGTTTGTTTTTTTAAGGAAAATGAAATTAGTGCAAAGCTGAAAGAATTAGAGAATTCGTTTTTGGGCGGAACCCTTCCCCAGATGTTACAGTAGAGCGGGATTCAACAGCCCTTGGCTTTTTTAGGTTATTTGGAGGGTTTGTGTTTGCTGTGATTTAAAAAGATTTGCTAAAACATTGCAGCCCTGCTGGCTGGCCAACCTTTCCCTGCCTGGGGGGGCTGAGCATCTCTGTGTTTCAGGATGAACCTCCGCAGGCTAAAAACCTGACGAGTGAATTGCCAGCGTCTCAGACGATTCCCTTCCTAAAGCAGAGGCTGCCCAGCCCCTGGCATCTTTCCTTGGAGCTTCTGAAACTCTTCCCAAATGTGACCCGGGTCCCCGTCAGCCCTGCTGGGGCGGATGGGGGCGGTTTTCCCGTTTGGGGGGGCTGGAGGCTGACTCACGGCGCAGGAAAGTCCCCGCTGTTGGAGTCCCAAGAGCTGTGAGGCCGAGCACAGCACCGGCCCCGAGGCTTTGCCAAAGCCACTAATGGGATCCAGCTTCTGGGGTCGGGGACCGAGCTGGTGCGGACCGGCCCGGGGGCTGCAGGCTGCACCCTCGCTTGCTGGCGCGTGGTCTTGGCCCCCGTCCCCGTGCCTCAGTTTCCTCATCTTCCCCCGTGGAAAAAGCTTTGAAAGACGTGGATGTTGAGAAGGAGCCAAACAGTAAAGGGAAAACAGTTTTTATTCCCTTTCTGGCAAGGGAGCTGGCCTCCGTGCAGACTCACCCGATCTGAAGCTCGTCTTTAAAAAAAAAATTAAAAAAATTAAATTTAGGATAGAAAAGGGTCATTTTTAGCTATTTATGGCCAACACCTATCAGTCCTTCGTGCACCGCTGGGGTGATAGGAGGTTTGCAAGGAGCTGGGAGGACGCGATCACTGCTCCTGTCGGCTTAGCCTAAATGGAAAACAGGCAGCTGGTGGCTGGAGGCTGGCTGCGACAGCAACCGAAGTGATGGAGCCCTGAAATTCAGCACAGATCTCGGTAATTCCATTGCTTTTATTTGGATTTTTGTTCATGTATTTTCCCCTGTCTGCCTCGGCAGTGTTTTGTGCGAGTTATTGAAGATGTTTGTGGCTAGCCCTGTAACTAATGAGCCGCCTGCATCCAGCCTTACATAAACTTGTCAAAACACTCAAGTCCAACGGGCTCCTGCTCCCTCTTCTCAAAATTCACCAAGGCCCCACGTTACAGGCTGTAGCAGCTAATAACCTACAAATGGGATTTCGGTTTTGAAGCAGATTATGCTGAGCTGATTTTTTTTTATTTTATAAGTGGCGGGGCTGCAGTTGGGTCTTCGGAGGAAATCAAGTAGCTGATCGCAGGAGGGGTGGCTCAAAAATGTCTTGGCCACTCGTGTCCCTCTGCGGCACGTGGTTCCCACGTGGTTGGGCTGTTTCTGCTTCGTGCCTTCCTTCTTTGCTGTTTGGCTGAGGGTTTCAGCTCCCCGTGCAGGTGAACTGGCACCGCTGCTAAGCCTCAATCCTTCTCCGAGCAGCCTGGCCATCGGCACGGGCACCAAACGCAAGCTCTGCCCTCCAGCACCCATGGGTGCCCTGCTACCGTTCCCAGAGGGCTCCAGCAGCTGGGACTGAGCCCGTGCTGATCCTCTGATCCCCCTGGAGCCCAGAGAAAGGCTCCTGATGAGTGCAGAGCCTCAGCAGAGCTTGGAAGTGAAACATCGAGCTTTGTGCTTGCTGCCTGCCGCCCTTCTGGCTTTAAAACGAAGAAAGTCACAGCAGTGTTTTGCTCTGAAACATAAAGGGCAGTCGGACCAGGCTGCCTTCCAGAGAAATGAACAACCTTGGAAATTATCTGTTGAAAACGCTTGAAAAATAGGGATGGGTTTGTGTGTTTGTTGGGAAGATGAAGTGTCCCTCCCCACCTCCTCTTGCTTTACTCCATTTTCGCTCTCCCGTGGCTCCTTTTACTCCAACTTTACTGTGTTTGCAGGATTTATATAACGCACACATTCATTCCCATGTGGGCTAGAGCCTTTAACAACATGTTTTGGTCAGTTTTACAGTCGTTACAGTGGCATAATAAAATTTGTCAAGACCCTATTAAAGTGCGTTTTCCAATTGCCCTTCGCCCTGCGGAGGTGCGAACAGCGTCCTTGCGAAGCGCAGCTCGATGCTGAAACGAGAGCAGTTTCCTCCTGGTAGAAATGCTCCTGAAGCTTAAAATATTCTTTGACGGTGTCCTAAAGAAGCAGGGGAGCATGTTAAAACCCAGCTCATTCGGTTTGTTCTTTAAAGCTGCAGCTTCTGCCTCTAAAAAATAAATGACTAAAAGCAGGCTCGGGTCATTCTTATGCTTTCGGTGGCCTTGATGCCCTCATTTTCCCCCGGCTTCATCGCCAAGGGAGCTCCAACCCGAATCAGGAACGTGTTTCCAAAGGCGTGGATGCTAATGCGAGCTGCAAGCGCTGCTTCATGCCCTTCTTTCCCAGGGATTTACTGAAAAAAGCTGCAAAAAGAAGCACAGCGAAAGCAGAGCCTACGTTGCTGTGCTTGCTGCTGGCAGTGCAGTCAGCTCTTGGTCTTCCCTGCTGGTTCAGAGCCTCGGTGTGCTCTGCCAACACCTCTTAGCCTGCCTGTTTCTCTCGGAGGGTTAAATACCTACACCTTTGCTTAAGCCGTCCGGTTATCCGATAGGACAACGTTCCCGGGGGACCCGAGCTCTGTCTCATCAATTCTGTTTCAGCGAAGACGGTTTTACTTGACACCTAATCAAACGATATTCACTCGCTGCCGCTACGACTCCGAACTGTCATCTCAGAGCTGTGTGATTTTTCACGAGCACGGTGCCAGTGGAGTTGAAGGAGACTGTGGTTTGGTTATAGCTCGGGGCTAAACTAAGCCAGATGTTATGGCCTTTATTTGAAGTCATTAGCTCTTCGCCAGTTGGTCCGCGCGCATTCCTTGCATTGCTGGAGCGCTTTCCTTTTCTGAGAATATCGCCTTCTGCAGGGAATCCTGGTCGTTGTTAATAAATTACTTCTGGGCATTTCAGGAAAAATTAAGTAAAGATGTAATTTACAGAAAACAAACAACGTTCTGGCTTAATTCCCACCGTGGATAAAGAGACAGGAGACCTGCAGCAACCCCAGAACACGCAGTATGGCCAAGCAGCAAAAGAAATATCAAAGAACCCTTCCTCAACCTTGTTTTCAAGAGGGTTTCATCTGGGATAATTGGAAGGAGGACGGAGGGGAATTTCCATAGATAATTTTTGGAGCTGGGAGGCTCCAAGTTGTGCTTTGCCAGTTGATCTGGACAATATTGGGCAACTTCTGTGCTTGGTTTTTCCACGGCTGTTGAATGGGCATGTTGCACCTAACGAGGAACTTGAGGCTTTATTCGAGCTCGTAAGTTGGTTTCTAGTTCTTAGAAAAAAGGCAACGGAGAACTCCACCGCAGTGTGCAATGACAGTGGAATACCATAATGAGACCAGGCTTTGCCAACCAGCAGATTTTAATTTCATGATAAATATCAAATCGCTTTAATTTATTTTTTTTTCTCGCAAGCAAAGAGCTGTGAGCTTCAGCATTGCTCCAAATGTGCAATAATTGCTGAAGAAGCTCCTTGTAGGAGCTCAGCTTCTAACCATGAGAATTCAAAGCGTGAAGCGTGGTCATCAGTTCCTACCCTTTTTTTTTTTTTTTGGTTTTGTTGCAGTTTAGACCATTTCTGAAAACAAAAGCCGTTGCCCGAGATGCTGCTATCTTGCCCTTTGAATTTTATTTGGAAACGTAATGAGTTAAAACTTGCTGCATTTTCACGTGCCTCCTTCGTTTGTCTTAGTGCTGCACTTCTCCAAAGTTCGTTTTAATTGTTTAATAATCTCCATGACATTCATGATGAGTGACAATAGAATTAAGTCGGAGGAACTGCACCTCTCAGGAATTTGGCTGCAGAAGCTACCTGCGTTTCCCACAGCTGAAACCTTACCTCATTTTACTAGTATTTGGTTGCCTGGCTAAGGATAAGCCAGAAATAAAAAGTTGAGCAACAGCTCTCTGGTTTTAGCAAAACGGGTCGATGAAATAAAAGATGGAATTTGAGGCAGATCAGTCATTTCCTCCATGCTGTCCAGGCGAGCACCAGGATGTCCCTGTTTTGAATTAGCTTTTCGGAACAAACAGCACCCTACAACACTGGTCGCGTGATCCGTGCTCATAGCCTCCATCACGTCTGTCCGTGCTGGGCCAGTTGTGTCGGTTCCTTCTTTAAAAAGGGTCAAAACGGGGTTTTTTTGTATGTACATAAATGAGTAAAACGTCTTTCTTGGGTGAATTTGTCACCCTTGGTCAAAACCGAAGAAGTTGGTAGGAGGCTGTGTTGGTAGTGGAAGTGCCCCGCTGAACTCGGCAGGTTCAGGGAGCCAGGATTTACTCCTGTGTAGTTAAATCCTAAGGACCACTAAGCTGGGTTTGAGCTTTCAGAAGATAAATGAGCCTTGTCCTCTGGTGAGATGAGTTACTTGCAGTAATAAACGTCGCCTGATCGGGTACTGAATTTGCAAACTAATTATAAGTATTTCCATCCCAGCTTTCATTCCAAAGTGTCTCAGACCATTAAAAGTACAAATTAAACTTCAGACAGCCTCGTCCACGAGGGAGGTGAAGCACCGTGCTGGTTTTACCACCTAGGAGCTCCCGTGGAAGCACTGCTGCAGGTAGGGCAGCTCTCCATCCAGCTCCTCCATCCCAGTCCCCACCGCCCAGCTCCTGGTCCAGGCGGGCATGCTGCTGGTTGCAGCCACGGCTCTCTTGGCAGGTACAAATGGCTTTTGTGTGCTAGATGCTAACACGTACAAATGAAGGTTTCTCTTCACCTGGAAGGACAGCTTAACCCCACACTGAGTTGCAGGGTTGGTTTCGAGCCCCGCTGTAATTCCGCAGCCTTTGCCTGACTCGGATGTTGGGCATGGATTTAGGTCCTGGAGTTGAGGTGTGAGGCCATGCTTTGTTGGCAGGCCGGAGCTGTAACCTGATTAATCTGAACAGGTAAAAAGTAAAACGATCCATCAGCAGCACAACTGGCAGCGCGGCCCGTCGAGTAGTGAATTTTTCATCAGGGGGCCATTAGAGAGGAGGTGTACGTTACCGAGGGTGGTAGAAAGAGGAGACACGGAGCCAGGCTTTCATCCGGAGGGATATTGCCTAAGCAGCGAGGAATCCTTTCATCAATAAATTATGAGAAGAATGGGAGAGTTTCGAAAGATCGGCCTGTTAACGTGCTCTCATCCGGCAGATTTTGGGAACATTAGATTTTGGCCTGGGATGCCTCGCAGGAGCCGAGCGGCGACGGCGCGCAGCGAGAGCCGCGGCGCCTGCGCACCTCCTCCTCCGGTGGGATCGGCAGGGCACCCCGCATCCATCAGCAGGGTGGAGAGGAGGCAAACGCGGTGTGGCTGCTGAGCCTCTGTATTGAATAACGAGGGGGGAAAAAAGAAAAAAAAAAAAAAAAGCAGCAGGCATCCTTTGTTCCTTCACCTGGCTGCCGGCCACGCCACTCGGCGGAGCCTCCCCTGGAAGGGTGGCCGCGGCGGGGCCCACGTCTGCTCTGCTTTCCGACAGCTTCTGCTTGGCGCCGGTGGGGAACCCCAGCCCCTCGCATGTGTGACGGCTGCCGAGCCCACCTCTCCGAGGAGCAGACGGGTTTTGATCCGTCTTGGAGTGACCGAAACACGTTTGGAGAGGCAGGGGTTGGCGTGCTTGTATCAGCAGGATTTCAAACGTTCGTGTCTTCAATTTATTGCAACCTCCATTTGGCTCGGAGCATAACAAAAGGCACTTTTAGCGCCCTTACGGGAAGGTTTCAGGGTGCTCTGCGGATAGTTGATGATCCATTGAGCAAGAGCCTCTGCTTGCTGCAGGGACCAGCTCCTCGGCCGGGCTGGCACGCCGGGGAGGGGAGGTGGTGATTGCCTGCGGTGGAGCAAAGCGGCTCCTCGAGGAATTGTACCTACGCATCCCCGTCCCTCCTTCCTTGCTCTAACGAAGGAGCCATGCTCCCTTCTTTGTGCGAGCTGGCACGAGAACAAGAAATAAGTTATAACAGAAAGCAAAAGAATTCGGAGCCGTGATCGAACTCCCGCAGTGTTTACGGGGTGGAAACTTACCCAGAAATGCAGTTTTCCAAATGCCTCTGACTGTCAAAGTTTTTTTGTTGCTGGCTTCTTACTAATTCGGAGTGAGAAGCTCTGCACCAGCTTCCCAGAGCGAGGCAGTCGGGTGCTCCTCTCTGCGCAGCATCTGCCAAGTGCTGAAGGTTCGCCTCTGCCTGGGGTGCAATTTTTGTCTTCTCGGTGCTACTGCTAATTAGTGCCCAACGAGTATATGGAGGGATTGGCTCTCAAAGTTTTGAGTACCTTATATTGTACCCATGCTGGATGCTGAATGGGTGTTTGCACCCTCAGACCCTACAGAAAAGCTCACCATGAACTTCTAGACCCTATTCTACGGCTGTGTATTGTGTACTCATGTAAAATCCCTACAGGGAGAGTTATTACACAGTAGTTGTGGGAGAATATGCCCCAATTTGCCTTCACCCACCTGTCTGAAGGCCATAAATAGCAAGTTTTCTGAAGACGAGGTCGCTTCTCCCAGGAGAGAAGATATCTCAGATCCCTCCATGGAGAATCTGCGCTCAGTTTGGATATTGGCAAAGAACTGACATCTTGGGGACTTGCTAATAATTTATATTTTTCCAAAGCAATTAGCCGTTGGGGCACAGAAAGGTGAGGATTTCCAACCTAGAGGAGTCGGTGTCAGCCTGGAGCAGGCTGCAAATTCAGGGTTGTATCCCAGGAGAAGAGGCAGGAGGCGTTGGCATTCTTCAGTTTTTCGACTGGCAGTTTTTGCTTTATTTTGATCCTTGCCGCCGAAGCCTGCCTACTCCAGTAATTGATGCTACGGGAATTGGTGATTAATATCCCTGTGTCCTTTCCTTCGTGAGAAGGTAGATTTCTCTACCATATGCTGGCTGCTTTTACCGATCTTTAAATTCCAGGGGAATCCCACGTCTGCTAACATCTCCAAATCAAAGAACTTGGAAATAGCTTGGAACTGAATAAATCTTTGTCACTTCGCCTTTGTCCTGTGTTTCACGTGGGAATATCCAAGACCCTGTTGTAGAGTGGTGTTGGTGAACGTGGCTGTATGGAGTGTCCCTGGCACAAGGCATTTTGGTAGGAGGTCTGAATGACATGACGTGTGGTCTCTGGGTGGTTTGGCCATCCCATTTCTTACAAACACAGGGAAACGGGGACGTTTCATGGCTCGTGACTGAACCACAGACCTGCTCTGCCGCCTTGGCCATGGGAAGAATGGCATTGAAACCTTAGTTTACCCACCTTGAAGGATGAGTGTGTAACCACGTCCTAAAAGTAGACCAAATGCACAGAGAAGAGTTTTATCCCAATCACATTAGGGGTATAAAGCTGTAACTGTTTTCCTTCATGCTGCAATGAATCCCCTTCCAGACAAGCTGCTGGTTTTCTGCTGCAGGCTGTGTAGGGTTGAATCAATTCGGGAGAAGTTTGTGAGGGTCCCTGGGTGCTCAGCACGATGTATTTGCAGAATTTTGACCCGTGAGGTGTAACAGCAGCACGCGGATGTAAAGTTGAAGGCAATACCAGAGGCACGTCCTCAGCGCTGTCCTTTTGGAGCTAGAGTTTAACAGGCTCAGAAAACCAATGGGCACGTTTGGGCGAAGGAAAGGAGGAAGCCAGAGATCTCGTATCAAAACAAATCCTGCCTGGAAGGTGCTTCCAACTGTTAGGATGGCTGCCAAGCTCGTCTTCGGAGCTCCCCACTGCCAAAATTCCCGCGAGGGCCCATCGGGGACTTATCAGATCAGCGAGGAAGCCGAGCAGCCTCGGTCCTCCTAGCGCTGAGCTCGGTGAGGTGCCTCCGAGGGGAGGCGGGCACACAGCTGCCTGCAGGAGGGGAGAGCCTGGCACTATTGACGAGCCAAAAAAGCGGTGCCAAAATATTTTGGCTGAGGTGAAGGGCACATTCCCACCTTTGCAGAGTGGCTGAGCTGCCAGCTGATGGGCAACACCTTCAGTACCACTCGCAAGCTGCTGCAGTGCCCACAGGAAAGTGCCCCTGTGCTTCACCAAGTAGTAACCCATCCTAATTCCGTAAGCTTTTGGCTTTGTATTTGGGGATATCAAATACGCAATGCTTTCGTAGCAACACATGAGCCGGAACAAACAACGGTGGTGGCGATTCGTGGAGCATCCAAGGGTCCCCGTGGGGTTATTTCTGCGTGGTGGGCTCCTCCCTGCAGCGCTGAGAAGCTGCTTTCAGCATTTGGCAGTGAAAGTGGTGCTAGAAAGGCTTAAATCAGACAAGGAGAGAAGTTGATATCCAGAGCTCGCACATGGCAGTGTGCAAATCCAGTAGTGGGCTCTGCACGGTGCATTTCTTCCCAGTCTCACTGCTACTGCAGTTCCCTATCTGTCGATGTGGCTTGAAAAGGTATAAAATGAAGGGAGAAGAGGTGAGGCATCATTTGGGGCAGTACAATTATTTCCCTTTCTTGCTGGTGGTCATAAGAGCAAGGCCAGTGTTTGAATACATAAAAACTGGGCTGGAAAATGCCTCTTCAAGCAGTTATGCAAAATAAGCAAACACAAAGCTTTTTATTTCGCTTTCTTTCCTGAGATGACCCGAGTGAAAATTCATCGGGGTTACAGCTCACGTGCGCAGGCAGCATCAGCGGCACATGGTGAACTGTGGGTTGGAAGTGACAGCGAGCATCTTGAGGCAGGAATTTCTTACCTCAGCGCTGGCAGCCGTGCAGGTGCTCGCTGATGCTGCGATGATAAGAGCTGGAGAGCCGAACCGGGAGAGAGAAAAGGTGGGGGTGGCAGGCGCTGACCTGAGAGAGAGGGGGCAGAGGGTTGGGCGAAGGCTGGTAAGAAAACTGATGCAAAAAAAAAAGGAAATGGAACTAGACTGGCACATGATGGGTATCTACAGTATTTAGAGGAGAAAACTTGTTTGTGGGAGCAGGAACCTGTGAGCAACGTTTCCTGCTCATGGTGCCAGCAGGGGTGAAGCTCAGGGGTCTCACATTTGCCCCCGCCCGTGGTTCCGGGAGGTGCCTGGTGCATTTTTTTACACCTCTAAACAAGCTGCGTGCTCCAGTGTAAAGAAAAAAATAAAAATTACATACGCCCTTGTGCTCAGATTGCAACTGATTAAAAATACGGTTATTACTCACCCGATTTTATCGAGACTTTCCATATCCTAAAGGGCCTTACACGGGCTCCAGATACCATCACCTGAACTGCAGTTGAAGAGGCAATGATCTTAGCACTATTTAATTTTGATGAACCCTATTTTCTTGTTTTGAGATGTCAGCTCACGGGCGCATGCCTCAGCCGTCAACTCGCTTGTCAGTACTGTGCTGTTTGGAGTCTGCCCGAGAAGAAAAACAAGATCATGAAAGATGGAGAGCAATAAAGCAGTTAAGAGATGCATAACAAAGTGGGTCGTGCTTGCCCGTGTCCGCTCTGAATTGCTCTGGGATCCGGTCAGATCATGTTCAAGCCAACCCAGAGGTTTTGACAGCTCAAAAACACTCAGCGAGCTTTATCAGCCAAAGATTTTTAGATGAAGTCTGGGCTCCACAGTGGTCTGATGCCAGCAACCAGAATAATTAGTGTTTCTACTGCTGCCAGCTCTGAGGTTTTTTTTTTTCTTATTTAATATGGTAAATGGTGACAGGACCCTTCTGTCTTTGCCATACTGAAGTGGGAAAAATAATCCTGGCTGTAGAGCTGCTTTAAGTGGTGGGCTTAGCTCAGATGTAGGAGGCTGTAGCAGCAGGTAGACCCTCAAACCAGCCCCCAGCGAGCTCCTGGGGAGGAGGAGACTTGCCTTGGTTCTTCTGGCCTTGCTCATACAGCTTTGGTTGATCTCTTGTGAATTACTGTGCCGGGTACATAAGTAATTACATGGAGCCCTGGTCGGCTGGAGCTCAGATTAATTAAATCGGGATTACTCTGCTTTTACCTACCCCTTTAAACAAGCACGCGTGCTGGCCCAGTGTCCCACACTGCCTTCCTGGCCATGTGTTGCAGCAGAAAAACTGCAACTGCTGCCCAGGGAACTGGGCAAAATGCGAGAAATGCTCCTCTAGAAAAGCTGAAGATGTGTTAATGTCTGCTGAGAGGTGGGCAAAGCTTTGTCCTATCTGGAGCCTGGACTAGAGCGTGCATCAAACTGCTGAATGTTAGCTGGTAACTAAGAAAAAAATCCAATTTTTTAATAATGCAATGTTTTTGACTATGCATTTGCCACCCAGACCCTTTCTGTGTATTGTTGCCTTCTTCGACGTGTTTCTATCCACTAACATTTCTGCAGTGGCAACTTGTTGTTGGACACGATGTGAGGTGCAGCAGTGCCGTGCCTGGGAGATGGTCACCTGCACCCTCTCTGCTGGTGACCGTTATCTGAAACAGACAAGGCAAAGATGGTAAAGCACTTGGCTATGGCAAAATGCAGCTTTAAAAACATGCCCCAGCACTTGAAAATCATAAACGAGGCACTTCTGTGCTGGTAACTCACCACCCAACCCAAGTTTTTGCCTTTTTTTTTTTCTTTTTTTTTTTTTTTTTCTCTCTGACTGTCAGTCCCGACTGGATGCATTTGCAAAAGTTTTTCTTGAAAAAAAATCAGAAAATCAATTCCGACCAGTGCCTCTTCATGCCGAGAGCACTTCCATTAATATCAGATGGGAAAGTCAGGCCAAACATTGGAAGTGGATAGAGTTTGAATTTGAAGGAAGGTTTTGTGTATGAAACTGAGAAATGCTTCCCGGTCTGACACCAGTGATTGATTGCAGTTCTGCTGAAGATTAGCCAGACGTTTTAAGCACCGCAATTATTCATGTTTTCATAGTTAGATGCTATATTTAAACTGTGTCTAACAATGTATGTACACTGGGTTATGCTGCTGCACAGACCCCGCTCCTGAGTGGGGAAGGAAAATGTGATTTTTTCTTTTAATTATTTTATTTTTCCAGATAGTTTTTGTGCCGTGTGTGCTCTCTAACGTAGCTAACCCAAAGAACACATGATGTCAATTATGGCTGCGCTGCCCTTGGCACCGGCACCTTTGCGAGGATGGGAGGCGAGAGATGTCCAGTGAGCAAAGGTGGGATCGGGGGTCCTGGATCTTCTGGGTGCAATTCTCTGGGTGCAGAAATGCTCCCGGGAATGGTGGCAGCTCTCAGGACCTCCCAGGGACATTCAGGCCAGATAACTCAGTGTTTGTGCAGCGTTTTGATACTAACAGGTTGGGAGTGGTTATGGAGTAAAGTGGGCAGAAACCTGAGAAAGCAGCCAGTTATGTCATTTCTGGTGATTTCTAGATCGGTGAGTAGATAATAAGGAAAGTTCCTTAGCCTCCTCTTCAGAAAAGCAGCTAAGCCAACCTTTTTTTTTTTTTCCTGTGCAATTGTGCTCTTGAATGGCACATTCTGAACAGCAGCTCACATAGTGATCTTCAGCCAAACCCCTTTCTCAATTTCCACGTGAAAGAAAGAAGGACTGCCTTGCGAGCTGAAAAAATGCCATGTTTCAAAATGCTTTTGAGTCTTTGGATGAACAGCTCTGTCTTAATAGTGAGCGATGCTCCTGACAAGCTCTCACTCTCCACAGGGCTGATTTTCCCAGCAGTGGGAGTGAGCAAACTCTGGGTCACCAACTCAAAAGGCAGCGAGTGCTTGTCCTGAAGATTTTGTAGCCTAAAGTGGTGGGTTTTGGTCTCTGGACAACCTCTAAGGGGACCATAAAAGGTAACCAAGCAAGGCAAGGCTATTGCCAGTAAGCTTCAATTAATTATTCGAGAGTCTGCTTCTCTCTGCTGAATTTTTGGAGCTCAGCAGATCAAAGAGAGGTTGAAGCCGCCTGACGTAAAGGGAGAGGATGAGAAAAGCTGGGAAGCCTGGTGGAAAACCCAGTTTTGTGATGAGTGAAAGTTTAGTGCTGTGAGATACTGGTCTTCAGATTTTTGGGAGCGTTTATCATGTGCTGCTAGTTTAGATTTGTAGTTTCTTAGCTGTAGCAGAGCTCTCAGTCAACATGTAAATTCCTACTGTTTACCACTTTTCCATTACTTTTCCAGAACCTTGATAATTCTGAGGACAAACCTGCAAAATAGTAGATGCTGCTGACATTGTGTATGGCTAATGCATGGAATAGTGACCTGACTTGCCATTAAAGGGTTATTTTGTTGTGCTCGTGGTCTTCACTGTCAGTGAAATATCTTGATGGAGTTGATAGTGTAATTGAGAACAGGTGATTTTTTTAATATATAAATATATATGGGTATGTATTGAATGTTTTTATTCCATTTTTGGGTGATTTATAACTTTAGAGTGTTACAGCTGTTTAGACTATATAAAAGTTTGGCTTCGCATGTGCTCGCCTCCCATATGTTACAGTATTAATAATCCTCTGCCTTACTAAGCGTAATCCATTTTTCCCCCAAAAAACAATGCTATCCAGACAGCAAGCCACACAAAACAGTTGTCAGGTGTCCGAGAGCCGTGTCCTATCGCTGCAGTTGAAGTTATGCTCAAAAAGACAATTCACCAGCAGAGATGAAGTGGCAGAGCTGCCCGTCCCACAGCAAATGTCTCAGCTCTATTAGGACGAAGGTCATTAAGCCACAGCAACTTGCTTGGTGTCACACACCCATCCTTCGCAGGAATTCCTCCGTGTCTGCATTAATACCCTCTGTCACAGGAATCGCCTCGTGCTTTACATCTCCCTTCCCTGGGAAAAAGAAGTAATGCAGCATAATGTGGCAGTGCCCTACAATAGCCACAGGCTCGAGCCTGCCGTCAGCGTTCAAACGTCCGTTTTGCTCACTATTCACTATGGCTTGTCAAAAGAAATCTCTTGAAAAGAAGCAAACAGATATTGTAGAGCCTGTCATGTCAGCCTGTCAAAGGCGACAGGGCAGGAGCGGAGCAGAGCTGGCAGTGTGTGGCCACAAGGAAGCAAGTGCGTTTCTGTTGGCCATTTATTACTGGTCTTGAAAGGAGCTTTGAGCCTACCTTAATGCAAGCCATTGTGCAACCGCAGATTAATAATTTCCTATTTAAATAGGGTTTTGTGACCTACGGTTACAGGTAACAGGATCAGGACTGCCTAGCTGTTTGCAGAGGATAACATTTTGCTTTACCATGCTTTCTAAAATCAATTTAACCTCCCCTTAATGGCATCACTAAAGACCAAAATCTTCCATGTAAGGCATGAATACGGACAGCAGGACGGCAAACAACTTGCCGCGACTCCAGCCGGACGGGCTTTCCATGGAAAAGGGCTAATCCCATTGCAGGTTGTGGAAGATTAGCAGTTGGGGCTGCAATTCAAGCAGCGTGACCCTACACTCATTTTACACTGCCCATTAACCCGGAGAAGATGCTCTTCATCTTCATTGCCAGTGCCAAACCCAATTCCTATATTTTTTTTTCTCTTAAATCTTACCAGTGTGCTGGCTCAAAGCTTAATGCGGCCCTGCAGTGCTGGCAGCAGTGGGAGGTGGTACCTCGTTTTCTTAGGGAAACCTCAGGTTCACGTGCTGTTGGGCTCTGTGAAGTGAATAGCTGTAATTTATGATGCTGAGAGCCACCATGCTCATGATTTCAAAATGCAGCATATGTTAGGCTTGGAAAGTTGCTTTTGTTCGTGCAATTAAGCACCACATAAATATCTGACAGATGAGGTGCTCCAGGCTCACTGAGTTATGGCTGCGGCTTGTAGAAATCAGTCCAGCAGGCAGAGATATACTATTATTTTCTATGCTAGGAAGGCGGAGGATTTATATTTCTCTGTTTCTTGAAGCTACTGTGTAATCCCAGGAACGCTTCGTGTTTAAGGTTAAGGTTTAGTTCTGGGCAACCTGCTAAGAAATGTGAATTGTTACAGTGAACTCTACTTGGCCTTTCAGCTTTGTTGACAGAAATTTACTCCACATAGACAAAAGGGGAAAGGAAAAAAAAAAAAAAAAAAGAAGCAGGTGAGGTCATTTGGAGTTGAAACAAGCCTGAAGCGTGGGCGTTCAGGAGCGAAGCTGTGCCGAGCCCGCCAACGGCCTTATCTAACACGGGGCAGCTTCTGGACTCCTCTCACACAGGCCACCCCTGCAGGCTCCCACTACCAAAACCTTTGCCACTGAAACCCTATACAGCGTCTGCGTCCATGTCACTTGAATAAAAGATTACTGTCACGCTTAGAAAAGGGATAATAAAAATAAAGCCAAGTGCATGCAGGTGGAGTCCTGCAGCCAGGCCTTGTCAGCCAGCTGTTGGTGCCTTAACTACCAGAGCATGGCTGCCTTGGCCATGACAGAGACATGGGGTCGCCTGGCTGTCCCTGCCGAGCCTTGTCACCTCCTCACGAGACAGGGGCACCCTTGGGAGCTGGGGGTGGCTGTGGGGACAGATGGCATGGTGCAGGGAGCCCTGCGGCCTGCCCCACACCACAGCCGCCTCTGCCTTCCCTCCATGACAAGAGGGCCGAAGCGTGATGGCCGAAGCCCTCTTGCTGTGCACAGAGGATGAGGGGAAGCAAAAATGTCCCAGACGAGACCTTGGCACCTGCCCAGAGCCATGGGGGCCCTGCCGAGCGGGTGTCAGGACGGGTGGGCGATGCTCGGCCTAGGTCGGGTGGGAGGTGAACGGCAGCATCGCCCGCGTGCGGACGTGCTGCGCGTGTGGTGAGAATGGGGAGATTTATGTAAAAATAAAGTTGTAAAAGCTTCCTGCTGAAATGTCACTGCTTTTTATGTATTGTAAAATATTCTGTAAAAATAAAGCAGGGTTTAAGCGATTTGATCCAAGCCCCGTAAACTTCACTTGAGGGCTCTAATGATAAACTGCCGAGGAGGCTGGGATTTTGTGGTTTGTCATTAAAGTTCGTAGATGAAAATGTGGTTTAGTGCTGCATGGCTGTATTTCAAACCCTTATCTGTGCAAGAGGTTCATCCGAATTTATAACAAATATGGCAAACAAGCTATTCGGCATCGCGTTCAGCAGCCGTGCTTCCTCCTGGGAGCGTGCTGAGCTTCTGCGTGACCCTTTCCTGGGAACGGATTTTTTATTTCCTTTGCCAGCAAAAGCTTGTGAAACCGCCCCATAACGGTGGCTGAATGGTGGGAAAGCTCGGTGCAAGCTATGGGTACATCTTCCTTTTGCTTTGGTGCTCCTGCATCAACCTGAGGTCTGCTTTGTAGGGTGTCCTCATCCAGAGATGGGACCCAAAGTCTCGGTGTCTTTATGTGCCTGGGACATGCAGTGCAGATGCTCACTGCTTTTCTGTTGTCTTTACATGGTTACTCAAGAAGAAATGTAAAAGGAGAGAAGTTTCCGTACCTTTGGCACTACCAGGCATCTCCACCTGCCTCAATCTTCTCTGAATTGCTTGTAGGGCAAAATAATTGCCCAGATAATCTTTAGTTTTTCTTTCACGTTTCACACTGTGTTGAGTGCCTGTTGGAGACCTTGTTTCATACTGAACGTGGAGGTTTCAGTTATGTTTTCAGGTTTCTTTAAAACAGAAAAAAAAAGGCTCGGTGTCTTTTGGAGACACCTGTAAGATTTTATTATTTCAACACTGAGAGCCTGTTGTGTTCTGTATGAAGGTCTCTCCCGAGGTGCTCACAAGAAGCAGATAACTGTCCTTCAAGCTGTTCACATCCTGTCTTTGTTATTGCAGCCATCGTCCCACTGGGCTCCGGGATGTGCACGTTCTCGTGCAAACCTCAGCCATCCTGTAAACCTCAGCTACTAAATTCAAAAGCTTTGGGTGGCTGCCACTTGCTGCTACCACGTCCCTTTTTGGTTTTACCCTTGCATTTAAGATACTGAGTGAACAGCTGGCTTAACCACAGAAAGCAGGTCTAGGAGGGATGTGGAGGACAAAAGATACTCATCACTATACTGAAGTTATTTGCAACAGTCTTTTATCGCCCTTTTCTTGAAAATAACACCGCAGTGACGGCATGGCTTGGGCTCTCCCACACAGCCTGTCCTAGTGCTTCACTTCTCCGTACTGCTAGCATTTTTTTTTCTACCGTTGAGCATCGGTGTCCTTGGTTTTAATTTAAGCGTGTTGTTCCCTGGTCCTTCATGGAGTGGATATATTTATCCTCTGTCTCTTTATAGCTGGTTTTTGCGTTTGCAACAGCTGTTGCCTCCCTTCCTCTCCTTCACGAGGCTGATCAGTGCCAATTCCTCATGTGCTGTGTTTTCTACATCTGATCGCTCCCGGTGCTGTCCCCTGAATGCTCTCCAATTGATCCCCATCCCTTGTGCAGCTCAGTGTCCAAAACTGGATGCATTACATCAGCCGAGGAAGATGCAAGAACAACTCCATGTGTCTCGCAGGCCTTTTGCTCACCGTGGCATAATGCGGACCACTTGCTTTTAATCTGGGGGTCATTAAGCTCATTACAGAGATTCTTCCTACAAACCCTTTGTGAATGGTGTAAGTTTTTGCATGGATGTGGACTGTGGGGTTGCAAACACACTCCTTACACTTCCCTGTGTACCACGATACTCATGGAAAGTCCTTTGGGTGCTGATGAATGTTTATTTATGCTCTGCCAAAGGTGTGTTGTACGTGAGCCTTGTTGGGTGCAGGTACAGAGTCCTTTACCTCTTCCCTTCTGGCAGCTCAGGAATATGCTTTTCTCCTTATTGGGTTAAAGAGGAACTAAGTACAATCTCCCCCAGGCAAGGATTTCCCTATATTTGCACCCTTTGCTCTTCACAGGGACCAGTGCTTCTCGGCCTTGTCTAAGCAGGAATCACAGCAGTTGCAGACCTGACACCCTGTTAAAGCACAAATGCTGCCTTTAGCTGTCTCCTCTTTGGACAAATTTAAAAAATCCTACTTTTCTGTCTTGGTTAGGGACCTTTAAGCACTGGGATGCGTGTACAAGTTGCAGGGCTCGTTGGAGCTCAGCCCTGAGCTCCTGTTGGAGCATCCAGCTGCAGCATGATCCGGGAAATTTTTCCAAGGCCGCTGGGCCAGCAGCAAGAGAAGAGTTGAGCTGGTCCTACTATTAAAGTGATAAATAAGATTTTAGCATGTCCCCTTTTTCCACAGAGCTGTGGGACCCATCCCTGCCTTTGTTATTTAGTGTCTGAAACAATCAAGCAGGGGAAAAAAAAAAAAAAGACAACTCATACTTCTGTTTTTTTTCCAAGTTAAAAATGCTGTGGCTTTAGTTCTCCTGCTGGTTTTGGCCGGTGTTGGGTACAATTTGTTGGACACTTCTCTCTTCCCCATCCTCCCCCCGCGATAACGCTCTGCTCAGCCCTCTCTGAGTGGCCACAGCTCTTCTGAACCCCAGAAAGAGAAATAAATTGTGCATAAACAAATGCAGTGCATATGAATTCCCCTTGGAAACCAGCCTGCCTGTTTTATAATTAATGCTGCTATTGTTCTCCTCTTTTTGTATATTTAGATGGTCTTTTTGTTTAAAGTTGATTACTTGCTGCTCTTTGAGCATCTCTCCGGGGAGGGGAATGATGATATTTCAACAGCAGATCAGTCGCAATATGTACTAAATAAACAGACTTGCTAAAAACATCATAAAGGCCCCTTTGTCCTGACAGATAGCAAAAGGGGAAGAGAAAAAAAAAAAAAAAAACAACCTCCAAAAGTATGCTGGTGAGTGTAACTTATCTATTAGATCTCCTATTGCCGCAATTGTACCGGAAAGTGTCCTAAATTAAACACTTCCACCCTTCGCTGGTCACCTGAAATGTCACCCCGGCTTTAAAGGCTTAGCAGATTGTATCGTATCAGTATTCCCAGTAGCAGCCAAACCTGTGCTTGTGTAAGGTCTCCTTGTTAACACACCGTTTGCGAGCTTATGGCAAACAGCAGAATAATAGGTTGCACATGCTATCGATTAAATGACAGTTTTCCTTCCTAGCAAAATTGATCTTGGCTCTGGATTTAGCAGTCCCCATCCCCAGCTGTGAGTTTGTTCAGTTATCTCATTTTAATGATCAAGTTTCCATTTCTTCTGCGAAAGTCATTTATATTTCCGAGGCTTTAGGAGGGGGAGAGGAAAGGGGAATGAGCACCCAGCGATGCATCGGAAACCTGTCAGCCATGGGGGAAGGCTGAGCAGTCCTCGCTCGCCCTGGATCTGTCCCCGCTGGGAGGAGATCAGAAAATTCGGGTCCCGATTTTGGGGTGCCCATGGGGTGTTGGCAAGGTGCTTTAATACCTGGGTCCCCAAAGGAAGAGATGAGTGGGGTCAGCTCGGAATTATTTGGTTGTGTCAGGCGATGGCACTTCCACCAGGGAGGCATATCCAATATTTGGGCTGCTGAGGAGCAATCTGCATTTATTGTTAACCACGGGGTGAACCGATATTGTGACTGACTGCAGAAATCTTGCATCCAGTCGGACGCACAGCTTTATGCTGATTCTTTTCGGAACTGAAGTTCAACGCTAGGTTAATTGCTTTTGGTCTGTAGTTATCTCCAGAACATCCTATCAATGTTATATTATCAAGAAATAAACTCCGAAGAAAATTTAAGACATCTGTATGGCCAAAAATATTGGGTATGAAATCATAGCAAAATCTCCTTGGCAAAAGAGGCCATTAAAACGAGATTAGTTTTTGTAAACAACATCCCGATGTGTTTTGAAATGCTTTGTTAGACTGTGCAGGGGGAAAGTGGCTGAGTTAGACGGGGAGGGAATCGTTGGCTAAGGCTGCGGCAGAGGATCCCAGGACACATCACCGTGCATTAGCCCGAAACAAGTTGAAATTCATGTGAAAGCAGCCAGAAAAGTCCGGAGCTGAGCTCGTGCCACCAGGCCTGGCGTAGCTGGTGAGGTTCAGACCTCTTCCCCGAAAAGCTCATGGATTTAAATGCAGGATTGGTGTCCTTGGGCTGTGGCATCATGCAAACCATCACGCCGCGGTGTTCGGTGGGCTCAGGGTGATTATTCTGACCTTGTTCTCAATCCCTGCGTTTCTCTCCAGGCTTCCTGGACGTGAAGGATTTTTCTTTGACAGCAAAAGCCCTGCCTTAACCTCCTCTCTAACCGAGTTATCTACTCAGTTTACTTAGCAGCATGTGGAATTGCCGCAAACAAGTTGTTGATGCGGAGACCGAGCTTTGAATTGTAATGCAGAACAGAAGGGGAAAGTGCCGTAGAAAGATATTAGTAGCTGAGGCCCTGTGAAACCAGAAATGATCGTGGTCCTTTTCTTGGTGGTGAAAGGATGAACGAGCTGAAAACCCATAGAAAAACATAAGGGAAGAAAAAGCCATTCGGTTCTGCTTCTCCTTCTGTCCCATCAAGTGGGAACAAGGTAATGAAATTAAAGACTCTTAAACTGAAAAGGGATGGGAACTTGAATCACAGAAAGTTCCCTTTTTTTTTTAATACACAGCAATTCACTGCCACAGTAAATCAAAGCTGATGTGGCTGAATTTAAAACATAGGCTGACTAACGCTTCCAAAGACAAGTTCAGAAGAGTATACCAGGAAAAAACGAGGCTGCGATGCTAATGCAAAATGTGCTTTCTTCCCAGGTGTTGTGGTTTTCTGTTTATTTGTTTTTTAAGGAATCCAGAGTTTGCAGGATTCCGCTCAGAACCCCAGTTATTTTGGGAATGTGGCTTTAGAGGCAGAGACTGCAACGTGTCTGAGACACCAGGGACGCTCGGGCTCCTGCTCTTTGCAAATTCAGAGCAGCTTGGGGTGCACAGACGTGAACTGAGGGGCCTTACTTTGAGAGCACTAACGCTGAAATTTGTAATTATCTCTCATCGTTCTGTGTGTGCTGGATGCTGGGGCAAAGTCCCCTTAATTGTCCCTGGTCTCTGTGTGGGCTGTGAGGATGAAGTTTCCTCCCCGTCGGGGTGCTGTGCCTTGTGCCCTCTGCATAACTCCCCTTTCAGGCGATATTCAGAGATAACTGGGAGAACAATTAATAAATGGCATTGAATAGAATTACACGAGCCATGCAACAGAAAAATGTATTCCTTACTGCCCCGCCGGCCGCCGTCGCCCGCCCCGATCTGTCTCGCGGCCGTAACCTCCGAGGAACACTCAGCTTACAGCTTGTGCCTCGCCGGGGTCAGATCCAGTGTTGAAATAGTATTAGGTACCAAAGGCAATCTGAAATCGTGCTCGTCTGGGTGAACCCTGATAAAATCAAGGGAGCTCAGGGCGCAGACCTCTCTCAGCCCGCAGCCCTTCCCGTCAGCCTGCTGCGAGGGGACCTCATCTCCCCAGGTATTCACCTTGAGAGCCTCGAGAGTGATAAAGTGATGTAAATTTATTTAATTTTAGGAAGTTTAAGGATGGCTTCGGGCTCAACACGTTGGGAAATGTGTCAAATTGGTAGCCAGAACGTTGTTTTGTCTCTGTGCCTCAGTTGTGCATCTTCACGTGGGTGCTAATTCTGCACCTTAACTCTGTTCTACCTAAACTTTTAAAATTTTGGATGGCTGTAGGGCGGCTGTAGGATAGAGGTGAACCTCACGGTGTGTGCACACAGCCTCTGCTGGATGTGGCTGATGTCTCAATCGTGGTGCAGACTTATCAGCTACACACTCACCCCTTCCAACTCAGCTCTTGTTTCTGTCCTCGCCTATGGGGAGTTTGCGTTGGTGTTGGTGGTGGAGAGCCCATCTGCACCAGTTTGCTTTTTCCCAGCGTTGGAAAAGTGTTGAATCACCCGGGGAAAAGACAGAATTTAGCTACAGAATTTAATTACAGTCCCAAAGGAGACGGGGAAGAGATGGTTGGTGCAAGTCGGGGTGCCTGGATGTTATTACCAGGTGAAGTAATCCCCCTGGGGAAATGGAAACCATGTTATTTGATATGCTTGGGTGCTCTTTTTCTGTTGAAAATGGGGTGAAATGTACTGAAAGCCCTCTGTTCATCGAGAGAGGAGACCAGAAGGGCTGGATTTGTCCATCCCCCGACTCTTCTGAAGAAAGGCAGGTGTGACAAACGATTCCCGGATCGGCTCGGCCGTAACGAGCACTGTAAATACCAGGTGAGCTTCCAGCACCGCTGAGTGTGCTTGGAGGAACAGCTCATAACCCGCTGGGCTGGGAAAACAGCTTAGCTCATGGTCGGTGCTTTCCAGCAGCGAGAAATCAGCCGCCAGCATCCGTGGTGCTGCCCCACCACCGCTCCTTCCCTGGCCCTTGCAAGAAGCTCAGGTTAGCCGTGCCTAATGCAGCACACAGAATTTGTTGACTTTTTTGTTCCAGAAGACTGCTTTTAACAATAGTTGCACAAGATTTGGGTGGAAATACCATTTTTTCCCCCTAATTCTCACCGTTTCAGGCTCGGTAGAGGTCCCGACCGTGGTTTAACCAACACTCTGGAGGAATTTGGTAGCTACCAAAAATGCAGATGCTTTTCTGGGGGCATTCCTGCCGCCGCTCTGAGTGCAGCAAAGTGTTTCTGCAGGCTGAGGAGAGTGCTTGGAAGGTATTTCCACAGAAAATTGCAAAACTAAATCAACTCTGCATGCTGGTAGCTCTATTATGATGAAATGCATTGAACCAAAAAGTTCAATGTTCTTGGAAGCTTTTCTTGTGGTCAGTGCCAGAGATTTCTGATTAATAAGGAAAACGGGACAGCTTCCTCCCCCTGGAAGGTGCCGTGCTAAGGAGTGAAGCAATAGGGGTGAGGAAAAGCCCCGAGGATTTCCCTTCATTGAGGGCCCTGTGGAAATGAAGTGTTGCCTGCATGGGGGGTGCTGGGGAGGAAAGGAAAGGAAAGGAAAGGAAAGGAAAGGAAAGGAAAGGAAAGGAAAGGAAAGGAAAGGAAAGGAAAGGAAAGGAAAGGAAAGGAAAGGAAAGGAAAGGAAAGGAAAGGAAAGGAAAGGAAAGGAAAGGAAAGGAAAGGAAAGGAAAGGAAAGGAAAGGAAAGGAAAGGAAAGGAAAGGAAAGGAAAGGAAAGGAAAGGAAAATTACACTTTTGTAATTAAAATTACAAAATTACAAAAATTACAAATGCAGAAAGGAAAAAGGAAAGGAAAAAGGAAAAGAAAAAGGGTATCTGCAAGTGAATCTGGGCCAGAGGAGGGTTGGTTTGCCAAGCATCTTTTCCACACCTGATAAATGGCTGGAGCCGGGGAAGCGCCACCCTGCTGCGCACAGCATCGCTCTGAAGTTAGGTGTCTTCTGCTCACCCTTCCTGGGATTCTCTGGTCTCACCTGAGCTGTTCTCCTGCACTGTCCTTGTCTCCTTTCCCTGGCCATCTGCTCCGAGTAAACACACGGAGGCGTGGGGGCAAGAGGCTGCCAGGAGCCCGGTGCCCCCGACATCGAGCCCTGCCCAACGGAGGGGCTCCGTGGGCTTTGTGGAGAGCAGAAATGTGCCCGAAAGCCTTTTGATGCTAGACAGACATTGACACGGGCAGATCTCTGCCTTCTGACTGTCCTGTCCCCCTGCCAGCTAAATCCGATCACCCTCGTCTCGAGTCTTTTTTTTTTTTCCTTTTTATAAATGTAGTTTGATAATGAAATAGAAACACATGGCGGTTTTTTCTTCCCCATCCCAATTCCCCCCCCCCAAATACCACGTTAATTTAAAAAAGGCCGTTTTCATTAGACGCTATATACACAAGGGCTACAGATTACAAATGCAGAAAATTAAATTGTAAACTCTGCAGCGGGGCCTTGGGGGGGAGTAATGGGAGCCGCCGAGCCTCCCCTCTCTGCCCTGCCTCCAGCGGGCTGCTCCAGCGAGCGCGGGCGGAGGAAGACTACCTCCTTTCAGCCTCCATAAACCACAAAGGATGGGTCAGATCCTTATCGGCCTGAAATTACGCTCATAACTCCGGGCTCGCTCACTTTCCCAGAGTTTAAATGACTTTTGTGCACAGATCCGAAATGAATGAGGGATTTTTTGCTGCCTTTTTTTTTTTTTTTTCCTCCCCCTGCTGCTTGTTCCAAGTTTAAAAAAAAATTAAAAACATCAGATTAATCTCATTTCTGATCCTAGATCTTAATTAATATTAATTATTGCAATAAATCTGTCTCCGTTGGAGCCCTTCAGTGGCTGCAGTCCATGGCTGTGGCTGTGGCAACAGGTCCTGGTGCAGCAGCATCCTTCCCGGTGCTCTTAATGAACTCCTTGCTGCTTCCTTAACCCCCGGGGAAGTGCCTGTGGTTCGTCTCCCGTTACATGTGGTGTTCACCCACTCTGCGGCTGCTGTCTCCTGGCACAAGCTCTGTAACCCTCCCTTGTCACCTTTTTTTGCTAAAATCCTGAGCTGAAAACCTTCCGTGCCCTTCACTTCTTGCTTGCTCCCTGCGCTTACAGCTCCACGCGTTGTCTCTCCATCTCCCGATCCTTTTATTTTCGTCTTTTGGGATGCCCCTTTTTGCAGGAGGGATGCTGAGTAACTCAGAAACTTTGCCTGGGATATTTATTATACGTAACACAGGATATAATCCAACATATAACAGAATCCTATACATAACGTGATCCTTTCCAAAGGAAACCAAGACCCAGGCAATCGTGTCGCCTGCCAGTTCTGTCTGGGCCTTTCGCCCTCCCCTCTGCTCCTCCCAACACTTGCTGAACGCACTGAAGGAGTGCGCTGAGATTGCACCGAGGGTGGATCGTTATTAAATTATGAGATTTGTCGAAATCGCCAGCAGGATGGATGAGAAGGGAAGCCCAGGCTGTGCCCAGAGCTTGGTTACACCTGGAGAACCCCCCGGGAGGAGGGCTGTACGGGTGGGACGAGGTTCAAACCAGGCTGGTTCATCCTTGTATCCGAACCAATTGTTCACAAGACACAAAATTAGTTTGTGCCACGCTTGGTTAATTCGGTGCACACTGAAACACTTGGCCGGGGCTATGGGTGAGCCACTGGCTGACTCTGGAAATGACCCGACCTTTAAGTCCCACTCGGCCCAATTATTTTTTTTTTTTTTAATAAAAAGGAATTGCTGATTTTCAACATCTCGGAAACCGCGGGCTGTTTATTCCTGGGCTTTGTGTGCTCGTCTGTGCTTCCCGGAGTGTTTTAGGGCTTCGCTCTCCCCCCGTAGCATCGCGCTAGGTGTGATAATGACCACACCACAACATTTCCCACAGCTCCTTCGTACCCTTGGCAGCTCCATCGCAGCTCCTGTGTTCGCCACGGCAGCGCCGACGGCCTGGAGGCAGAGAGGTGCCGAGTGCCATCACCTCCAGCTGCGGTTTATCGATTGCCGGTTACGAACTCGGGCTGAATAATTCAGAGAGCAGCCAGCACCGTGGCTCAGCTCTGCTTGGGCAGCCCTAGCTTGTACCATAATTAATTTAAATTCTGTTTTTTTTTTGTCTTAATAATTCACTTGGCCTCTTGAATCAGGTTGTTCTTAGCTGTTCGTGCTGGTGGAGGGCAGGACGGCACGCGGGGTTCAAGAGTTTGGGCACCGTGTCCCCAGCGCTGGCAGCCACCGTGCCACCAGAGGTTTCCAAGCACAAATCCCTGTGGGTTTCCATCGCAGCGGGATTGCAGACACCTCGTCACAGCCTGCAGAAGAGGGATTTTTCCCCCGTTGGTGCTCTGTGCAGACTGCCAGCACCTCCAGGCTCTGCGCACGGGGATGCTGCAGCTCCAGCCGTGCTGCGCCGTCACCACCAGGTCACTTTGGGTGAGCAAGAAACCTGCCATAGAGTTATGGAAGCGCCTTTGGCACTGTTAAAACACCCTGCACGATGAATTTACGTGCTTTAGGGCTGAACCCCACGGGGCAGACACAGCCTGGAGAGTTTTGTCTGAGCCGTTCTGCGCATTCGCTCCCAGGGGACGTTAAAAAGGCGGCGATAAGCGGTGCCGTATTTAACACTGCACACGTATGCAGGACAAGAGGAGGAGAATATCAAATGCCCGAGCTTCTCCGTGCTGCTAAAAGGCAGCATTGTTTTCCCTCTTGCACATCCCAGCATCTTTTTACTTCTGCTTTAGGCATTAGATGAAGCCTGCGAGCACGCAGATGATGAATAACCCATATGATTCCCATCTCAGCTGCAGCATCTTTCTGAATCTTTCTTCCTTCCCAATCTACAACGATTTTTATTATTTTTTTTTTTTTTCAGAGCAATTGCATTTTTTCAGAGTGTTTTTGTAAAGTGCTCGCTTGGCTGCTTTCCTGGAGGCCTTGCTAGGTCAGTGTCGGTGGCAGAGGCACGGCTCAGCCATCGCTGGGGCGCACAGGTCACGGACCCCCCGACTTGGCCGTCTGAATAAGTGATGAGAAGTCATGAAAAATTTGTAGTAGAGCACAAGGCAAGTTCAACGCGTGTCACGAGCTTGCTTGGCTTTTATTTATTTTTAATTTTTCTTGAGTTTTGAGTTGGCGGTCTGACTTATTCATGCTGCTGGGCCCTCCAGCAAATGAGCCCTCCTGAAAAAGGAAGGAGCGTCAAGCCGTAGCCCGTGCTCAGGGGGGGAAAGCTCAAAGCTAGAGGAAGAAACGTGGAAGAAAACATTAAGGCAGGAATGACAAATGAGGCTCGGAGAGACGCTTGTTAGCAGCAAAGAGACGAGCAGCAGAATATAAACAGGAATTTCTCGGTGGAGGGCTGAAGTTTCAAAGGTGAGAGAAGCGCCGAACACCTCGACTTCTCCTGGGGCCGGGCAGACTGCAGCTCCTGTAGGTGAGGAGGAATTGAGAGCTGGATCCTGCTCTTCATGTATGATTTACAGCAAGCCTCCCGGGAGCCGGCAACTGCAGACTCTGGGCCGGTTCTCCAAAAATACGAAGTTCACCAAAGGGTGAGAGCAATCCTGCTGAGTGGAAATTGTAGTATCGCTGGCAATTTGAAATGAAACCCTGCATGCGGTTGCCTCTGGGGATGTGCGAGTAATTCTATCCCATGTGGAGCAAGAGATGGGAATAGGTTGGGTGTAGAGACAGCCAGGCCGACTCTTCCTCCTAACTGTAAATTTTCGGGTTGAATAAGAGGCCTCTCTGTGCTTAGATCCCATTCCTTCCCTTTGTCTGAATTTATTGATATTCATCTATCGCCTTCGATAGGGTCACTCAGTCATCCTCTGCTTGTGCTGAATGCCCCGCTGGTGATTTATTTCCTTCCATAAGGATGGTGTCTGCATTCCTTCCTCTTCCTTTCCCCAACTCCTTTTCTTATTACCACTCAGGGCTTTCTCTGCGGGCAGCTTTCTGCCGTGGGTGCAGCTGTCCCAGTTGCAGGTGGGAGTTTTTGGGGCACCAGCCACCTCCTGCAATAGTTTGGTGGCTGAGGCCCCTGTCCTAATCTGCAGAGGGAGGCACCCAAACCTGGTGAAATCATCTTCGAGCTGACCAGACCTCTTCAGACGTACCCAGGAGCAGAATTTCTTTCTTTCAGGACTCGAAGCGATCTCACAAAGCAATGGACCTGGAAGCAGGACGCGTTGTGCAGGTGTTTTCTGCATCGCCCCCGTCCCTGCGCCCAGCAGTTTGGATGTGTCCTGGGGACAACGTGTGGCTCTTGCACAGCTCACACCAAGGAAGAAGCAGAGGCCACTTTCCTGTGTTGATTTTTGGAAAAAAAGAGTCTTGAATCTCTGCGTGTGGCGAAGCAAAGTTAACGTTTGTTCTCTCCTTTTTCTCGGCGCGGAAAAGCTTTGGTTACCCTGCGAGGTGTGGAGCTGAGTTTCTTGTTTCGATTTGCTTTCCAGGCCTGTCGAGAATTGCCTGGTCAGCTCCACGGCGGTGATTCACTGACAAAATGTTCTCCATCTTCTTTGTCAAGCCCTCGGCAGCCGTGGGGTTGGATGGAAGGGAGGATGACTGCGGGGCTGAGCTGGCAAACCGAGCCCTGGGACTGCTCGTGGCCAGGGCTGGTCCAGGAGAGCTCCCAGCTCCGTCACACCAGGGAGCAGGTGCTAATTGCTGCTAATGCTGCTGTGCTTGATGAAGGTGATGCCGTGTCATCGTTGTGGACCAGAAGGGGGAAACGATCCATCAGAAGGAGAGGCAGTGATTTGCTTCAGGATTAAAACTTCCCTGGAGTTCGGGGAAGTCACATCCCTTCATTGCATCAGTGCAGAATTGCAAGACCACATTTCTGGCCAAAAAAAAAAGAGGAATTTGCCCAGTGGAAAGTTCATTCATGTGCGTGTGCCCCCTGTTTGCACAACCCAGGATTCATTCTCTTTTACAGCTTTTGCCCTGGCTTTTGCCGTTCACCACCTTGGCTCCCTTTTCTTCCTCACAGCCTCCACCGTGGCTGTAGCGTTAGGCTTGCTTTCTTATTTATTTAAATATATTTCTTTTTTTGTAGCTAACAATGACCTCAGCTGTTTGTTTAAGGAGTTCATAACCCCACACAAGTTTTACAACAAGGAGAAGGAAATTTGCAAGAAGCCCTTTGGGTTCCGAGTATCTGGCATTGATCTGCTGGGGTTCTGCTTTATGTTCCTATCAAACAACAATGAAATAGGAAGAAAGGAGAAAGTAAACAGCTCGGAGTAAATAAAGACAAGCCCGTGTCATTCTACCCTTCCCCAAATATCTGCCATCCAACCACAGGAAACGGCGAGCAGACGGCTTGGCCCAGCTCCGTGCTCCCCGGCCGTCTGGCCGCGCACACGTGCAGGATAACGGTGCGGAAATAAGTGAATGAGGCAGCAAAACAGCGAAGGAAACGCGCCTACCTCCGTGGAAACCCTGACGTCTAAGAAGCCTTGAGAAAAAGAAAAGCTTTGAATAGAAGGAAACCGAGCGGCGCGGTGTCCTACAATGCCCACGCACGGCCGAGCCCCCTCTGTGTGCCGCAGAAAGGAGATGCCCGGCTTGGGAGTGGGGCTGCGCTTCTGGATTTGAAGCCGTGCTTGCTTTGGGTTTGACGCTACCGAAGTATTGTGAGCTGGCCAGATTCGTGAGGGTCTTGCAGCTTTTGGAAGGTTTTCACCCTCTTTTCACGCTTTGTTTCTCGGTGATCTGAGCACGGGGCAGCTTCGAGCTGTTCCCTACAGACCTGCTCCCTCGTGGCTGGCCCAGTCCAGGCAGGGCGCCGTGCCCAGCTCTCACCTCCTTTCCCCGCAAATTGCTTTCTAATGCGTCGATAACACTGTGTGCACACCATAAAACATCACTTCCCTGCGTTTGGACCTTGCATGTCAAGGTGATTTGGCGGCAGCGGCGAGCAGATTGTCTCCTTTCTCCCCTGCTCAGCTTATCCCGGCTCTTGGCATCTGAAATCTGGCTTTGTTTACACCTTTCCAGGGCTCCGACAATAAGCGCAAGGCCATCCAGAGGTTAGTGTGACACCGTGCAAGGAAAGGCCTTTGCTTTGTTTTCAGATTCCTCCCGAGGTTTTGTTTGATCTGCAACAAATAGCCATAAATCCTGCCGCCGCTGCCCGTGCCCGGCGGAGCCCCGCGCTGCCCCGCTGCAGAGCAAAGCGAGCAGATGCAGGATTGGGGGCAAAACCTCACCATTTTCTCCAAATTAGATGTTTTCTGCAGAAAAGGGCGAGATGTAGCTGACCATATTATAGGACAGAATTTAGGTTTGAATTTCAAGGCCTTTCTGGAAACAGGTTTTTGGGGGAAGCCTGGGGGTCCAGTGGATGGGGTTGTGGGGCACGCAGCTGCCCAAAAAGTATCGGGTCGCCCACCTCTGCCAGGTGCAGCCCAGCAATTTCGTGGCCTTGGGGTTTAAAATCTGCTTTGTCCTGGAGGTGCTGAGAGGAGTGAAAGAGGCGTCCAAAGGGTGGCGTCCATTCGATTGAAAAAGACACTCTGGTACAGCCAAGATGGAAATAAAAGGTGTAATAATGGCTTTTAATCAGGGTTTCGTTTTTCGTGGTAATTTATTAGTCTCTAGAAGCCGAAGAAGTACAATTTTTCACTTAAGCAGGGCGTTCCCAAGCTCACTGATTTCTAACCTTCTGCAAAGTTATTTTATTTCTGTGTTTGCTTTTAGCCAAATGTTTCCTACCAGTCTTGTCCTCACAGCTGTTTTAAATATCCATTTGCTTGTGCGTCTGTCTCTCTGTAGAATACTCTAAATGGCTCTAAATGGCTCTCGCTGTTTTCCAAACAGTATTTCAGGCTCTGGAAATCTATATCCCGCAGCCTTATAAAAATAGTTCTAATAAGCCACCCAAATTGCCAGCTCCTTCCGTGGGCCAAATTAGTTTTGCAGGTGACGCCGCTGAACAGGGGAACGCCGTGCGCCCGTGCGGGGATGTCCCTGGCAGCCGGGGCGTCTTGCAAAACGCTGCTTAAACCTGAGCAAACCCTCCAGGTGGGTCAGAGAGAGCTGGCAGCACCCCCAGGGCACCCCCAGTCCTGGGCAGAGATCCCAGTGTCACCAGTTCCTTGTGCTTTGGTGCTGAGTTGCTCCATCGGACGCCTTCGCTTTGGGTAGGCTCCCCCAAGATGCGTTGGGGTCAGTCTTATCCTGGCAGGTTGGTGCAGGAACCAGGGCAGAGAGGAGCTACGAGGACAGCAGACTGGGAGAAAGGGGCATTATTTGGGGTGAAAATGTTTCCTTGGCACTGCAGAATGAGCAGCTGCCAGCTGTTACAGGGCTGTTTCATGGGGAGAGGACCAACGCCACGGCGAGGAAAGGATGAAAAGGGCAAAACTGCCTGCGGTGCCCCCACCGTGGGTCCCTCCCAAGTCCCCTTCTCCTCCTGCATTCCTCAGACCATCCAAAATGTTTCCCCTCCTGCAGAGGTCTTACTTGGGGCTGTTTGTTCCATTAGGATGGGGTTCTCAAGGGGATGGAAAAGCCGTGGCTCTCCTGTTCCGGACCTCGTTCTCAGGGTGTGTAGGCTGGAAGGATTCACTGCAAGGTGGGATAAGTTTGGAGAGGAGCTCTGAATGTTCATTTCCAACCTCACAAGCAGAATAAAACCATCA
Source organism: Anas platyrhynchos (assembly GCF_047663525.1). Taxonomy (NCBI): domain Eukaryota; kingdom Metazoa; phylum Chordata; class Aves; order Anseriformes; family Anatidae; genus Anas; species Anas platyrhynchos. The sequence continues at coordinate 78,395,450 of NC_092590.1, forward strand.
GGCTGGCACAGCAGCATCTCCACCACCAGCCTGGGCCACGTGCGGGTACCGCAGCGCCCACGGCCGCATCCTTACCCCTGCGCTTCCCACAGGTGGTGGGTCTGGGAAGCAAGAAAGCCCAATCCTTTTTGTTTCCAAACAGAAAAAAAATAATAAATTAAAAAAAAAAAAAAAAGGCCCAGGTCTGAGCCTGCCTCCTGCAAAGCCAGGCAAGGGCACCGCAGTGTGTTTTCTGTTTACAGTAGAGCTTAAAGAAATAAGCATCGGTTACATAGGGGAAAAATGAGAACGCACTCAAATTGGACCCCAGGGCAAGGCTCGCCGGGAACAATAGATCCTGTCCTTTCTGCTGAACAGCAACGCCGAGGAGAAGGAGGAAGTTTTCATGAAAAGCAGAGGCTACATTAGTTTAGTTCTCAGCGAATGTTTAAAAAAAAAAAAAGGGGGGAAAAAAAAAGGTATTTCAAGCACTTGAACTTGAGCGGCGGCTCCGTTTGGCTGCCCGGATGCTCTCCTCCCGACCCCGGCCGCATGAATCTCCGCTGACAGCGCGGGTGCTGAGCCGTGGTGCTGTGCCTCGAGCTCCCTTAGCCACGGGATGGATCGGGGCTGCCCCTGCCTCCCGTCACAGCGTGTGCTTAAAATAAATGGCCAAGGGGGCAGCCAGAGTTTAGGAGGCCGTGGCCCCGAGGGAGCCTTCCTCCCGCGCTGCCCGCTCGCGTGCCCGCCGCCAGGCTCGGCCCTTTTTGCTTTTTACCCTTTCCTGGGTGTTGTGAGCATCCCGGGGCCGGCTGGTGTGGCTTTTGGTGTTTGTATTTTACGTAAGGAACCGTGCGGATGAGGCCGTGGATTCTCGCTGAGCCTCTCCAAAAAGTCACCTCCGGGCAGGAGCCGCTCGCTCCGGCTGCGGAGGCTCCGCGTGCGCAGGGTGCGGCGAGGAGGGGGCTGCTTTTTTTCTCCCCCTTTTTCCTTCCCCCGTGTCCTGCCACACGTGAGGCCGCCCCACTCCCAGCCCCACGGCCTTTTTCCGTGTCTCATTCCCTCTCCCCCCAAATTTATAGCCACGTTGCGCCGTAACGTTTAATCACAGGGTACGTGACCGCGTGCTGCGGCGCGGGGTACAAGTTCAGCGCAAGGTGAATCTCGTCTGAGATAATCTGAAAGTTCACTCGGAGGTGAAGGCAGCGGCGGCTTCGCACAGACCGCCTGGGGTGAGCGAGAGGTCGCTTGTTGTTTTTTTTTTTTTTTTTTTCTTCCTTTTTCTTTTTTTTTTTTTTTTTTCCTGTCCCCTTTTTAACGCGTAAACAAAAGAAAAATGCAACTTGCGAGGGACTTGGCATCAGTTGAGCGGCAGGAAGGATGATTGTGGGGAGCTTCAGTGCCCGGCGAGTGCCAGCCCCTGGTTGTGGGGCCGAGGGAAAGAGATCTTGGTGCCTTTAGGGACCGGGACAGCGGGGCCGTTCGCGTGTCGTACCGGGGAAAGGAAGGATCCTGAGTGCTGCGCTCAGCAGGACATCAAAATCCTGCCTGGTTCTGCTCCTGGCTGCTGTCCCCGTGCCCCGTGTGGGACAATCCCCGTGGGGAACGACGCACCGTGCCCCTCAGTGGGGTGTTTGGGCATCCCGTCCCAAACACTGGGGTCTGGACTGAGCTAAAAAAATGTCCTGGTTATTTTCTGGGCAGACACCGTGATGCTGCACATCTGCACCTGCCTTTGGTGCTGAGCCCTCAGCGGATGGGAACAGGGACCCGCTGCTGGTCCAGCACCTTGGGGCTGCTCACAGCAGCTCTGTATGGTGATTGGGGATGCTCACCCCAAGAAAAATGCCTTTTTGCAGGATTTTTTCCCTCTCGGAGGTTGTAGGGTCGCTGATGGAGGTGGTTCGTACACGGGCTGATTGGGAGGACTGCTGCTTTGTGCCCTCTCCAGCAGCTTCTGCGCCTTCAGGGGTTTCTGTGGGTCCTGACCCGCAGCCTCCTGGGTTTCCTTGTAAATCCTCATTTTCCAACCCTCACCTCCTTTTTGCTGATGCAGCCCCGCTCTGTGCCGGAGCGGGCTGGAAAGGCAGCCAGGGGCCGGGGCTGTCAGCTGGGAGCCGCAGGTGCTGCAGCAGCTCCGCCAGCGCCTTGGCTCCTCCAGGCTGCAGGAAAAATGCGAGGCACGAGGCAGGGCGGGGGGGAGACCCCTCCGAAAAATGCGTTTTTTATTTTTTTTCCCCTCTTTTCCGACCATGGGTAATGTGAGTGTTCTCTTTCTATTATTTCCTTGCACTTTGGCTCAATCCGCTTCCTTTCCCACCCAGGTTGCAGGGGCAGGGAAGGTGATGCTGTACACGAGGGCGCATCAGGGCTCCGTGCTCTCATCTCTCGACACGCAGCATGGGTTTTTTCTTACCAATACCAAAACCAGTTCCTCTTCCCCATTCGGTAACAGCTTCAGAAATGCCTTTTTGCCCTCCTCGCTTCTAAGAACTGCTCTCTGCGACGTGACAACCTCGAGAAGTTGAGCCGAGCACTTTCCAAGCCCCGTGGCCTAAATTCAGCCCCCGTAGCCGCGGACACCGACCCCAAGCACCCATGTGGGACTTTTCAGCCGAGCTCCATCCATGGAAAGGCTCTGAAAACAGCAAGGAGGTACCGTGGGGATGCGTCTGGAGGAGACATCCCTGCTTCGGCAATGAATCCCTCTTTGTGGCTGGTAAATGGGAACGCAAAGTGCTATTCAACAGCGTCCCTCGAGAGCGGGCTCCCCAGACTCTTTCATTTCTTTTGGCCGCTGCCCAGTATTGTCTCTTTGTCCTACGCGGCTTGTAGGATCTGGAGGGTAGAACCCCTCTGATCTCCTCTGCGCGGAAAGCGCCACGCGAAGCTGTGAACCTGCAGGAAGAAATTTGATGAGCATAAATAATTATTTCCCTGAGTGCAAATTGGCTAATGAATCCCGCGTTGCCGAGTTCCCTTGTGTTCTCCTTAGCCATCCATCAAAATCCCCCAGCTAGGCACTTATCCCTGAAACCAACCGATTTGGTCCTGAAAACGCCAGCGTTTTTTGTACCGACCATTTCTGGCGCTTTGTTTTTTTTATAAAACTGGCATCGCACGGTGCTTTGCCACGGCTGGAGAAACTCGGGATTTCCCTAGAATTCAGCTTTCCCTGCGGGCAAAGCTCCAGCTGGTGACTAAGGCCACGAGCGTGCATCGTCGGAGCTGGTGGAAGCAGAAACGAAGCCGGCGGGGACTTTCCAGGAGCCCTCGAGACTGTCACCGTGCCGTGACGCGGTGATCCGCCGCCTCCCCACCCTCCGCTCCTCTGCTGCTTTGCATCAGTTCTCTTGAAGTCCAACGGCGTTTTGTGGCTCCTTCGTGTGGTTTGGGGTCGGGCTGAGAAAACCATTTTAAGCCCTAAAGGGATTTTTTTAATATAATTTTTTTTTTTTAATTTTTTTTTTTTTGCCATGTGCGCAGAGCTGAGCTCGTATCAGAAACTCAGCACCTTTTGGGTAGCGTTGCCGTGTGTTTGTAAGCTTTTAATGAGGCTTTTGGAAGAAATATCTTCTAAAAAAGCAGAAAAGTCAAACGATGCAATCGCACCGTTCCTTCAAAGCCGCTGGAAAGCCAGAGGTTTTCCTCCTACTATCCAGGGAACATTTGCAGATGGAAAACCAGAAGACCTTTGTGCACACACGGGGAGAGCTTTCTGGAGACCTTCCCCTGGAAATCCGATGTGAGAAATGCAAACCTATAAACAGGCAATAATACGGATCCAAAAATAATCCAGACTGGCCAAATTAAGGCTTTGTCAGTCTCAAACCTCCCTGTTCCACACTGTCCCTGCTGCCATAAATCTTCCTGGATTCTTCTCGTGGTTGTTTTTTTTTTTTTTCCAAGAACTGCTTCACTTTTACAGATATGAGAAAGCAGAAGAGGGAAAAATAAAATTGCTGCCTTGACTTGAAAAACAAACCCAGTTAAGATGGGAAACGAGGAGCATGGCACTGGTTTTCCTCCCTTTAACCTGAGAGCTGAGGAGGAAGGACCTGGAGGGGACCTGGAGGGGACCTGAAGGACCCCTCATTTCTTAGAGAAAATCTTAGTTTCCAGTGAAATCACCGAGAAATCTCCTCCTGCTTTCATTTAGGCCACGGTTTTGCCCTCCCTGTCTCTCCCGAGCTGCCGAGCAAACATCATGTTCCAATTCCTGGTGCCTTTTCTTCTGCGCGAAGCCATTGTCCAAACCCCCGTCTCCCGACGGGTTAGCGGATTTCTTTCTCTTTCAGTATTCCTTTCCCACGAGGCGTAATTGAAACCTCCCCAAAATAAATGATTTTGAATGTAGTTGTCTGTGTGGCTGCCGATGTTGGAAACTCCTTGGGTTTTTTTGTGCTCGGTAACAATTCCCCACTCGGTGCCGGTAGGGGCTGCTCGGCCGGTGGTGGGGATGGGCAAGCTTAGGGGTGGGCAAACTGGGGCTGGCACCGGGCTGGATCCAGGAGTTTCTCCTGTTTTTGCACCCAGGAGTCTCCCCTGGGTGTTTTCTGGCCCCTCGGGAAGGGGCTCGACCCTTTATTAGGGTGGGATTTGGGGTGGGACCTGGGGGCTGCCTTGCGCTGAGCTTCTCATGGTCTCCTCTATCAATGGGGTTGTGGTGGTGAGCCACCGAAAGGAGGTTTCTAAAGACAAGTTCTGGGAAGGTTTTTTCTGTGAATGGTGTGATTTCTTGCAAACTGAAACTTGGCTGGTCAAGGCGGTTTGTTCCGCTCGCTGCCCACAGCCGGGTACTGGGGGGAAGAGCACCGGGCTTGGAGGTTGTAAGGGACGGGAGGGGACGTGCTAACAGAGCTTTGCAGGGCTGAGTTCAGCTGGGTGCTGGAAATATTCGCTCCTTCTCCCCCCAGAAAGCAAAATCTGCTGGTTGTGGGCATGGGCTGGTGGCAGGTTTCAGGGCAGGACTTCTGCCTCCAGCTGGGAACCCCAAAACATTCTCTTAATCTCTCTCTTTTAGCTCTTCTCTGTCCCCATCACCCAGGAGACATAAATTTGTGTTTTATCTGTGGCAGAGCCACTTCTTCCATGCTGCTTTCCTGGGCATTGATCTGAACCCCTGCAAAAACCCACGCCAAGGAAAATCTCACGCCCCCGTTGCTGGCACCACCTCGACCCAGGCTCCTGCCCGAAGACGCAGCAGGTTAACTCCGGTTCCTTTAGCTCGGTTCGCTGGGAGAAATCCGGGCTAATTGCCCTTCAGGTTGTTCAAACTGGTTGTAAGATGGGCCAGCTGATGGTCACGAGTTGTCCTTCCCTTTTCATCCCCTGGTGCGTGCTGACAGCGCTTGCTTTGGGTTTTTCCTGGCAGGAGGAGCTCTGCAGAGCACCTCGTGAGCCCCGAGCATCACAGAAAGCTGCAATTCCTGGTGGAGAAAAGTGGATGGATGCGTGGGGAGAAATGGATTAAAAGGGTATGAGCAGCAGGCATGTGAGAGTTCCCCAAACCAGGCTTCTTACAGGGAGATTTGGTGCTTTCTCAGATGTTTCCTATCAGCCTTCGCGCCTTCTCAGGTGGTGGCGATGCTCTGATGGCAGAGGAGAATCCTTTTCAGACCATCTTGGTGCTCTCTCTTGTCACTGAGAGTGAATATTTCAGGGGATAAGAGGAGAAGGGGTTTTTGTTTCTGGGATGCTGCATTTTTACTCTATTAAGGGCATCAAGCTGGCGTTTGTAGACCTTGAAATAAAACAAGAGTTCATCTTCAGGACGGGGTTGGTTTTCCTTTCACCACCTGGTTACTGCCTCGCCATGAAAACTCTTGTGCCAGCTCACCTCTGGCAGTGTTTTTTTTTTATAGATAAGGACATTTTGTGCATGAATTTGGCCCTGCAGAGCCGGGATGCCGACAAGCAACGGGGCTGGGGTACATTTTGCACGACGCAGCCGTGAGAGCGGAGGCTGCGATAGCACATCTGAGCCACGCAGAACCCAAAGGCACGTCTCTTTCACAACCGCGTCCCTTCAGCGGGGATTGAGGAAAACAAAACCTTTGCCTGCCAATTTGGTTTCCATTCCTGGCTGACCTGCAGGCTGCCCTCGTGGCTTGGAGCAGCTCTGCTCTTGGACGCTTGCTCTTTATTTCTAATTCTGATGCTTTGCTTCGTGCTGCGGTGGATGTAGCATCGTGTCCCGTGGCGAGGCGATGCTGTCCTGGGAAGCTCTTCCCTCCGTGTTTGCTGTTTAGGGGGCAGTTGCTCTCCTCTTCCAGCAGCTTTCTCCATGAGCCCGGAGCATTTGGTGCATCTCAAGTGGCAGTTCCCTGCAGGTCAGAAGCGTTTGGCTGCAAATCCCTGTTTGTGGATGCTCACGGGGGTGCTGCACCATCAGTTCATGAGAAGAAAAAGAATTAAAAGAGCCAGGTGTTGCATGAGGCCAGGGAATTCAGGAATTCCCACCTGTCCTGGAATAACACCTGGCCTTTGTGTCGTGGGCTTGTGGAAGGGGAAGAGGTGGGGACAGATCCTCAGGGCCAGAAGGGTCCCATGTCCCGAGTCAACCCTGAAGCATCCTCTCGACCTCTCTGGAGACAGGACAAGTCTTTAGCACCTTGCTTTTCACCTTGGAAGGCGTGGATCTCCCCTTCCTGCCATCTCCGTGCGCTCTGGCCACCAGGCATCACCTCCCAGGTCCGTGCAGAGCCCACGGTGACTCCGGCACAAGCGCGAAGTGCCGGTCTTTGCTTTATCCTCATGCCAGGGGCGCTGGCAAAGCTTCCAAACTGTGCTTCGAATCAGTTTGGAGTCACATTACGTTATTTCTGGCTTGGCTGAAAGAAGTTTATCCAGATTCAGTGCTGCTGTCTCCTGTCAGACAGAGCACGCTGCCCCTCTCCGCTCTGCACCCGGGGGAGAAGCGTGCAGAGCCCCCGCCCTGCCCCAAATCCCTCGGCCACCAGCGCATCCTTTCCCTGTAGGTGACATGAAAAACGTGCCTCTGTTTTGAAAAAAAAAACTATTTCTTTGAAGACTTTGAGCCGGTGATATAGAAGGGAAGTGAAAAGGAAGCGTTTTTTGAGGGGGAACTGCGGGAGGTGAGCCAAAGGTGCTTTTCTGCCCCCGCCACGGGCAGTTTGTGGCAGGAGCGCCTTCCCAGCTCAGCTCCTTCTTTCCCTTGGGTCCCTGGGGACAGCGGTGCTGGGTTTTGGTGCACCTTCGTGTCCTCGCCACCCTGCTCGGTGGCGATGGGGACGTGAGCGAGCACCTGGGCTTGGTTTCCTCTTGGTTTCGGAGGCGCAAAGTGTGTGTGCCGGGGCGCTGGGAGGGCGTTCCCGGCGCAGCTGTGTTGCTTGTGGTTTTCTGTATGTGTCTGCGCCTGTATAAAAACAGATTTTTTTCCACTACCTTTCTTTTGGAGCCCTACTCGAGCCGTTCTCCTCTTTTATAAAAAAAACACGGACACCTCTTGTGGAAAATGTGCTCCCCGGGCAGCCGCGTGGGTGCAGCCGGCCCCGAGCACGTCCGCAGCTCTCAGGGCACTTCCCCGTAGCGCAGCACAAGCTCCTTTTTCTTTCTTCCCCTCTTCTTTTCCTTTCCCCCAGCGTACGTGCTGTCGAGTTTGATTTATAGCCTCGAGAAGCAGACTCTGGTTTGAAGAATTAATGGTATTTGCATATTTTATTTGGAATCTCCCCTGGAAGGCCACTGCTGCCCAGCGCCGCCGTGCAGCCACTTTTTCCTTTCCTTTTTTTTTTTTTTTTTTCGGTGTCGTTCAGATTTAGCAGCAGAGGTGAAAAGTTGAAACAGTAAAACCAATAAAACCACATTTATGTGACAGATAAATCGTTTTGAGACAGCTCTCCCCGAGCCGTGCAGGCTTCCTCCTGCAGGACCTCTCTCCCCCCCAGCCCCAGCCCGCTTCTGCCGCGCGCCTTGCGGCAGAGCCCTGCAAGCACCAGGGGTGCTGAGCTCGGCCCCGAGCATCCTCGGTCCTGTCTTGCCAGCAAAATCGATGCGGGCCAACAGCTGTAACACCCTCGGGCTATCCGTCAGTGTCAGCAGCCAGCTTTTGGGAGTGTGGCTCTCTGGACACACGGGGAAGGTGCAGTCTGGGCGGGTTTGGGTTTAGGATGGTGATTATTTGCTGGGTTTCTGGGTTTCTGCGCTTTCTTTTTGTTGTTTTAGCTGTGCGTGCACCTGGAGATACCGAACTGGGTGAAAAATGAGATTAGGATAAAACATCTTCCCCCATCACCCCATCAGGGCAATGGCAGGGTGAGCAAAGGCGCCGTGCCCCCAGCGCAGGCAGGTCCCAGCGGTGTGGGTGACGTGGCTCAGCGTGACCCTGCTGGTGATGTGCTCGAGCACCCAAGCATGGCACGGGGAGAAGAGGGCACCTGCTGAAATTTTCAGCCTCATCCATGGTGGCTGAATTGCTTCAACCCAGCCCCAGGAGCTGGCATGGAAGCGGAGATGAAGCCCAGCCCTGCTCCACCACGGCTCGTCCCTGGGCCGTGCGCCATCCCGGCCACCCGTCACCAGGCTCGGTGGGATCAGCAAACCTCAGCTCGGGCTCCTGAGCTGGGGAGCAAGCTGTCCTAGATGTCTCTTCGTTCCACTTCTGCCTTACACTACCCCAGTGCTGAATTTCTGTCTTTCAGAGATGTCCACGAGAGGTTTGTGCAAGCCCTGCCCTCAACCATCCTCTGCTCCTGTAGAGCTCCCCAAGCCTCTGCTGTGCCCCCGCTGCCTCCCCGTGCTGTTTATAACAGCTCCTCAGGCTGCTTTATTCAAATCTTCCCATAGCCCACTTCTAATCTTTCTCTTTTTCTTTCTTTTTTTTTTTCTTTGGTCCCTTTCTTCTGGGATTTTATTTCCAACCCCATGAGCTGCTACCTGGTCCCTGGACGGTCCGGCCATGCACTTTCTGCAGAAATAACTTGTGATTCCTTGCCTGTGGCTTGCTAAGGGCACGTTCAGCCCCCAGACTGCCAACGAAAGGACTCTGATGGGCTGGGGGAAGGCATTGAGCCCGTACAGCCCTTCCCGGAGCAGCAAACAAACCCGATAGAAGAGCTTTGGCCCCGCTGCGCCGTGTGAAAGGCGCACGTGAAATCCTATCCCGGGCTGGGGCTTTTAAGGTGCCCTTTGGAAGAAAAACTCCCCGCCGATGATGTTCAGCCCCGGTTTGTAGTTGGCACAAAGGGCTCCAGATCTGACCTGCCGCACAAAGCCGAGCGGGACCAGGGGCTGGAAAAGCCCTCTTGAGGTCCCGGCTAATCCGTCCCCCCCACCAGCGCGGGGGATTGTTCCCGACAGCTTGTTTTCTTTGCTCTGACCTACATAGTCAAAAAGAATCTTGTTGCCCATTTTTGTTTGGGACCTCGAGGTCTTCGAGGAGCCAAATCCCCGTCTTTGCAGGGCGGGCTGTGTTGTTAAACAGTGCCGGAGCCTCCAGGAACACCATGGAGACGGGGGCACAATGAGCCCTCTATGGCCCTCGCCTCGCCTGGGGACGGAATAGCGGGGCCCTTCTCCTCGGGGTGGCCACCAGGACGCCCAGCCATGGGAGATGAAGATGTCCCCGTTTTTGGCAGCCTGTCCTGCAATAGAGCAGTCACAGCAGCTCTCCGGGGCGAAAGGCTCGAGGATGGGGAGGAAACACAGCAGCTCCTAATGAACATGTTTTGTACGGCTGGGGTGCGCACGGTGCGCCTCCGCGTCCTCCGCTGTGCCCCCGTGGGGACACCCAGGGGACTTTTGGCTCATTCCCCACCCAAACCAGCTCGGGGAGGGCTGTGGGTGTCCGTGCCTGGTGTGTTTGGGTTTGCTTTGTGGAGACGGACAGCTTCAGGTGTGGATTTTGAGGGCTGGAGCAGGGTTACCACAGGACTTGCCTCTACCTCCTGCCTGCCCCGCGGCAGTCCGGGACGGCAGCGGTTCCTCTAATGAATGTCTGGAAACCACCTGGGTCTCCTTCGGTGGCTGAGCTCACCTCGGATAAACCACCGAGCTCCTCGACGTGTCCCTGGGGAGCTGCAGCCACTGGGGACGTGTACAGAGCACTTGGAAGATGCTAGGAAGGGGAGCAGACGGGGTGAGAAATCCTCGTGGCACCGTCTGAATGCAGCTGCTGGTTATCTGGGGGCAAAAAAAAAATTGTGGTGACTTCAAGCACAGAGGTGCCCTCCTTCTGAAGCACAGCAGGGTGCTCGGGCTCTTTTTCTGGCTCTGCCACCGACCTCCTGGGGGTGTCTCAGCCCTCACGCACATCCTTTGTGCCTCCGTTTCTTCCCAAAAATATCAGTAATGCAGCAGGCTTTATGGCTAGGAGGTAATTGCTGCAGAACACGGCTTTTTTGGTTCACACCACCTGCCCAGGCTCTTTGCCAGGCTCCCGATAAACCACCTGCTCGCTCGCCAGCTCCTTAAAATCCGTTTGTTTTTCTTTCCCTGCCTCTCCTGCAGCTCCTGGATCTGTTCATCCAGTGGGACTGGTCGACGTACCTGGCTGACTACGGGCAACCCACGTGCAAGTACCTCCGGGTGAACCCCACCACGGCCCTCGTCCTGCTGGAAAAGTGAGTGTGGGCCCGGGCACCCCGGGACGTTTCCAGCCCCATTTTGCTCTGTTTTGTGGTTCTGTGGAAAAAAACACGTGCTAAAAGCCCAGCTGTGGGACAGGGACAGTGTCTCCAGGTGGCCGTGCGCTCCAAGGCTTGCTCTTAGGGAGGACAGGACCCCTGCCAAGGGTAAATCTGAGCCCCAGGAGTGTGTGTGCAAGCAAAGCTTTTGCAGGGCATCAGCCCTGCAAAATCAGTAATCATCAGGAAATGATTAATAATCCAAGCAGCTTTTGCCATGGCCACTCCATCAGTAGGTCTCAGATGCTTGCAGTTAGATTTGTCCGGGTTTAACATGAAATCAGATCCTTGGGCTGAATTCGAGCTGGTTTTTCGAATTCCTCTCTTTCTCTGTTGCACGTATTGGAGAAGATCACCAGTTCAGAGCTGGATTTAAACCTTTAGAAGGCTGAACTTGGTGGCTTCGAAGCTTTGTAGCTGCATCTGTCTGCAGTCCACATAACTGCCCCATCTCCTCTCCCATGGATGAGAGCAGCCACTTTCACAGCAACTCACAGCATCCAAGTGATATCAGTCTCATACACAGGGACAAAAATGAAATAATTGGTGTGTGTAAAGCACTTTTAGACATTACAGCATTATTTTTATATGCGTTTATATGCGCTGTGCAAGGTGTTGTATTATTTGCGACACGTTTGCAACCCCACATCCGTGATGGAAATTGTGCAGTATATTCAGAGCTAGCAATAAAAAATAAATAATAATAAAAATTTTAAAAAAAAAGAAAGTTTGGGCATGAAGCAGGCAGAATAACCTAACCAGAGGGCTGGAAGCAGGCAGCCAGATGGGGTTGCAGCAGCGAGGTGTGAGCGCAGAGCAGGAAGGCAGGGCCGTACCCCTGGCACCAATCTCATCCCCCATCCCCGTGCCATCACCCCAGGTAGCACTGGATCGTGCTCTCAGCGGTGTCATTAAAAGGCCACAAGCCCCAGCTCGGCTTGCCAGCCTTTTCCCAGAAAAATAACTCATTTTAAGGGTGACCAGGTGCAGCCCCTTTGCTTCCCACCCCCAGCCCCGCTGCAGTCACCACCTTGGCACCTGCATGCCCACGGCGCAGCACCCCCGGCACTGCCCGCCTGCTGCTCCAGGCTCTTCCCTCTCCCTGGTCGGACTCCAAACCTTTTGGGGAGCCTCCAACCATCGCCCCCAGGTCTCTGCACAGAGCCAGCCGCCAGCTTTAGGCACATCCCCTCCTGTCCCCACGTCGGGAGCAGCTCCCCGGCCCCCTCCGCACGTAGCTGAGCTTTGCCGCCAGGGCGCCGTGAAATTCTGATCCGCTCATGCGTTTTTTTTGGTTTTTTTGTTTTTTTTTTTTAACTTGTTCTCATGATTATCTCTTTTCCTAATCACACATCTCTCGTAGGATATCACGAGTGTAAGTATGCTGCTTGCTTGGGCTTTTACCCTCACCTCGCAGTGACTTTATTGTTTGGTTTAAATGGAGCACTAAATGATCTAAATGCAAGCTGCCTTTGAAACGGTTCCCTCCGGTAACTCTATCGGCTCAAATGCACTAATTAGAACTAAAAGAGGAGCTTTTACTGCGTTGCTTTTTTTTTTTTTCTTTCTTATAGATTAATTTAAACAAAGCTTGGCTCTATTGAAGGCGGTGTTTGTTGACAGGGGTGGGGACAGCATTGAGCTCTCTCTTTCCCTTCCTCTTACTTCTAATTCTGGGGCCAACACACAGGGACCACGTTATAAAACCGGGCTCGCTTCTCCTAGGGCTCTGCAGGCACACGCTTAAAGGAATAAAAGTGTCAATCCTCCACGGAGCTGCTGGAAAACACTGCCTCTCTGTTTCCAACCTGATACTCTTGGCGTCGGGATGCACAGCTCTATCTGGGGCCGTGCCTTCCAGCCCAGGCGCTTCCTATGGCTCAGGGCTGGAAAAGAAAGGGGAAAAGAATTCATAACCCAAACCCCAGTGCTGATTTAGGGTGGCGTGGGATAAGCCTGGCTGGTGGAAGGGTGTTTCTCCATCCAGACTGCCTCTGTGCCCCTAAACCTCTGCAGTAACACAAGTGGGAGCCTCGCGTGCTGACACCCTCACCCAGAGAAACACCCTTTGGACCTACAGCTCCAGGGTTCGCCTGCACCGTCCCCGGCAGGCACGGGCTTGCTCTGTGAACACCCTGAGCCTGGGGGAGGTAGCGAGCACCCTGAGCCCTGAGCAAATACCCTTTCCTTCAGTCCTACCCCAATCATTTCAGTTCTGCTCCCATCATTTCAGTCCTGCTCCCTGCCAGCAGGGCTTGCGCAGCTCTCCGCAGGGTGGGTTGGCACTTGGCGGTTTTGTCGCCCTTTTCTTTATAGAGAGGAGCCATCCCACCTTGTGTGCATACATGGGATATTTGGGAGTAGGAGGGGAATGCCCCACTGGGAAGCACACACCCTTAGTTTTTCCAGGATTTGATGTTCTGCAGGCAAGATAATTCGCTAAGGAAATCCAGCTGCTCACAGCTTCGTGCTCCACATCCACACGGTGCCCGGAGATACCTCCTGTCCCTGCCAGGCACTCGGGCACAGCGGGATCAGGACGGGATCAGTGCACTGAAAACAGCCCTACGTGCTCCAGCTGTGCACCCCGATGCAGTTGCTTTATCCCTGCAGCTCCATCCCAGTCGTCCAAACCCCCCTGGGCAGGAAGCACGCCCAAAAGGTTCCTCGCGCACAGCCCGGCGCTTTGTTCCAAGCATTTCGTGGAAATAAATCTACATCTGAGCGGCTCCCCCCCGAGCTTTTATCCCAGGATAAAAGCTTTCTTCCGAGGATAAAAGCTGCCCGGGATGAGGGCTGTAAGGCAGAGGATGCTCTGCTGTCTGTGAATTCCCCTCGCATTACCTGTGGGTATTACCGAGGCAGAACCTCGGTGCTTTTTGCTGCGAGCTCCCTGCGGCAGGCAGTGATGGATGGCCCTGGGTGGAGGTTTCCCAAGGTACAAGGTTTGCTTGCAGCACGTCTGATGTCCCTGAGTAACCCGTGAAATAGGAACGGAGCTCCCAGCCCTCTCGGGAAGGTGCTTTGAGGAGCTGCAGGGGGAATCGATGTCCTGCGTGAGGCTGGGTGTTTCCTAAATTCCTGGTACTGCAGCACCTCTGACCTGTTTGATTCAAAACCCTGCTTCCTGGCAGCGCGGCTGCTGCCTGGTTCCTGCAGTGGAGCAGCTGGCGACCTGCTTTGCTTAAAAAAAAAAAATAATAATAGAAAAAAAAGTACTTATTTTGCTGAAGAAAATTGCTCCAAGCTATCTTGTTACTGTTGGGCAAGCAGCTCGGCTGTAATCCTGTGTCTTTGGGCACTTACAACGTTAGCAAATTAGCCTTTGGGATAAGGTTGTTATCCTTATTTTCAGTTCCAAGCTGGATGTTTTTTGGAACATTTCAGATTTCCCTTTGGCTCTTTTTAGGGAGACTGAAGCATGAAAAATCTGAGATATTTTTTTTTTAATCGGTTACATGAGTTTGAAGGGGTTTGTTTCGTGCTCAGCTGACTCGAGCCCCTTTTTGATAAACCGCCAGCTCTCCAGGGACTGCCATCTCCGTGTCCCGATCACCTTAAGGCTTCATTTAGGCACCCCTAGCCGAAAACACAGGCTTAGGCGACTCGTCCAAAGCCATCTGCCTTTGCCAGATCTGATTCACCGAGAAAATCGTTTACAAATTGTGGTGTTACAAAGAGCAGTGCCAGCGCTCAGCCAGCGGCTTGGATGTCGGGAGCCTGCTGCTGCCTTCGGGCTCTGCTGCTGCTCGGGTGAACGGCTGACCCTCGCAGGGTGGTTTCACTTCCCAGCACATGCCCTGCCTGCACAAAGCTCCCGCTTGAACTGCGTAACGAGATGTTTTCCCCCCCAAAAAAAAAGATGCATCTGTGAATGCCAGCGTGCATGAGTCCCGAGCTTTGCATGCCGGAGAGAAATGGAGCTGCACCGGCTTCGCCTCCTGGGCGCATCCCGCCGCCGGCTGCTCTGTTCTCTGCCTCTTCGGTCTTGGGGACCTTGTGGAGACCAGTGTGCTACTTTGGGTATTGGATGTGATTAAAAAAAACCCACACAAATCTCAAGATTTATAAATTAGTGCTGGGTGCCTTCCTCGAAGGCTGTGCCGTGCGTTAATTCACAGCTCTTTGTTTCAAAACTTGACGGCTGCCCCCAGAGCTGCATCTCTGGCCGCATGCAATGCACCTTTTCAGATCAGAACTGCAAACGATGTGGATTTTATGCTATTTTAGTTCATTTCCTGACCCTCCTAATATTCCAGCACTGTCATTTGCCACGTAATGAGACAGAAGGGGAGGACAAGAGGCATTAGGGACTCGGGGTTATCACAGCGGTTGGCTTTAGGGACGGGTACCCTGATGTGGGCTGGAACCAGCAGGGTTGAAACCAAAAATACAAACCTTGCAAAGCTTTCCCCGGCTCGGTGTGCCCATCTTTACACAAAACCTGGGGCTAGACCCCGTGGGTGCAGTCACCTCCAAGCAGGGGAACTTCCCCGGAGTTTCGCTCGCGGGGCTTGGCGCGGCGCCGCGCGTGCCGTAACCCGACTGTTTCTGCTCTGCGCAGGATGCGAGACACGAGCAGGAAGAACAACGTTTTCGCCCAGTTTCGGAAGAACGAGCGGGACAAGCAGAAGCTGATAGACACCGTGGCCAAGCAGCTCCGCAGCCTCATCAACAGCCACCACTCCTGAGGGCCACTGCACTCCGGGACCCGCGCCGCGCCGGTCCCTGCACCGCAGCCTTCCACACGCCTGGACTTGGGATCCTTGTTCAAAGAGAATATATCTGTATTTTTTTATTCGCCTGTATAGAATCCATGAGACCTACCCTCCTGACAAAACGTTCCTCGCTAAGCAATCCCGGGGAAGAGAGGCAGCGCTGCCTGTGTGCTGGGGCAGCGAGGGTGCCGGCAGGAGTCTCCGTTCCAAGCTCCTATTTTCAGGGGGTTGTAAAGGGACGGTAAAGCCTGAAAGAGAAGTTCACACCCAGACTATGTTTTTTTTTTCGTTTTTTTTTTTTTTGTAAGCCAAATTCAAAGAATTGGTTTGACTTCCTTTTGTTAAGTTATTCAGTTGCAGAACAAGCGAAAACAAAAAAAAATATAGGGAGGAGTCGCGGTTTCAGGTTCTTCTCGTGGGCTCCGGTGAAAGGAGCACGCGTTAGAAAGAGGGTCACTCGCTCGCTTGCCAACGTGCGGATTGGGTTTTTGGAGGAAGAGAGGCAAAGTGATCCCCCAGCCTCTCGCCTCCTCCTCCTGTAGGGGCTGATGCCCACCCCGGTTTCAGGTGGCTCGCGGGGAGCCGTATCCCGTTCCCGTGGGGCTGCAAGGGAGCAGATGCACCCTGAGCTCTGCCTCTAGGATCTGTCTTTTGGACCTGCACTGAATGGAAAAGGGTTGTAAAAGGTTGGATAGATGGGAAGAGGGAGAGCCTGCGGGGTGCCCTGCGGGGCTGGGATGGCACCAGGGTGCTGCTGCTGTGTCCAGCACGGTGCCAGGAGGGAAACCCGCTGGGGTTGCGGGCAGATCGGGCTCCCCGGTGTGTGGGGTGATCCTGGAGCTTAGCTCTTCCTCTCCCTGTACCTTTTACCCATGCTGGTTCCCCATCTCCCCTCTCCTGCTGCCCTGGTGCCATGTCCCTCCACTTCCTATGCGCTCTCTGGCTCGGAGCAGCCTCACAGGCTCCCCGGGGTGACAAACGGGAGCCTCCTGGGTGTCCCCAAAACTCTGGCAGTGGGAGGTGACCCCAGAGCAGCACCACAGCGCCCAGCACCCCGGCTCTGAAGTGCCTGGGGGCAAAACTCTCCTCTTTGCTCCGGAGGTGCCCGTACATCAGGGCAGCCTCGGAGGACCCTGGGGTTCAGGTTACAGAGAGGGGAATTCTTCCTTTATCTTTTCATTACCATTTGGACTCCAATTAGTGCAGGTGGAAGCTCAGCCAGGCAGTTTCTCCCCCCATCACAGCCCTCCAGGACCGGTGGATTATTTTCGTGAACGGGAGGGAAGAGCAAATGCTGGACCTTAATTTCACGACTCCTTTCTTTCTGGGGGGGGGGATCGGAGGATATTTTTGTCTTAACACCTCTTTGAAGGCTGGAAGAAAAGGGAGCAGCTCGGTGTGGCCAGAAAGGGATCAGCTCTGCAGACACCTCTGCGTGCAGCCCAGCCAAGGTTTTTTCTCCAGGCAGGGACAGGTGAAGACGAACCCCGTTGCTGACCCCTTTTCCTGCTCCCCAAATCCTTCACAGCTGAGAAAGGGAAGAGGGAGAGCTCCCAGCCCTCCACGTCCCACAACTCGCAGGACCTCGGGGCGCTCTGTCCCTCCTCCCCATCACCCGGCGGTGCCGATGTGATGGGAGGCGCAAGGACAGGAGTGCGAGGTGGTTCCAGCATCAGCCCTGCCTCAGCCTTTTACGCAGAGCTCTCCAGAGGCCAGAGCTAGCAAGAAAAACCCAAAACCAGGCGGTGGCAGGAGCAGGGGGAGCTTCCATCCACGGGGCACTTGCGCCGAGGGCCCTTCAGCGGTAACAAGCACTTTAAAAAAAACTCTTCGCAATCACGAGCTGCTACAGATGCTGGCAACAGCGTCAGCGAGCATCAGCGAGCACGACAAATAAAGCACTCCGGCATTTCCAGTTTTTATTAGGGGGAGGATAGGTTGTCAAACACAATTTTTAATCGCATTTGTCAGCCGCCGACTTCGCCGCCGGGCCAGGCGGTGCCGTTGCAGCGCTGATGGTTTTCCTTCCCCGCGTGGCCAGGAGCAGCACCGGGAAAAGCTCCCGCTGCTGGCTCCAAAATCCAGGTTTTTTTCCCCAAGGAGCGGCTCCGGCATCGCGTTGTGCAAGGCGGCTCTGGGGTCTGCACGCAAAGCCCGGAGCCACCGGGGCTCGGAGCGAGACCTCGATTTGGGGCTGGGACTCGCTTCTGGGAAAGCCCAGCCCGGCCACGGGGAGATGCAGGGAGTTTCTGATTTCGGGAGGTCAAGCACCTAACCACAAGTCACATAACGGAGATGAAAAATGGAATTTCGGGGCTCTGGTCCTAATTAACTTTTTGTTCCGAGAGATGCTGTTCCATCCCTTCAAAATAAAATTAATCTTTTAAACAGATTGCTTAAGGAGCCCTGGAAGACGTTTCAAATCCCCTCTAAATCTCCTGCTAATGACTGGTATCCTCCGCTACGGATGGTATTGCTTACGAGGGAAGGGTTGTTGCTCGAAATTTATAACGTGGGGGGAGGCAACCGTGGCTTTGCAACCCCCGGAGCCAACAATGCTGCTATTAACACCCCGTGTACATACCTTGCTCATCCTTTAGGGTTTTATTTTTTTTTTTAAGCAGTGGCTGTAGAAAAGCCCGGGTTAGCCTCCCTCTCCATCCCAACCTGGCAAACGGATTTCAGCACCAGTGGGAAAAAAATAATAAAAAAAAAAAGAAAATCGTTAAAAAAAAAAAGAAAAATCATTGAAAAAAATATCAAAAGCTCGCCTTGCTGAGCAGCATGCCCACATCTCAGCTTCCTCACCAGCTGCAGGGGCTGTGCGTCGCAGGAAGGGTTTTTTTTTGCCTTCTCCAAGGCACGAAGCTGGAGCACCGAATGAAGGGGATGGCCTCGGGGTGGACGAGGGAGAACGGGACGTTTTCTGTTTCTTTTCCTAGGGCTGGGGTTGGAGGCCGAAGCTCTTGGCAGTTTTTGCACTTTGTTCGAAATCCGGCCACGAGCCCGGGCTCAATGGGGAGCAGCTGCCCCGGGGTGGGGGGGGATGCAGCATTTTGGGGTGGCTGCTTCGTGCCCCTGGGATGGAGACAGGAGCAGCCTGGCCATGTGGGAGCTTTGGGCTCCTTTTCCCACCTGTGTCCCCTTTTTGGTGCCCCCGTTGGCATCATCTCATTCATCTCATCCCCCCCCCTGAGCAGAGGAATCCTTGTCCCTGCTTTCCTACCTCTCTCTCGCACCTCTGTGGTTTTCCCTTTAGGTCTGGTTTGGTGCTTTTCGGAGCATCGCGGGGTTTGCAGCACCCAGCGCCCACCCTGCTGCATGTTCAGCCTCGGGGGGGGCAGAAGCCCTGTACACCCCCCAAATGCACCCAAATGCAACTTCACGGGGGGGCTGAAGGGCATGCGACCTGAAAATAAATCTGGGCACAAACGAATTCAGGATGGACCCGTCTGTGCGGCGAGCTGGGCGAGTTGCGCGTTCGAGGGAAGAGATTTGGGGCAGGATTCACCCCAAAAAACACCAGATGAGGGGTGCTTGGGATGAGTCCTGGGGGTACAGAAATTGGGAGCACCCCAATTTCCGTAGGGTCCTGCGTGTGCCCCCCTTGGGAATCCCACCATCATTTCGGGAGGAGCCCCCTCCTGAATCTCCATCCTCCCCAACCCCAAGCCCTCGGTGCCCGCTGGCTGCTTGCGTTGCCTTTTCTCATCTCGGAGGGGGGGAAGAGCGTGGGTTTGTAAACTAATGTGGTGAAAACAGCTTTTTTTGCACAAGTCGTTGCACAATAAGGGGAAAAATTAGTAAATTAGGTTTAACTTTAAAGGGAACTTTTTTTTTTTTCTTTTCGTTTTTCCTTACAACTCACTAGCAGAGCTACTGATTAAAAAAAAAAAAAACAACAACGAGAAAAAGACGGACTGGTTAAAAAATAAAATAAAAACGGACTGCATGGTTTACAGGTTAAATCGCGTTAGAAATTAGCATGTTGATTCCGACTGTACATTTATCCTATTGTAACTGCCATTAAACAATACAGCATTTAACTGTTTGCCTAAGTGCCTGTGCTCGCTCTGGCTCTGTGCACCCCTTTGCCTTGCCCTCTCTGGCTGCATCCAGAAAAAAAAAATAAAAAAAAAAATCCCAAATCCTGTAAAAGACGGAATTCAACACCCCTTTTGTGCAGCCAGCAAAGGTTTTGGACCCGCCTGGTTTTAGGGTCTGTCCTGGGAAATCCACCCCCGAAGGACCGCCGGCTCCCATACCCTGCGCCGCGTTGGCATGCCGGGGGCTCAGGCCAATTTTTGCCTAATTCAGTGGCTGTTTTAATTGGCCTCTACCATAAACAAGCATGATTAAACCCAAGCCTCGCGCTGAATAAGTAGCCGCCTCCCAGGAATGCGTGTTCTGCTCTCATTGATTGCATCTACGTCTGCAGATGGGGAAAGTAATCCTGAGCAGGAATTAAGATTTGGAGGGCAGAGCAGAGATAATAGGCACTTCATCAAGGCGGAGGGGGGATTGCATTAGGCTTCTATGGGAAATCTTTTCTTCCCGCTCCCGTTGCATATTTTCTTTCATGGTATTTATCATCCTTTGCAATTCCGTGATTATATTAGCTTTTTTTTTTCTTTTTTTTTCTTTTTTTTTTCTTTTTCTTTTTTTTTTTTGGCTCTAACCGCGTTGGGGTATTGGATTCCCCAAATGCCTCCCGGCCCTGGCACCAAACGTGCGGGGGGGGCTTGGGTTTCCGCGAGCCGTTTGCCTTGGTGCCGCGCGGCACGCTGATGAGGAAATTAAAGTGATACAAAATCAACGTGACGCGCACTAATTAAAAACTGCCCAACTGGGAAATCTCAGCGGGGAGCTACCCAGAGGAGCAGCCTCAGCCGGGGCACCCCGAGCACCCCGAGCACCCCGAGCTGGGGCTATCCGGGGGTGCTGCCCCCATCGGGGTGATGGGGAGGGTGATGGAAAGGCTCAGGAGGATGGTGGAGGAGGAGAAGATTTGGGGGACTCCCTCCTGGAAAGCAGCAGCTGTGTAAAAGGAGCCGGGGCTGCCTGGGGGCTGCTGCGATTGTGTTCCACAAATTCCTCGAAAACCCTTTTTTAATCCGTTTATCCCATCTGGCCTCCGTCGTGTCCTGTGGCCGGGAGTCCTGCGTGTGAATTCGGTGCAGCGTGGAGGGGAAGCGCTCCCCCGTGCTCCTTTTTACCTAAACCTCTGCCGAGAGCATTTCCACGTGCACACAGGGATAAAAAGCACCCCAAAACAGCCCCAGCCTGCTCTGGGGGAGTGGGTCCCCTGCTCAAAACCCAGGGATGCTCAGCCTGTGCCGGATTCCTTGGGGAACACCAGAAAAAATAACACAAAACCATGCAAGGGAGGATGAAGATTCAGCCTGGTGAGTGTCCTGCACGTGGGACGTGAGCAGATAGCAGCCCCCCAGTTTGCTGGGGTCTCATTTCTGTCCTTTCCCTGCCCCGTGGCAGCTCCACTGCTGGGTGCTGCAGCTAAAGGAGGAAAATCCCACGGGCTCCAGACAGGCTGATCTGACAGCTCCGCTTTCCTGCAACCTCAGCCAACCTCATCAAGGAAGGAGGTGAAGAGGTAAACCAAGGTGAAGGCAAGAAGGGACAGAGACAGAAGGAAATAAATGCTCAGACGTAGCTGCTGAGAAGTATCTGTCTTCCCTGCCTTGATGAAAACGGGGAGGAAAAAAAATTCCCGGCTTGTGGTTGCTTGTGGGTTTGGGATTCAGCTCCTTGGAGAACTGCAGCAAAGGGCAACAAGGAAGAAAACCTTGGTGATAACTGAATTCTGCGTCTGGGTGGAGGCTGGAGGCTGCTGGCGAAGGCAAAACCTTCCCAAGCAACCTTCCCAAGAGCAGTGGAGGGCCAGATAAAGGTGGCCCTGACGTCCCTTCATCTTCACTGGCTCCTGACCCAGGTTGGAGGTAGGCGTCCACCCTCGAGCTGCCCCAAATGGGAATGAGCGAAGCATTTTTGCCTGGGGACACCCACAAAGGCCACCCAGCATCTCACCTCTCGGGTGCTTGGGATCCTCCAAGCTGTGCCCTGCTGGTATTTATGTGTGGCCAATTTGCCTTCGCTTCTCTATCAGCTCCTGTTCTTCACCAGAGAAATCTCGTTCCCTTCCCACCTGGGCTTTTCCCTGCCCAGCACAGCCCAGCAGCTCCCTGTGTTTGTTCCTCTCCACTTTCTTGCTGCATTTCCCATCCCTATTCCAACCCAACCCTCTCCTCCTTCTACAGGGTGAACCAAAAATGTGTGCGCACCAAAGGGGTGCCCAGGACGGGAAGGCGCAGGGGCATCAAAAAGTATCCCCAGACACCATGGTCCCCAAAATTGCTTTGTTGCAAGCAGTGAGCAGCACATCCAGGTCCTTCCCTTGGCTGGTCCCTCAGATCTGAAGGGCTTTGCACCAGCAGATGCCACCCTTCTGCCTTCGCGCTGCTCCCTGAGCCTGTGCAGCTCTCCCCAACCGGCATCGCCACCGTCCCTGCTGGTGCTGCGGTGCTGAGGGCTTGCCAGATTTCTCCTGGCATGGGTCAAAGGCAGCTCTGGCAGGATGGAGATCTCCAGAGGTGGATGAGAGAAAGCGTCCAGCTTTGGGAGCCTTCCTCCAACCTCTGAGAGTGGGCAGGGGGTGGGCAGGGGGACCCCCAGGACTTGGTGCTTGCAGGGTGGCGAGCTTAAAAGGCAAAGAGGAGGAGAAAATTTGGTAGGAGCTGCTGGCATCCCGTGCCTGGAGAGTGCAAGAGGATGCGGAGTAGAGGAATGGTCTGAGGAGGGAGAGGAGCAGACAGCCCGGGTGGTAGTGGGGGAGCAGCCTGGGGAGGGGCTGAACCTCTCCTGGCAGGGGAATGGGCGAGGGCCAGGAGCACGAGCACCGAGCGTTACGGGCAGGGCAAGAAACGTGGGCAGGGAGAGGTGGGAGGTGGAGCAACCGGATTTGGGGTGTGAAACTGGGGCATGGGGTGAGTAACACGGCTTAGGAGACAAAGCTGAGAGAGGGGAAGGATGCTGAGGGCGGCTGGCAAAGAGGGCGAGGGTGTGGGAGCACCGTGTGGGACCGCTGAATGGAAGTGGGACTTTTTCTGCTTTCCTTCCCGGTGCACCCCAGGGTTTTGTCCGAGTGCCTGGTGGCGCATCCGCTCCCCAGGAGGGCCCAGGCAGCCTTCCTCCCGGTGACAGCCTCTTCATCTTCGCCGCGAGCCGGGATTATGAGGCCCACATGGCTTGGCGGCCCTGCTAATTGCATTCTGCGGGGCAGTAATTGAATGAGGGCTCACGAGAGCCATGGATCAAAGGCAGGCACCCATCAATATCTGCCTGCCCCACAATCCGATTAGCGGGGAGAAGGCATCAATCACGCCTGCCCCTCCCTGACCCAGCAATACTTAATGCAGGTACGGCGCCCGGGCCAGCGTCGGGGAAATCGGATTTGCTCACGAAAGGTTGAGCAACGCCGTGGATGAAAAATTAGTGCGAGGCCGAGGCTCCTCGGCGGTCATTCATCTCCGCGCCACGCGCCGTGGGACGACGGAGGGGCTGCCCGAGCCGGGTTTTGGGAGATGATCGCTCAACGTCACCGAGACGTGTGAAGTGTTAAAGACCCCCCGGCGGGGCACGGGGCGGTCGTTTGTATTCATTAGCCGCCCCCGCTGCAGATGTGGGTTTGCTCTTGGAGGGGGCGCGGGGACGTGCGCTCGCCGCCCGCGTCCTCGCCTGCAGCCCTGGGTGGCGTGGTGGGACCCGGCTGCTTCTCCTTTGGTGGCCTGGGTATTTGTTGCATGGGGTTTTTGTCTGCTGAAGGTGATCCTGGTCCCTCTCCAGGCCCTCTCTTGCAACAAACCCACGCCGCTGGGATCATGTAGGGGATGCTCTGCGCCCCCCTCCAACCGTTTGAAGCTCTGCTGATATTTCTCCATCACGAGGTGCAAAAGCCCTGGATAAATGTGGCACTTCACTCTTTCCCCTGAAAATCTTTATCTCCAAGCTTTCACCCAGCCCTATCAGCCTCTTTACAAGCCAAAGACATTTTTTTTATTTTTTTTTTCCAGGGCAGAGCCTGGTGGCTGGCTAGTTTCTGGGTATGTTTCTGTGCCCATCTATCCAAGAAGGGAAAGGAAACAGCCCCCGGGCTGTCATATTTGGGTGTATCACCCCTACCTCCCTGTCTTAGGCTCTTCCACTTCCCCACAACATCAGGATTCAAATTAGAAGAAACCCACCGAGGAGGAGACCAAGAAATCCTTCGTGTCCTTCACATTGCCCAGGGATGGAGCCCCCCACGTGTGCTGGCTGTGGCTCCTGCGGCTCCCCCACCCGAAGCTGCAGCTTCTCCTGCTCACTGCAGCAAAACCTTTGGGGCTTTTTGAGGCCATGAAGTTTGCTTTGTAAGGGGGAAGATCACTGGGAACCTAATATTTATTCCCCAAATGCGCTTTTTGTAATAAAACTCTGCTGTACAATGGGCTGTCCTGGCATTCCCCAGGGGTTGAGAGCTGAGCATAACTTTCTTCTTCTGTGTCCTTACCTGGCTTCTGGGAACCCTTTGGATATTTCATGGGGAGAATATTTTGTTCATCTCAGAGCAAGTGGCAGAGGGAGGGATGTCAACAGCGTTTACAAGCAGGAGATTGCAGCAGCACAGCGGGGTTTTGGGGTGTTCGTGCTGTCAGCAGCCCGTGGCACCCAGAAGTGGTGCCAGCAGCATCACGTCCCGGTGCCCTTCACTGCCCCTGGGAACCAGCAGCTTCTTTGGCATCACCCAGGAGAAGACAACTCTGCTCTCAGCTCAGTGGATGGGGTTGCAAAGCCAGCTCATTCCTCAGTGCAGGCTGCTCCACACCTAGCTCCTGGCATCATTCCCTGCACATCCCAGCATGGAGAGCTCCGTGGTGCCCTGCGCAGGGAAAAAATCCTCTCCAAGAAGTGGTCGTGAGGACGGTTCTGCATGCCCAGAGCCCAGGAGAGGCGAAGTCGCAGCTTTCCTGCCCAGCTCCGGTGTTCCCTGATGTCAGGAGATGTTTGTGAGCTTTTTCTGCAGCCCAGGACTCGTGTGCACGTGTGGTGGCACGCAGGGGTTGATGTGTATCTTGCCGGGGTTTGGCCCCGGGGCATTGGAAGGAGCGCACAAGGAGCGCGGGCTTCACCGAAAAGCCAGCCTGGCTTTGGACACCGAGCACAGAATATGTTGGGGCTGGCCTTTTGGGGTTACTGGTGCAAGATCTCCCCACCACCAGCTTTGACTCCAGACCAAACCCTTCGTCCTAACCCAGGAAAACATCTCACACCTGCTCGAGCGCTTTCAAGCCTCTGGGATGCTTTCCCAGCTAGGGCTGCAGCAAGGGCCCCCGGGGCTACGTCTATCCCAGCAAATTAAACAGTTCCAGGCTTCAGACACCAATTATCCTCTCTGTTAAATTATTAGCGCTCGCCCAGGTAATTCTCAGGCACGGCTCGGGAGTTTGCGTGGCCCCGAACCCTTCCCACCAGGCGGGTTGGATGCGGCTGCCCTGCTCTGGCAAGGAGGGGAGGGTAATTCAGTGGGCAAAGGCTTGTCCCTGCCCCATGGCCTCGGGGCTGGAGGACAGAGCCGGGCACGTCGGGCACGCCGCTGCAGCTGGAGCCTCCGTGCGTGGTCAGCCAGGCTCTCCTTCACAGCTCCCATCTCGAGTCTGGCTGCTCACCAAGCATGCCGCCGTGAATACCTGAGTGATGGTACTTAATTATAATTGCAAGCATTCGTATGAATTAACAGTAGCATTTTTGTTGTTGTTGTTGTTTTTTGACCAAGATGCTGATTTTTAATGGGTTTGGCCGGGTCTGCAGCAGCTGGTGTTGTCGCAGGGAATGGACCAGCTCCTGGCAGCCAGGACACAAGGAGCCCTTCCCCTTCTACCTGCTGCCGAGATCCTCTTGACCCCCTGGGAAGCTGCTTCCCCTCTGAAAATGCATCCTCTGCATCTATGAACTGGCACCAGGGGAGTCTCCGTGGCCACCAAAAGCCACCCGAGATGCCCATTCCTCCTCTCCTAGACCTGGTGCTTCCCTGGCCCCTCTGCTCTCCTGGCTGCCGGGGAGGTGGGCGAGATGTGCCCATGAGATTTCCACGAGGAACTGTCCTGGCATTCGGGGGACTGCCTCCTGCTCTGCTTTTTGGCTTACTCTGATTGTCTGCTTTTCTTTCACTCAATCTAGTGAACGATTTTTTTTTTTTAATTTATTTTCTTCCCCAAGAACTACTAGAAAGCAGTCAGTCCTTAACCCTGGAGTCACCCCGACGCCGTGTCGAACACGGCGGCGCCTGAAGCCCATCTCGCACCTTCTCGGACACACCTCAGTTGCTTGGCTCCCTTCTAAATATTTCTTCACCGCCGCTCTCCCCACCCTGCTGGGTGCACCCACGGAAAGCTGAGCCCCATCTGCCATGCCCCAGCAGGACCGAGGGGACCTGGTGCTGAAGGAAACCGTTTTTCCTTGCCCAAAAACTTTTCCTTCGTAGAAAGAAGTTGCAAAGGAAGGTGTGAGCTTGATGCTGGTACCCGGTCCCCCTCTCCAGCTCCGTACCATTGAGATCTCCGGCCCCAAATCTGCTGGAAGGACGCAGGGTGGTTGGAGACAACCCGGAGCTGGGCTGCGAGAGAGACCAGAGGGCTGGGAGCCACAGCCAAGGGAGGCAGATCAAAAGGCTCGCAGTTGTTTAGTTTAGGAAAACTTTGTAAGAGCCGACAAATATGTAACAGGCTTCTGCGGAGGGGAAGGGAATGAGCTGTTCTCCGTGCTCACCAGGAACAGGACAGGAGGTAATTGGCTTAAATTACATCCAGAGAGGTTGAAGGAACATTTTTCTACGGTGAGGACAGGCTTTTGTGCGGGGGGCTGCGGCGAGGCCACGTCTCCATCCCTGGAGGTTTGGGATGAGGGAGGACCAGGGTTTGTCGTCAGCGTTGGGGCTGGAGCGGGTCCTGCATGGGGACCCCTGTGTGGATCCAGGGTCAGCAAGGGCTGGGAGCCACGCTTGTGAACACTGCTTCCAGGGGTTTATTTCTTGCTTAAACCCAGAGCTTTGCAATGATCCAGCTGGGAACAGGGCTTCCTAAAGCAGTTTTGCTGCTGCAGGCAAAGGAATGTCATCACCCCCTCTTCCCTCAGGTCTCCCCCGTCACACATTTTTCTTTCCCAATGCTAGGAACTAAGCATTTTACTGCAACCCTCGTGAAATCTGCAGCAGCTTGGGTGAGATCACCTCTGAGGGCCTTCCAGCCTTATCCCCCTGATATAAATGAGGGTTTCTCCTGTCCCTGGCAAATAGGTTGCAGCTGGGCACCAGGTGAGATTCATCTCCCTACACCTTAATTTAGAGGTGAAATTCAGCTGCAGACATCTCAGAGGCCAATGTCAGCTTTAAAAACCTAGGGAGTCCTTGATCTTTGGCTGCTGTTCCAGGAGGATGTGATCCTCAGGGGGTGCTGAGCTCCTTCTACTGGCTCTGTGTGGACCTCTCGGACACTTGGAAGTTGGGTCTGGGTCACTGAGACTTGCCTTAAAGATCTCATCTGTGCCCTCAAAGCAATGGAGAGCTTCCAGCTGAACTTGTAGGTGTCCTCTTTGGCACGGGCTGAAGATCTTCGTAGTCTGAAATATCCCTGGAGGTACAACGAGGAGGAATCTGCTCTTCTCTGCTGCACTGCCTAGGGGTGTGCTTGCTCCTAAGGCAGCAGAAATTGAGCACGGAACCTGGAGATCCCTCCCTGGTGTTATGTGGCACATGGAGAGCCACCACGAGGCTCGTAGGCTTCCAGAGCAAGGTGGAGCAACGCTGGCACGGAGAGGTGCACTGGGCTCGGGGAGGCTGCTGGGGTTACCAGCGTGCTTGTGAACACGGGGCTGAAGGTCAGCCTTGGTCAGAGAGCTGCTCCCAGCTCTTTATGCATTGTCTACAAAGCAAATGCCTTGTTCAAACATGCTCCTCCATGGGCAAACAGGAAAAGAAAGGCAACAACATCATGCTGCGTGGGTCTGGGAGCGGAGAGCTGCGACGGCTGCGCGGAGCTGGGCTGGGAGGGCAGGCGGAAAACAAGGGCAGACCTGCAGTGGTGGCAATAGCTACGTGATCTTTTATCTCTGTGTGCCATCCCTCCTTCCTCGTGCAGCTGCAAAACCCCTTGTTTCTACACCAAGAGCCTGAGGAGCGTCCTCTCTGCAGGACTCTGTAAAGCAGGGACGCGCTGGAGCCAGCTCCGATTGCCAGGTGGATGAGCTGAGAGAGGGGAGGGTGGTGGCAAAAACCCATTTCTGAAGCCCTGGTGGGGCTGTGAGCAGAGCCTGACACTTCTTCTTCCGTGTGAGCCTTTCTGTGGGTCTGGGATACAGCGAGCTTCAAGCAAAGCCCTGGCTGAGGATGGCTTAACGATGTCAGCCAGACAATTAGGCAGAAAAGGCAGAACGGTGAGCCAGGAAGGACAGATGCGATAATGTTCCCCTGGAGCAGTGGCTGGTCCTGGGGGCACCCAGCTGTACCCAGGCAGTATGAAAGGGGTCACCCTTCCCAGGCTTGTGCTTCGTGCGGGGCTTTGGACCACCCGGAGTGACAAGGGACAAAAAAAATTGAGTTGAGCACTCCCCAAACTGATGAAAACCAATCAATTCTCTCACTGCTCTTGGGAAGTTGATGTCTGTGCTATGAGGACCCTGAATCCTGCTTTCTCATCTAAATGTGGGGTTCTTTCACCCATCTGTAGATCCCTGGTGTCTTTCTAGAGCTGAAGGACAAGAGCAGACTGGATCTCTTCCTGGTGACTGTGCTGGGGCACGGGTACTGCAGTCCCCTCTCACCCCTTCACCCTTTGCCTTCTTCTTTAAGAAGCCACCTGCCTCTGCAAATAAAAAACACGAGGGGATTGAGGACAGACATCACAGAGACAGAGAGAAGGGAGCTGTGTCTCGATGTCTGCTTTCTCAGGCCAGTCCCTTGATCATCGGGCTCTTCACCAGGTCGCAGTGCTGAAATGGATTTCCAGTGAACACATAGACACTGGGCGAAAATTATAGAGGTGGGAGATACCTGATGGAAGAGGCGATATCTTTGTAGGCACCGCAGTCTGGCTCTGGACCTCCATCCCCAAGGATGTCTTGAGACCTTAAACCCAGAGACATTGAGGATCAGGAAGCATCAAGCCACGGAAAATATCTTAAAGTTCAACCTTTTGAACAAAAGGTAGTGCAAAAAGGTAGGATAAGTTTGGTGTCTGATGACTCTTAAAGGCATGCAAGGTATCACAAACTTTACAGAAGTCAAAGCAGTGACACTGGCTTGTGCCTGCTGACTCTCCAGGCAGGAGTTTGGATTAATGTCCACGTTATCCCATGCCCTTGCCTAAAAGCATCAAGCCAGCATCCATCCAGAGATGGATGAGATGGTAAATGGTGGGTGAGACGTAAAAAATGGTGATGTTGCCTCAGCAAGTCAATGATGTGTTTGCTTGGGAAGCTGTGAGCACCGTCAGTCATCTTTCTCTTAGAAATAAGCTACGGGAATCAGAAAAGGGAGATAAAAGGGCTGTGTGGTCTCCTTTGGGGGAGAAATCAAGGTTGAGAAGAGAGAAACAGGAGTGCGGCATTGAAGAAAAAAAAAAAAAAAAAGATGTACAAAAGATAAAGGGTTTAGTGAAGGGGTATTTGGGACTTGTAAGAATGGAAGGAGGCTCCAAGAAAGGAAGAGGTGAAGAAATTTCCAGGATGACAAAGAAATTTGGTTATTTTTCAAAGTATAAGTGGGGAGTGGTGCTGCTGGAAGCCACCACAGCTCACAATTGTCTCAGGGCTCAGAGAAGAACTGGGTGTCTCTTGGGGGGAGCAGGGACAGAGCTGGCAGAGCTGCTGGTGACTTTCAGAAGGGTTTTGGAGAGCTGCTGGTGGGTTTCAGAAAGAGCACAAAGCCCAAACCCGAGGTCCCTGCTCGCTCTGTAGGTGACCATCAGGACTTGGCTTCCAGGAGCATCCTTCATGGGAGATGGCAGCAGACTGTCTGGTGACAGTCGGGTGACATCCCCGAGCCCGGCAGCATTTAGCTTCTCTCCTCAGCACCCCAGCAAGGTTTTCAGAGGATCCTGAAGGACCTGAGCGTGTCCGTAAGAGGAAAGTTTGGGCAGAGCAGGGTGCATGTGAAGTGCCTCTCCCAAAATGATGCCCCTCTTCCAAAGAGGGCCTCTGAAAGGCTGCCTGTGGGTGGCTACCTGGAGGCTGGCGATGGGGCTGAGCTCTCAAACCAGAAGTCCAAGAGCACATCACCTCCTGCCTGTCTCATGGGGTTCACCTCCTCTTTCACCTGGCCCCAACGGCGTTTCCTTCACCCTCCCCTCCCTGCCCGCTGCTCCCCGGGACCTCAACCTCTGCGAGGGGGCAGAGGTGGGGAAAGTCCCCCCGTGGCCAAAGTCCCCTCGGTTTTCCCCTCTCTCAGGGCACAGACCATGGTGTGAAAGCTTCCCCCACGGCCCCGAGGGGCTCTCCAGCCCGCCCGCGGCTGGGCGAGCACACGGGGAAGCCGGGGAGAGGAACAGTAGCTTTTTCTCTTCCCGGCGACGCCGACGTGGTGATCAGAGGAGCTGGCCAGAGTCCTAATGAAGATAAATGAATATCCCCTCTCCTCCGCTCCTCCGGCTTTTATTGATGGGCTGCGGGGTGAAAGGCGAGAGCCTGAATGTTCATTTAAGCAGACGTCACGAGTTTCTTTGGAGGGGAAGGTGTAAGAAAAACCGCCTTGTGCTTGAAAGTTACTCCAAGATGAGCACGCTCGGCTTTACAAGCCTTTCTCCATTCCTTCCCCATCCATCACTTCCCGGGAGCCCTTTGTAAATGCAAATTGCACTTTGATAGAAATAATGCACTGAGCCTCTATTAGTGTCTGTGTAATGGAGAGGGCTATTTTAATGCAATCATTCTTCGGGGAAGCTCCTCTGTGCCTTATTTTAGGCTGTGTATCAAAAACCAATCTGAAAACCCGCTCCTCCCCTGCTCCCTCCCGGCTCTGCCCTTCGCAGGCGCTGGGAGACTTTCCATTTGGGGCTGGGGATTCGTGGGGCAGCCGGGGCGTTTTGCCATGTGGATGAGAGCTCGGGTGGACAGCCCAGCCCCAGGACACGGCTGGGACACCGGGGCCCCAAGCTGGTGGCAGGGATGGTGACGATGGGACAACCTGCATCCCGCACCCCGTGTGGGATGGGGAGAACCAGCTCAAATTTTAGGGGTAGGATCCGTCTCATCCCCCAGAGCTGCCTTATCCCCAGCACTCGTGGTGGGATGAGGATGATTTGGGTGATTTGGGTGATTTGCAGAGCAGCCCCTGCCACCCCGATGCGTTTCTGTGCTCTGCAAACCGATTTTCTCACGTCCCAGGCTGATCTCTCCCTCCCAGGATGTGGAGCAGCAGCTCCAGCACTGAAATCAGTTTAAGCTGCTTAAAAAAAAAATAATAAAAAAATAAAAGAAAAGAACGTTTTTAAAGCATTGAGATCCCCCTCCACGCACACACACTTTGGGAGGTCAGAACAAAACTGCTTTGAACTGTTTAAAAACAAATCTGAGTCTTCATTCATCTTCATTAATGAGATATTTAACCAGTTCCTTTTAATAACTTCTTGGTGCATATGCCAAATGAAAGAAAAAAAAAAAAAAGAAAAGAAAAAAGAAAAGAAAAAACACAACAAAACAACAGCACACAACAAACATACTTTGGAGTCATTTTCTGCTTTAAAGGCCATTATTTCGGGTGCATTTTCTCCTTATGCTCCTAAATGTTGGTTTTTCCCCCCCCTTGCAGTGGTGTAGGGTCCTTCTCACACCCTCCACATTCACCACGATGGGCTTGTGCCAGGGGCTGACCGCAGGGCAGGGCAGGGAGCTGGCTTTTGCCATCACCCTGGGACATCCACAGAGCTGCCGGCAGGGTAGGAAAACCCCGTTGAGGTTTGGCTCTTGGGATCAGGTCCTCTGCCTCCTCCTACCTGCTCCGTGTGGATGGCTGGGTGCTGGATTTTCTCTCCTTACTGAAAATCAGAGATCATCCACAGTGTGGATTTGAAGGCCTTTCCCAAAGGACAGCTCCAAGATGTGCTCCTCCAGCACCTTCCCAGAGGAGACGAAATACCGTGCATCGGTCTCAGCCCCGAGCGCACCGCAGAGCGGCTCTTCTGAACTCCGGGGTGGGGAGAGCCACTTTTTGGGGGTCCTCGACTCACAGCAAGAAAGATAGAGGGAGGGGAAACTCCTTTCATAAATCACACAACAAAGGGAGGAAACATAGAAAGCAGAGGGGATGCTTTCCAGTTTCTCGAGGAGCAGAAGAGGGATGGGGAAGGCAGCGTCGTTAAAGCGAAATCCCCGACTGGAATGACAAAAGGAAAAGAAATTAAAGCCAGATTTGTTCCCCTGGGCTGGAGGAAGGAGGATCCCTTTTGGTTTGTTCCTTCTTTCTTATTTCCTTTAAAGACAGGAGATCAATTGCGGGCCTTAATGAGAACCGTCTAGAGCGAGAGGTGGACAATGCGAAGCGGAGGACGTCCCGGAGCCCTGGATTTTTTGCCACAGCTGCGAGCATCGGATCCATCCCTCCATCCCCATCCCTCCTAGCCCACCTCGGGGCCGTGGATTTGAGCAGCGTGAGCATCTCATGGTGCTGGGGGCTGCCGGTGGCTCTCCTGGTACCTCGTCCTAGGGGTCACCGTGTCCATGGGTTTCCTCTGCACACCCAATTTGGGAGCCAGGGGTACAGACACAAGGTGCTTGGAGAATTGGGGTCCATCGGGGCTGCCGTGGTGGTGACAGCCCCGTTGAGCTGCCTGCAGCATCACTCACCCACCATCTGTCCTCCTTTTGGGCATCCCCACATTTTTGTTGCTGTGATGCTGCACCGGGTTATCCCCATGCCCAGGAGCTAAGGAGAACTCACGGGGATGCTACCGGGATGTCCCCATGGGGTGCTCCTCCTGGGGAGGCCATCCCAAAAAGCATCTCCTGGAGCCCCACGATGGAGATGGGGGATGCCCGCAGGGTGCACGTGCAACAAACTGCCCTTTGCATGATAATCTCATGCCAAAAAGCTCCATCTCCCCTAGGTTTTAAACCCCATCACCCATTGGAACGGTGCAAGGGGAGAATTAAATCCCCGATCATTTTCCCCCAGGAATGGCCACCCAGCTCCACGGGAACTGGGAGCGGGGACACGGCCATGCAGAGGCATCCCAGGGGATGCATCCTCTTTCAGGGCAAATCATTGTCCCTGTCACTCGATCGGTGTCAGGCCCAGCAGCATCCCTGGAGCTTCAGCAGCAGAGAGGGAGCTTTCGGGGCAGGTGAGGACGGCGAGGCACGGAGCAGGGCTGCGGGAACAGCGCTGAGCTCCTCGGCTGGGGACCTCTAATGAATGCAAATGAGCTTTTAGCTGCTGGGTCACTCGGCGGGGTTTTGTGCAAAGGTTTTGTGCTCCTAACCGTGACTGTTCACGTGCCCGGCGTGAATGGAGAGGGGCACGGCGGGGGCGGGAGGGCTGCGCAGGTGCCCGCTCGCACCGAAATGCTAACAGCTTCCTCCCTGTGCTGCCTGCCAGCTCCTGAGACCTGATACGGTTTCACCCTCCAAAAGCCCTGTGCAAAGGTTTTTTTTTCCGGGGCCTCGTCACCCTGGATGCTTCGTACCTGCTCACAGCTTCGCTCGCTGGCATGCGAGCAGGAGGAGGGGAGAAAAAAGGAGGCAATGCCCCCCCTGCTCCTGAACCCCAAAGCCACCCGTCGGGGCACCCCCGCAGCTCCTGGGCACTGCTGAAGCTGCTGCTCTCTGTTGCATGGGTAAGTCCTCAGTATTTTATGCAGGAAAATCAGCTTTGCCTTCTCCAAAAAGCTGCATGTGGCTCAAAGTGGTTACGAATCGCTCTCCCTGATTTTTTAACTCAGAGCGTGGGTGGAATTTGGATTTCAGGCACATTTAAATTCTGCACGGCTAATAGGAACATCTCCCCGCAACTCAGCAATCCTAAATCCAGACGTGGGAAGCCCTTGGTTCAGAGGGAGGTGGCGATACCCTCAGAGCCAGCAATGCCCCACCTGGGCCACGAGTGATGCCCGATGTGGGTGGCAGTGGGGTCATCGCGGTCCCTTTCCATCCAGATCCATAGCAGCAGATTGAAAGATTCAGGTTGGTGCTGCCTAAAAGGTGATGGATTTTTGCAAGAAAATGAGCAGAGCTGCTCTCAACTTCACCCAGTGTGTCCCTGAGGGAAGTGGGAAACTTCCCCAGACCAGAAATAGGAGTTCTGGAAAGCTGCTCGCTTCCTCTTCCCCTGACATCAATCCTCTCACTGCTCCCTCTCCCTTTCTGTTCCTAGAGGATCAGAGGACAAAGTTGCCCCTTCCTCCTTTGCTGAAAAGCAGTGGGACGAAAATTAATTAATTCTGAGGGGGGAAAAAACCTGGTTTATGATTAATTTTTTCCTTTTGAAAAAAAATTGTCCATCGTCTCTTGTGCCTGACGGGGATGGTGTTATTTGGCTACACCAGATGCCTGGAGCTCCCCATCCTGCTTTTTGGTGCCACCTCTTGTGCCCAGGGCTGGGGGAGCTCCAGCTTTTGGGCTGTAGCACCATCCTGCACCCCTGCACATGCTTTGTGAGGGTTTTTACAAGGGCACCCTGGGTTTTCCCCCCAGGCACCCCCTTTGGTAGCACCATCAGTGACAGTGACCCTGCAGCGAAGGGGTGGCCCCATCCAGGGTCACTTCCCTTCATTTCAGGCTCCTTGGCCTGGAGAGATGCAAGTGCGGCAGGCAGGGAGCATGTGGGGTCAGGGAGAGGGTGTCCCTCACCCCAAGTGGGTGCCCAAAATGTTGGGTGCCCCAACCACCAGCACTTGTGCCCCAAACAGCCCAGCCACCTGGCTGTGGGTGAGTTCTGCGATTGGAGCTGGCTGCTGTCGCTAGCTTTTTGAGCAAAAGGGAATAAAATAAAGAAAATAAAAGGCACAGAGGGGTATTTTTCATTATTTTTATTTTATTTTATTTTATTTTATTTTTTTCTGGGGGCCCTTAGGATCACCTCGCCAGCAGCTCCAACATGGAGCTCTGGAGGGCACCGAGCCCTGCGCTTTGGCACTCGGGGAGACGACGAGTCCCACGCTGAACTTACTCTCGTTTGCGGGTTGATGTTTTTCATTTGGGTCTTGTTTTGTTTTCTTTCTCTTCTTTTTCACCACCCTCTTCCCCATTTTGCCCGGCAGGGCTCGGTAAGTGCCCAGGTGTGGCTGGATGGAGTGGGCAGCAGGACAGCGCCGTGGGGACGTGGCCGCGCGGCTCCAGCCCTGCGCTGCCCGATAGCAAGGTTCCCACCACTCTCCTCCTCCGTATTTTGTTTGACTCTTTTTCAAAGGGCTTTGAATGAGTTTGGGAGAGGGGGCAGCAGCAGCAGCAGCAGGGAAGGAGAAAGAGGAATCTGGTGAAAGCCCAGGCGAGCCGTGCAAGCGGCTTGTGAAATGCCCTTCACGTGCGCCCGGCGTTTCCATCCAGGAAGACGTGGGCTCGGGAAGAGGTTTCTGAGCAAACTTTAAATTCTTCCCACTCCGCTGCAGCAGCGCGTCCTTGAAGTTGCCTCTCCAGCAGTGTTTTGTATTAAAAGGTCTGGGATATAAATAGTTTTTTTTTTTTTTTTTTTTCAGCAGCATCTTCAAAGTCTCATCGCTTTAAAATATATACATGCACACATGTACCCCTCCCTCCTCCCGGCCGGTCCCTGTCTCGGATTACGCTGGCATTTTCTCTGGAGATGAATGGAGAGACTTCAACGTAGTTTATTTTCCTTCAGAGCAGGGTAAGATGTTTCTCGTTATGCCTTTTTAATTCTCTAAAAGGCTGCATGGCATGTAGAATAATAGTGGCTGTATTCTTGCAATGATGCAAAAATCCTTCGCAGCCCACCCTTTCTAGTAATTATCTGCCGCTCGCATAGAGCGAGGCCGGGGGAAAGCCAGATGGTTTTCAAACAGGGCTGAGATTTAGGAGGACGGTTGTGCTGGTAGCAGAACGAAGAGGAAGTTTTTAGGGAAAAAAAAAAAAAAAAGAATAAATACCATCAAGGACTGGCGGGGTTGTTTTTTGGAAAGGCGTCTGAACCAGATTTTTAGGGCAGAGATACTAGAAAGGAAGATAAAGTGGGAAACAACCCTGAAAGCGAGGAAGAAAAAAAAATAAAAGGGGAGGACACCCAGGAAAGGATCTCTCAGTAAAAAATTCAAACCGAGA
Source organism: Anas platyrhynchos (assembly GCF_047663525.1). NCBI lineage: Eukaryota > Metazoa > Chordata > Aves > Anseriformes > Anatidae > Anas > Anas platyrhynchos. The sequence goes on from NC_092590.1 coordinate 78,431,106, forward strand.
AACATCGAGGAAAGGCCCTGGCTACCTGAGATGATTAACAACGTGCAGATAATGCTGCCAGCTTGCAGGGGACGACAGTCACATCCCCGTGTATTTGACCCAGCTCAAATCTTTCTATTTTTGCAAGCAGGCAGAGAAAACCTGCAAAATGCTCCTAAAAGAGCAACAGGAACCCAAACCTGCCTGTGTACAGCCCTGGAGCTGAGGGGCAGTGGGGTTCCCATAGGGATGCCTGTGGGGGCTTGGGATTTGGGATGCTTCCCATTCAAGGGGCGATCGGTTTAGAAGAGGGGAGGCAGGAACGGGACAGCTTCAGCCGGGAGAAAGGGGCAGGGAGGGGTGGAAAATGCTGCCGAGATGCAGGGCTGCACCTGCGAGCAGAAATTCGGGCATGGATGGACAAACGAGACACAAACGGAGCGGGACACCACGCTTCTCCCTTCATAGTATGTAAAAGAGGAGTTTGATTTTTTATTATGTATATATTTTTTTTGTGTTTGTATCTCTGTAGCCACCATCTATAATAAAGCCTGGAGCCGGCCCAAGCTGTGTGCCTTTTCCTTGGGAGACCACGTACGCACAAAAAGGGGAATATCAAAATGATCTCGCTTCTGTCTCTCCCCGGTCTCGTACGGAACAAAGGGCGGATGGGAACAAGAAAGGAAGGAAAAAAGCATCACCTGTTCCCATACAGTCTTAGCGAGATCGCAGTCATTATCTCGGCAGCCTCACATTTCTAAAGGGGCTTCGTTTTTCTTTTAAACACTGGCATCTTGTTAAAAACGAGAGGAGAAATCACCGATTTGCCCGGTTCCCCCCAAAACCGACCGGCGCTGCTTTGCCTTTCCCCACAGCCCTGACTTTAACACCTGGGAAAAGAAAAGTGGAAAGGAAACCAAAGCCGCTAGCCACCAAAACACAAATAAAGCTGCCGCGGCCGAAAGGCCCCCAACCCTGGCTTTTCTCGATGGCGTTTCTCCATCTGACAAAAGCCTTTGGTTTTCTGTCATTCTTTTCATTTCCTTGATGGCTCCCCAATTGTCAGGCCTTCAAGAAAATGCACTTTAGCTCTTTGTCACCAAATGTAATTTGATAAACTCTTTGCAGAAACATTCTGGTTTCGGAGGCTTTTCAAAAAAAAAAAAAAAAAAAAAAAGGAAAAGAAGAAAAAAAAAAAACACAACAAGAAAAAAGAGAGGAAAAAAAAAAAAGAAACAAACCACGAGCTGCTCCTGCAAGGGGCAGATGATATTTGAGAGCCTATTTGAGCATTTTTTTTTTTTTTTCAATGAGTGTTTTGCGGCAAAGCGAGAGGAAAAAGAGGGGCGGAGGGGTCCCAGGCGGGCTTTTTTTTTTTTATTTTTTTTGGGGGGGGAACACGGAGGAAGCTTTACATTGTCATCCTTCCTAAATGCTTATGAATACCGATTTTCAGGCAGCACCCTGTGGGCGGGGACCACCCCAGCTTTCAGGCTATAAAACACTCCGGGTCGCCCCGGCGTGGGGAGCGCTCGGTGGGACAGCCAGGCTGGGGAGGGAGGGGGCCGGCGGCACCCCAAGTCCAGCGGGGCGTCGAGGTTTGGTAAGTGGCAGCGATGTCCCACTTCTTGGTCCTTTTCCCTTCTTTTTGTGGGTTTTGCCCCACTGGGGACCCCTGGGTGCCGGGTTGTGGGTGTGGGTGGTGGGCGTTGGGGAGCAGCCCCCATCCCTCCCCACCAGCGCGCCCCCGCCGCCTCTCCCCTCCTTTTCCCCACCCGCCTCCGCCAAGGGATTTCGTTGTTGTTTTGTTTCATCTGAGGGGTGAAAAAGCCGGCGATGACAACTTATAAATTTCATCGCCGGGCTTTCAAGGCGCCTGGTTAAAAAGCGAAGCAAAACAAAGCGCCGAGCCCCAAGCGGGGGCCTGCTCCCAGGTTGGGGGGGGGGGTGCCGCACGCGCTCTGCCAGCCGCTGGGACCCCGCGGGGCTCCCCGGCGAGTTTGGCTGAAAACGGTGGGAAAATGAGCAAGAAGCTGGTTGGAAAAATTAAATTGTAGATTTTTTTTTTTTTTTTTTTTTGATTCATAGCCTGGCAGGGCCGCTGGTTAAATCAGCAATGAGCTGGAGGTGTGACGGCTCTGAGATGTAAAACTTCCATACGTTGTGCTGCGCTCCTGGGGCACCGGGGGGAGCGCACGGCGGCCCCCGTGCTTTATTCGCCAGACAGGTGGTTCAGTGGTTAGAAAGTACGTGGCGATCCGTAGAATAAAAATTATAAAATCAGCCATAAAAGGGTTGTCAGGGCAGAGAATATTAATGCCTGCGAGAAAGACAAACCATGGTCGGACTGAAAAGACGTAGGGACATGAAATCCATTCGCAGCGCGGTGTTAGCAGGGAGTCCTGGATCAAAAATCAAAGTTATTTGCGTCAATCTAAAGCAAATACAAGTAGTGTCACACTTCTGTGCATGGTGTAGTGAAACCAGTCTTTGAATGGGACATGAAAATCAGAAATGGCACTTGTGCCTTTGCAAATTCCTCCCAATTCCCCTCTTGGTGGGTTTTGCCTGCGCGCCAGCTGAAACGTGGACAGAAGCGATCGGTGTGCTAGAGAAAGAGCCAGGAGATGAGAGAGAATTAAACGGAGAGGAAGATAAAAGGTGATTTCAGAACGAGCTGCTCGCTTAGAAAAGAAAAACAAAGCAAGGAGTTACCTAGGAGTGCCTGCGGGATTATTTCAGGGCATCTGCTGCCGGTGAGGCTGGGGCGGGTGCGCTCGCTCTGCCCGCAACCCAGGGCAAGGGTCACGGGTGTGGGGTGAGGGTCAGGAGCCTCGCTTCGTCCTGCCGTGCCCGAGGAGCTGGAGTGACCCCAAAAAGGCCGAGCAACCCCACTTTCACTGCTGGCGAGCCTTTCCAAGTCGCTCAGGCCAGCATTTAACCTAGGGGACTCTCTGCTGCTCTCTCCAGCCGAAACGTAAGAGTGCTGGGGTTTGTCTGGGGCTGCAGGGAGAGGAGAGCATCGCTCCTTCTGCTGAAGCCAAAAGCCTGGAGGCTTGGAAGGGAGAGAAATTCGCTGCTCAGAGCTGCAGCTGTCAGGAGTGGAGCCGGGGAGGGTTGGGCCCAGCTTCGCCGAAGTTTTCTGCTTTTCCCCGGCAGGGAAAGAAGAAGGAAAGGTTCAGGATCTCGTTCATGTTGTAAAACCGGGCTTTGGGATGGGGGAATTTTTGGAAGGAGGGGTTTTTGGACACCCCTAAGCCTTAGCTTGGTAGCCTGGCGGAGCAGCAGCCACCACCGCGGTGCTCCCTCGGGCTGCGTTTCCCAGCCCCCTGCCCGGCGGTGTCGGCACCCTCTCCTCCCCATCAAAAATTGCTCCCCATTTGCCCTTTCCATCCCGTTCGCAATTCCATGTATTTTTTGCATTTATTTGTTGATGACACTAAATTTATCCGGGTGGTGGTTGAAGTGTCCAAGGCAGGAGAGCTGCAGGCTGCACCCCGGGGACCTGGTGCTGGCTCCGCTGCTGGCGTTGGGAGCATTGTTTTCCCTCTGGACTCTTAGGGTTTTATCTCCAGAGGGGGGGGGAATTCTGGAAACAAACAAACAAACAAACAAACAAGAAAAAAAAAACAGCAGCCAATTTTTTTTGGTAGGCTTTTCCCTTGAATTTCCACAAGAGGGAAAAGGGACGGATTCTCATGAGGATACATCGTGCCGGTGGCTGCTTTCTGTCCCTCTGCCAGCCTCGCCAAAAAGTCATTTTCACATTTCTGGACACGAGCTGTGCTCACACACACTGAGCAGCTCCGGGGGGTGACTTTTCCCTGGGGAAAGGGAGGAGGAGAGCAGGGAAGAATAGGGCCCCCTCTGAGGCGGCTGATCCTGTGCTCAGCCCCACTGTTTGGGGGTTCCTGGGGTGTTTTCAGCAGCAGGTGCCGGTGGTAGGGTTGAAAAAAAAGTTGAGGGATTTGGGGGATTTGTTGTATTAAAATAATTCTTGGGTGTTTTCAGCCTTGGCCCAGGTCTGGTGCTGAGCCTGGTGTCACAGAGCCAGGGGGACAAATTGCGTCCCCTGCGCTCTGAGCTGGGGGCACCAGGGGGGGAGCTGAGCCCCTTTTTCCCCCCAATTTCTCTTCGTGGTGGGGGGATCTGAGCCCTATGGGGTGCACAGCTGCCTTGGGGGGGCCAGAGCTCAGTGAGCTCCCCAGTTTCGGGGAGCTCACGGGGTGCAGGAGGAAGAATCTGGGGACGGTGCATTTGGGGAAGGCGCATGGGAAAGTGTTTGGGAAGGGTTTTTTGGGGAAGGCGCATGGAAAAATGTTTGGGAAGGTGCTGGGAAGGTGTTTGGTGAAGATATTTAGGGAAGCTATTTTGGGACATCACCCCTGGGCAGCATTTCGGGGCAGCATTTTGGGGAGATGCTTCGGGGAGGAATTTTGGGGAAGGCGCTTCGGGCATGGGCTGCGGCACCTTGCGGGCAGCAGCCCCGACCTGGCCGGGGGGTGATGGTTTTGGGGGGGTGTGGGGGGGTTCAGCTTCGACCCCCGTAGCCCCCCCCTCTCCGTTTTCGGTGGCCACCTGCGCTGTGCCGCCTGCAGTGCCGGCAGCGGCCACCGGGTGGGGCGGCAGGGCAAAGAGTGAGCGCGGCGCCGGGGGGGCGCCGGCACCGGGATGCACCGGGGGGGGGGGGAGGAAGAAGAGGAGGAGGAGGAAGAAGATGGGGGGGGGAGCAGCCCTGCAAGGGGTGTATGGGGAGAAGGGGGCCGGCGCGCCCTGGTGTGCGCTGGAGGTGTTTTGGGGAGGGTTGTGGGGGGGGTCCCCGGGGGTTGGGATGCGCGGGGGGGGGTCCCTGTGTTAGGGTGCAGCGGTGTGAGGCGGGGGGTGGGGGATGATCGTGGAGAGGGACACGCGGGGGGGTCCACACGGGGATGCGTGGGGTGTTTGGCACCGGTTCCGTGCGCCGGGATGCGGGGGAAAGGTGGGGGGGGTGGGCTCAGCACCAGGACCACCGAGCCCCCCCCCTCATCGCACTGTGCCCACGGGAGCGCCCGGGGGTGCCCAAGGATGCGGGGGGCATGGGGAGGGGGGGTGCGCTGCGCCCACCCTCCGGGACCCTCTGGGGAGGGGGCTCCGGTGCCGGCTCCCCCCGGGGTCACCTCAAAGCAAGGCTCGGGGGGGGGGTCCTGCCCGCCCCCCAGGCTCCCCAGGACCAGGAGCGGCGTGGGGGGGGGCGGGGGGGGGGGGCTCAGCCCCTCTCGGAGCTCCTCAGTCCCACCGGGCACCAGACTCAAACCAGCTGGGGAGGCTACGGGGGGACGCGGTGGGGGGGGGGGGGTTGGGTGAGTGGGGGGGGGGGGTGGCGAAGGAGCGGGGGGGGGGGGGGGACTCAATGAACTTTTGTTTTTCCTGTAATCTGAAGCAAATGCTTTGCAAAAGGGCCTGTAACCAGGCAGCCCGGATACCTGCCTCTGCCTCCATCGCTGCTCGGGGGGGTCCCGGGGGGGGGTCCGGGGAGGGGGCGCAGGGCAGCAGCCTCCTGGGCAAGGCTGGTTTGGAAGCACCGCGGGGAGACAGCGGGACCCCCACCCTGAGCCCTGTATCCTGGGAAGGTGGTGGTGGGGGGGGGGGCAGAAGAGTGGTTGTGCCCCCCCCCCAGAGACATAGGGGTGAGGGGTGGAATAGGGCAAAGGCGAAAAAAATGTCTCGTGGGGGCAGAGGGTGAATAAATTGCAAGGGGCGAGTTATTGGGAGCGGATAAGCGGAGGGGGAATCATTGCGAGGGGGTGAATAATTGGGGGGGGGGCATTGCAAGGAGGTGAATAACTGGGGGGGGGGCATTGCAAGGGGCAAGTTGTTGCAAGAGGCCGGGGGCAAATCAGCCAAGGGGGAAATCACTGCAAGAGGGGAGGGGATGGGGGCAGCACGGAGGGCAGGGAAATGGGGGGGGGGGTCATTTTGGGGGGGCAAACCGCTGCAAGGAGCCAGCCATGGGAGAGGAGTCTCTAAAAGGAGGGAGGGGTACTGGGGGGGGGGTAAATTAGTGTGGGGGTAAATGATTGAAAAGGGAAAATTATCGGGGGTGAATCCTGGGGGGCATCACTGCCAGGGGGAAGTCCCGGGGGGGGGGGTTCTTGAGGGGGGGAAATTGCTGGAGGGAGGAATTGTTATGGGGTGAGCTCTGGGGGGATCGTTGGAAGGGGGAAATCCTTGGGGGGGGGGGTAAAACTTGGGAGGGGGGATCCTTGCAAGGGGAAATCATTAGGGTTTTACACCGGGGGGGGCATTGCGTGGGAGAAATTTTGGGGTTAACTGTGGGGTGGAGGAGGTGGGGACCACCAGGAGTCGGGCATTGGGGTGATATTGCAAGGGGGGGGTGTGAGACACCCTAAGGGGTAAATCTTGGGGTGGGGGGTTGCAAGCAGAGACTCCTTAAGTGGGGGAGCAAATCTTGGGGGGGTAAATCCTAGGGTGGGGGGGGGCAAATCTTGGAGGGTAAATCTTGGGTTAGGGGGGTTGCAAGGAGAGCCTCATTAAGTGTGTGTGGGGCAAATCTTGGGGGATAAATCTTGGGGTCGGGGGGTAAACCTTGGGGTGAGGGGATTGCAGAGAGGGACTCATTAAGTGTGGGGGGGGCAAATCTTGGAGGGTAAATCTTGGGGTGGGATAAATCTTGGGGTGAGGGGGTTGCAAGGAGAGACTCATTAAGGGGGGGGACTTCATTGGGGGGGGACTCATTAAGGGGGGGGACTTGGGGTGGGGTAAATCTGGGGGTGGGGTAAATTTGGGGCTGAGGGGCTTGCAAGGAGGGACTCTTGAAGTCGGGGGGGCAAATCTTGGGGTGAGGTAAATTTTAGGGTGAGGGGGGTTGCAAGGAGGGATGCAATAAGTGGGGGGGCAAATCTTGGGGTGGGGTAAATTTGGGGGTGAGGGGGGTTGCAAGGAGGGACTCATGAAGTGGAGGGGGCAAATCTTGGGGTGGGGTAAATTTTAGGGTGAGGGGGGTTGCAAGGAGAGACTCATGAAGTGGGGGGGGGGCAAATCTTGGGGTGGGGTAAATCTTGGGGTGGGCTAAATTTTGGGCTGAGGGGCTTGCGAGGAGGCCCTCCCTAGGGGTTAAGCATCTTGTGTGTGTGGGGTGGGGGGGGGCTGGCTAAAATCCTTGGGGGGGCGCCGGGCTGAGCCGCGCTGCGCTCGTCTCTCCGCAGGCCGAAGGTGCGGACGGCGGCGGCGGCGGCTGGAGGAGGAGGAGGAGGAGAAGGAGGAGAAGGAGGAGGAGGAGAAGAGGAGGAGGAGGAGGGAGGCCGAGGAGCTCGGCGTGACCGTGCTGCGGGCGGCGGGCCAGGGCTCGCACGCTCCAGCGCCGCGTCCGCCCGGCTCGGCCCGCCTCCCCCGGAGCCCTCTGAAGTGAGGGTGGGTGTGCGGGGGAGCAGCCGGGGCTGGCGGCGAGCCCAGCCCGGCTTCCCCGCCTCTATATAAACACACATTGACTTTCTGTTACCCGAACTCACATCGCGAGGGGCTATACCGAGGCAGCCCTGCCTCCTCCTCTTCCACCAGGAGGCTTGTGAAAAGTCTGGGGGCTAACAAATAACCGGCGCGCTTATATATATATATATATATATATATATACGCATATATTTATATATATATATATTTATGGAGATATATTTATGTGGAGGGAGATAGAGCTATAAACCGATCTGTCTCGCTCCCTGTGTATAGATACATATATAGAGCTATTTAATTCTGCCATCTCTCCAGGTCTTTGCTGACTTATTTTAAGATTTTTTTTTTTTCAGTATTTTTTAAAATCTCGCTCCTTTTTTTTTTTTTTTTCTTCCCTTTTTTTTTTTTTTGCTCCTTCTGGTGTGTGTGGCTTGCCTTGAAAGCGAGCGAGAGCCAGAGCATCTGCATTTGGACTTTTTGGGGGTCTTTTTTTTTTTTTTTTCACTCCGGGGTTTTCCTTTTTAATTTTTTTTTTTTCTCGCGTTTTTAGCTACTCAGTGCCCCCACGCCCCTCTTTTGGGGGCTCTCCTGTAGCCTTTTTCTTTTTTCCTCTCTTTCAGCGTAGTTGGTGTGGTTTTCTTTTTTTTTTTTCCCTTTTTTTTTTTTTTCGCCTGTGTCACTCTGTCAAGTTTATTCCAAACAAGAACAAAGTTTTCAGAGAGGGACAGAGGAGAAACTGCTTTTTTTTTTGCCCCTTTTCAATTTTTCCTTGCCCTTTTTTTTTTTTTTTCCCTCCTTTTATTTTTTTCCCCTGCTGTTTTTCTAACCTGCCGGCGGAGAAGGGGGGCGAGCGCAGCCCCCCCGCCCCAGGACCCCCCAGGCAGGGTCAGTGTGCGCTCCGCAATCGCTCCTCTTTTCGTGCGTGCGTGTGTGTGGGTGCGAGTGTGGTGCCTGTCAAGGGGCTGTTTCTCTCCCCACCCTCCTCCTCCTCCTTCTTCCAAATATGCTTTTTGAAAGTTTTGATCTCGTCTCGGCACTGGCTACCCTCGCGGCGTGCTTGGTGTCACTGACTTTGCTGCTGGCCGTGTCCCAACAGCTGTGGCAGCTCCGCTGGGCTGCCACCCGCGACAAAACCTGCAAGCTACCAATCCCTAAAGGCTCTATGGGATTCCCTTTAATCGGAGAAACCTTCCACTGGCTCCTGCAGGTAAGGAGGATTCCCTTCCCTCCCTGGAAGGTGGGCTGGGACCGGCTGCTTTTTTTTTTTTTTTTTTCCTTCTTCTTCTTCTTTTTTTTTTTTTTTTTCCCTCCCTTTTTCTTTCCTTTTGCACGGGCTGCGATTGCATCAGGCGGGCTCCCGGCGAGCTGGGGAGGCAGATGGGGCTGGGGGGGACCGAGGGAGCCCTGCTAGGCTCGGCTTGGCTCGGCTCGGCTCGCCCCCGGGGCTCCGCGCTGCGCTGCCCGGCCCGGGGCGCGCCGGGGTTCCCCCGGCGGGGGCTGCGCGGTGCCGGGGAGGCGGCGGGGGGAGGCTCGGGGGTCTCCCCCGCGCTGCCCAAAAGCCTTTTTCTTCCCCCAGCCCGAATCCAAGCAAAATGAAAAGAAAAAATCAGCCAACCCCCGGGGGCGGCACGCGGGGATTTGGCTTCCCCGGGGGGTTGCGGGCACGGTGCGGGGGTCCCCCGGTTGCGCCCCCCCACTCTGCTCATCCCGCGGTCCCGGGAGCTGTTCCCGGCCGGGTTCCCGACCCGCCCGGCTCGGGTCCGGTGCCGGGGGAAGCCCACGGAGGTAATCGGGAGCTTAACCCGGGATTAACCTCGCTAAGTGCTGAGCAGCAGCGGCGGGCGGAGCGGGATCCCCTCGGACCGCGTTGAGGAAGGGTGACTGCCAAAAAAAAGGGGAAAAAAAAAAAAAAAGAGAGAGAGAGAGAGGGAGAGAAGGAGGAGGAGGAGGAGAGGAGGCTGGCGGCCGCCGGGGGTGCCCCGCTCGGGGGGGGAGCCGCGGGTTGGGCTGGGGGCACCCCGCCGCTCGCAGCCTCCCGGGAGGGAAGCCCCGAGGACAATTAGCCCGAGCCTTTCCCAACTCCGAGCCAAACAAACCTCCGCCGGGATGCTCTCGCCGCCCAAGGTCGCGTTTCATTGACGGCACGGCCCCGGCACGGCTCCTCCGGGCAGCGCTGCCCGGCCCCGGCTGCGCGGCTGCGGCTGGCCCGGCCCGGCTCGACCCGGCTCGGCTCGGCTCGGTTGGGAGCTGGGGGAAACCCCGAGGTGAGAGCCCCCCCCCGCACCCCGAGCGGTTCCCCCCCTTTCCCCCGGGCGCGGCGCCGAAGGGGTTAACCGCCCGCTCTCAATAGGGCTTTATTTTTTAAAGAAATTTATCAGATTTTTACAGGGGGACCAGAAAAGGGTTCTCGCTTTTCCACAGGCTCCATCCAAACAGAGTCCAGGGCTAAAAATACAAAATTTTGTATAAATTGGACTCCATTCGAAACTTCTCCCACATAAAGGTCCTCTTTGTGCTGCCCTGGAAATGGTGTACAAATAACTCTTTATTAATGCCACAAAAAGGACTTTAATTATATTTACGCAGATCAAGAAACAGGGTCACCTGAACATCTGAAATTCACAACCGCGCTTTTGTTTCAAAATAAACACACGCACTCGCAACCCGCGATCGCTCGCAGCGCTTCTCCCCGCGGGTCAGGGTTTTTTTTTGGGGGGGGGGGGACACGAGCCGGGTTTCCCCCCCTACTCGCTTCTCCGCCCGGCTCCTCGCCGACAAAAGCCCCCCCCCGGAGCATGTGGGAAAGTTATTAAAAAGCCGCCCGAAATCTGCAGATTTACTTAGGCGAATCGCAGCCTCTCGAGTAAATTCGGTCTGAGCGAGGGGAAGAAAAAAAAAAAAAAAAAAGGAGGGAAGAAAAAAAAAAGAGAGGGGAAAAAAAAAAAAAGTGAGGGGAAAAAAAAAAAAAGAGTTTTAAAAGTGCCGGGGGAGGTAGAAAAAGGGAGGCGGACGGGGGGCGGAGGGCCCCGGCGGGAGGAGCGGGCAGCGCCGGGCGCCCCGTCGGAGGCAGCGGGGCTGTGCACGGGTGGGACCCCCGCATTTTGCCCCCCCCAGACCCTCAGGCACGGCTCCCCCCTCCTCGGCGCTTCCCCATGCTGCTCGCCGGGTCTCCGCTTCCAAAAAACAGCGGGAAAAAAAAAAAATCCGAAATCCCCGCGGAGCTGCTCCGGGAGCGATGCTACGCGCGGGGGGATGCGGGGACGCGAAATTGGGGGGGGGATGCAAAATTGGGGGGGGGATCCCCAAGCGTGGGGGGGGAGAAGGGGGCCGTGCGGTGACACCGGCCTCCGGGGGCCCCCTCCCCGTGCTCTCCCCCCTCCCGTGCAGGGCTCCTGCTTCCAGTCTTCGCGACGGGAGAAGTACGGGAACGTGTTCAAGACGCACTTGCTGGGGCGGCCGCTGGTGCGGGTGACGGGCGCGGAGAACGTGCGGAAGATCCTGATGGGGGAGCACCACCTGGTGAGCACCGAGTGGCCGCGCAGCACCCGCATGCTCCTGGGACCCAACACCGTGGCCAACTCCATCGGCGACATCCACCGGCACAAGAGGAAGGTGAGGAGCCCACGCGAGACCGGGGGGGCGCGGGGAGCTGGGGGGGACCCCCGTTTATCCCCTCCCTTTCCCTCTTTTCCCCTCCTCCTTTCCCTCCTCTCCTTCCCTTCCCTCCCTTTACGCCCCCCCCAAGTCCCCCCCTGCGTGGGCGGTCCCGCGTGGGTGCCCCCTCCTCCCCATCCCGTCCCCCCCACCCCCGTGTCCGCGCTCGGAGCCTTTGAGGAATTTAAAAGGGCGATGGGACGGCGGGAGGGAGCCGGGGGGGGGGCACACGGGGCGTTCCCGAGGGCTGTCTCTGCCCCCCCCCCCCGCTGCCCACCCGTGGCTGTGGACACGCGTGGTGGGGGCTGCCGTGGGCTGGAGGTCGGGAGCGGCCCCGCAGAGGTCTTAAAAGGGAGATGCAAGAAGGGGGGGGGGCATCGGGGAGAGGGGGCAATGCAGAGCCCCCCCCCCCATGTCCAGGCTGCACCAGAGGGGGCTGTGGGGAGCCCCCGTTGGGGTCCTGCTTGCTGTAGCCTGATTTCAGGGGGCAGTGAAGTGTCCTCAGGTGTCAGGGATCGACCTTAGGGACCCCCCCAGGCAAAAATCCCCCAGGCAAAGGCGGTGGCAGAGGTGACAGGCAGGGCGTGCTGGCGTGGTGGCATGGGTGATGGTGGCTTGGGCTTCACATCCCTGCTTCTTGCCCTTCTGGGGGTTAATTTGGGGGGCAGTGAAGGGAAAGCATCTCCCTGCTCCCCAAAATCACTGCCCCCAGGTGGGATTAAGGGTGGTACCCAGCACCAAGGGGCTGCCCCAGGGCTTGTCCCTAGGCAAACTCTGCTCTCCTTTTTGTGCTCCAGCAGGATTCCCTATCCTGGTGCATGCATTTCTCCGAAATCCCTACCGAACCCCATCGCTTCTCTTCCTTCCTGGGGTTAGGACAATAAAACCACCTTGGTCTGACTCCCACGAGTCACATTTCTTAACGAAAAACCCGAACATTGCCACCAGGATTGTGCTGCTGGTCCCTGCTTGGGATCGGGGCGAGCTCGGTGCCTGCAATTGCGCCGCCGGCTGCTTGGGTTTCTCCTTTTTGTTTTAAGGAGGGAGGAATCTTTCCCATCCCTGCCGTGAAAGGTTGTGCGTGGGCTGTCCCATCACAGAGGGTGTCCAGGGGAAGGAGAGGTGCAAGGACGGGGATGGTTTTCCTCCGGCAGCGGGGGTGAAGCTGCAGCTCTGGCTCCTGTTTGCTCTTACGAGAGGGTTTAGTGGCAGCAGACAGTGATGTGAAGGTGCCTCCACTCTCCTCCGCTGCTTCCTTTATCTCGTTTGGCAAAAAAAAAAAACAGTTTTTCTCTGCTGAGGAGTGGGCAGCTCAGGCCTCTGGTTGAGATGTCCTCAATAAAACCCGCGGAATTCAAACCTCAGGAAAAGATGCTGGGGGAGGAGAGGAGAGCGTGGGTTATGGGAACGAGGTCATGGAAAAGGGAGGCCTGACCTCTGTGGTATCCTGATGGGCTCGTAATTTGCACCACAGCACAGCTGGGGAGCGCTGGCACCAGAAAGGAGCAATACCAGTGGCATAGCCAGGGGACAGCCTCTCTCCCTCAGTACCTGTCTCACTTATATGCTAGGCTGTGAATCCCAGTCCCAAATACTCACTGTATTTTTGAGCCCAAGGCTGGTCTGGATCTCCATTCTTCTCAAAACTCTTTTGCCTTCCTGATTTTTAGCATTACGCATGATCCCTAGCTGGCCAAGATCCTAATTCCTGCCTCAGGGATGGCTAAAGATTCCCGAGAACAGGTACAGCCCGCTGTCCTGGGATGCCCTGCTGTCGGATCAAGGCTCTGATGCCACCCCTGTGCAACCGAGCCATGGCCTCGGATGCTTATGGACCACAAGGGCTCCTGCCTGCACCCCTCATCTTATTTTGGGCTCTGGTGTAGTGGAGAGCAAGATGAGCAGGGCTGGGGATGCTGCGGGGCTAAGCAGACTCTTAGCTTTCTATTTCATCAAGGTTTGGGTACGATGGGCTCAGCTGGCTGGTCCACTTTCCTTTGAATATTCTGATTCCTTCACTTGGTCTTTTAATTACTGTTTAATTACTGTTCTCGAGGGGCTGAGCATCCTGTGGGTCACGCACCCATGGGTGCTCACAGAGCCCGGTGGCTGGAATCGCCCTTTCCTCTGTGCAAACCATCCCTCGCCCTGGGCTGGGCGAGTTGCACATGCGGAGATAAGGTGAACCTGCTTCTGATGTGAGGCAATAGATCATTTTGTTCCTGGTGAGATTGCGATGACCAGATTAAAGTTTTTTTCCAGGCCAGGTGCAGAAATTAGCGGTGCCTTTTGAGTTTGTCAGCCCTGAGCTTTTGTTGCTGCTAAATGGCATCGACTTTTAACTCTCCCCATCCTGACTGTGAGATGCATGAGGAGGAAGCACTAGACTGAGATTTATGTTTTCTCCTTCCAAGTAGAAGTTTTTCTTTTCCCCCCACCTCTCTCAGCTCGACTCTTTGCTCACTTTTAACCACTTTCTCATCCTCTGGTCCTGCCAGAAGTTGCTATGAGCTATCATTTCCCACGAGGCTGCCTGTGGCATTGGGTGCCAGCTGGCAGGAGGAAAAGGAGCATGAAGCCCCATGTGCTCACCCTCTTCCAAGACCCAAAGCATTTGGGTCATCTCCAGCTCTTGTCCCACCAAGCGCTGCATGGTCACCACCTGAAATGAGTCCTCATCATCTTTCTATAAGCCAGTGGAGTTGCACTTATTTACACCAGCACTGGCAAATGCTCCTTCGTTGTTCCCTGGCCATCAAGCCGTGGTCTCCTGGTGGGGCAGGTTGCCACTCAGACAGCAGACAAGCTCCAGTAAGAGCTTAAAACCCAGCACGTTCTTGTAGCTTGCTGCAGAAATCAGCTGTTTGCTGGCCGTGCATAGGTTTCCGCAAAGTTTTAGCTTTTCTCTGTGTTTTTAGCACCAGCAAGTTGCAGCCTTTGCTGGTGGATCTGCAGGAGTTGCCCATGATGGTGATGGGATCAGAGCTGGGGCGGACGACTCGGTCTCTGGAGCTCTTCTCTCGGGTTTGCTGTTTCCCTCTCTCAATTTTTCTTCAGGATCTTATGAGGATTCAACATCCCCCTGCATAAAGTGGGTGAATATCTTTCTCCATCCCTGTCTGTCAGAGGCTTTAATCCCAGAGGTGTTGATACAGGGCTCAGAGTTGCTCTCCTAGAAGATGTTTAGGAGGAAGGAGGTCACATTAACAAAATCCCCATGGCAGCTCTGCTTTCCCATCCCCTATTTATTAAAGCTCCCCTGCAGGAAACCGTCAAAATTTGTACAAATAGGAGAAATTTTTCCTTTAGGAACTCCCTGAGCTTTGTTGGAGAAGAGGTCTCAGGTACAAAGCCAGCTTTTGCCCAGGGCCGTGACAGCTTGTGGGGTGGGAGGAAAACTCCTCAACCTCCTGAGATAGATGCCTACTGTGGGGTTGTTACTGCCAGGGGGCCACAGAGCTCATGTCGAGGTTGGAGAAGGATCTGGGCTGCCCATGCCACACCGGAGGGAGCTCATTCCTTTGTCCTGGCCTTTTTGTCCCCAGATCACCTGGAGGTGACCGGCAGGAGCAGACAAATTTTTTTCCTGCCTGGATGAGCATGGCCATGGCTTTGCCTTGGCTTTGTGGTGGCAGAACCCTTTCCATCTCCTTGGGGTGAAGGACGCACATTATCCCTGAGGGTTGGAGGTGTCGGACACATTTTGTGTCCTGAGGGAGGGAGGCTCCTGCTCTCCTACAGGAACTCATCGGGGAGAGATCCTGGGACAGCGCCTGTCTCGGGGCTCTCCCCATCCTGCTCTCGTTTTGGAGGCACAGCCATGGATGGGGATGGGACCCTGTCCCTGTCCAGCTGTTCACACTGAGTCCATTTCACATCCCTCCCTAAATTTGTCTTTTTTACCCCCTCAGTTCCCATTTATACCCATGAAACCCCAGCGAAATCAGTGCAGTCTCTCCGGATTTACCCCCTGTGTATTTTGGAAGTGTCGACCCCTGGGCCAATACGACCTGTAACGAAGGCAAAGCAAACCTGTGCAGGGATAGCGTGGGCTCTGGTTTTATGGGATTTAAGGGCAGTGGGAAGCTGAAGTTCAGCAAACGGAGAGCAAAGGCTGCCGTGCTGCTGCCCACGAGGGAGCCCGGTGTCTGTGTACAGAAGGGAACGGGAGCTGGAAATGGCCAGGATGCCTCACCCTGAGCTTTAGGGTCTGAACCGAGCAGTGCCTGGGGCCAGGAAGGAGTTTTTTGGTGTAGGATGAGCGGTGCCAGCGTGCTCTGGTGCAGGGAAAGGTGGGACAGTGACTTTTCCTTGGAAGCATCCAGCCCTGGCAAGAGAGCACTGGACTTGCAGGGCCCGTGCTCTGTTCCAGCATAGTAATCCCAAAATAGGCACAGCTGGCTTAAAAAAAAGGAAAAGAAAGAATAAAATAAAAGCAGTCCGTGGGCTGGGTAGACATCCTAGACCCGGAGACTCGAGGAGGAAGCAGACAGTGGTGCAGAGAAACGGCCTGTTTTGTCTCACTGTCCAAAACTACATCATTCATTAACACACCACAATTAATGTTCTGCCTCGGAGGCATACAAGTGTTGAGCTTATTAGCACCAAGTAGAAAGGTCTGAGGCTTTAATATAGTTTGCAAGAGGATTAAGAACACAAAAGGGGCCATAAATTTACAACCAAATATAAACCAGCTGCTGTGGGCAGGACTGGGGGGAGGGAGGGAGGGAAGGAGGCAGACGGGGGAGAGGGGCGGGAGGAGGAAGGAGGGATGGGAGGCAACAGGACTGAACCTTCCCCACTGCTAAACACCCTGATCCAGGCTGCTCAGTGAATTTAATATTTTTTTTTGGCATTTCCATCCTCCTCAGGAGGAATTGTAGGGAAGGAGCCATCGCCTTCCAGCTGAGCCCCCCCCAGATCGTGTCGGGTCAGCTCAGGCTGGGCTCCAGCTGCCACGCACCAGGCCCCTTTACCCCTTCCCAGGCTGCTTTAACCCACGGGCAAAAGCCACCGGAGCTGGAGAAAAAAAAAAGGCTCCCATTGATGTAGGAGGGCTCCCGCTCGCGGTCTTGGGGAAGAATTTGCTGGCGAGGCTGGCTCATTGACTTTAGACCAAATAGTGCTGTCATCTACGGCGGTGTAAATCCAGAGTAATTCCAATGGATTAAAAAAAAAAAAAGCAAAGCGCAGGTGCTCTTGGCTGAAGTATGAGGTTTTTGGGTTTTCAGAGCGCCGCCCACCCCAAAAGACCCCATGTGCTTGGGCTCTGTTTTGGGTTGAGCTGCGCCTGAGCGCGGTGGCAGCCCAGGAGCTGCCCTTACCCCACGGGCTGAGCCCCTCGTGGGGCTCTAACCATCCACATCCCCTGGGGTGGGAGCTGTGGGACGTCCTCTGAGGCATGGATGTTCCCAAAATCCCTCCTTGGGCTGCTCTGGGCAGCACTGGGGGATGCCAGGAGTGCGTCCTGGAGATTGGGGAGAGCTTTTCAGGTTCAGGATCCGTCCTGCGCTGTCTTTGAGTAGTTTTGGTTTTCTGCCTCACCACGGTCTGTCCAGCTCGGGCAATTGGGGTCTGTAATATCCCGCTCATCCCTCCGGGGTCAGAGGGCTTTGTGTCGGATTAACGATGCTCTTTACTTCCCAGGTGGCACTTCTGTCACCAAATATATCAGCTTGCTCTTCATCTTTCCTCTCCTTAATTACGCCTGGTGGCCTTGGGTCACCTCAGGCTTTGTCATCTCTTCTTTGGGCTTAGTTTAAAGCCAGAGGGGGCCTCACTGTAAGACCTTCCTCAGGATTTCGGTGGCAGAGCTGGTGAGATTTTCCTGCTGTGTGGAAGCACTTTTCCAAGGTCTTCTTCCATTTCTGCCAAGAAATGCTCAGGAAAGGTGGATTTATTCCCCTTGGGGATGGAGCAGGCTGTGTTTTGGGGCAGGTGTTTCCCTCCCATCCCCTTGTTCTGCCATGTAACACGTGGCAGGACCAAGGTCTCAGCACCTCTGGGAAGGGCTCTCAAAGCTGGTTTGCCAAGTCCAACCTGTGGGTTTCTGAAGCGTGTGAGGATCCCATCCCTTCGCTCTGCCCTCCATGCTTCAGGAAAAGTCACCAAAAAGAGGACTCGTCTCCTAATATCTCTCCTCCTTTGGCTCTGCCGTGGTGGCAGGGCACCATCCCTGATGCCAAGCGAGCTGCTCTCCTTTTCTTTAGCTCTGGGTGAGCTCTCACCTCCAAGCCACAGATTTGGGGTGCAGCATGTTGTCCACAGCCCATCTCAGCTCTTCCTGGCCATCTGCTGCTGGTGGGTGGCTGCCCTGACCATGCCATCACCTGCCCGGTGGGCTCAGGGGATGTTACATCCCCTTGGCTCCAGCCACCACCAGTGCTGGACCTCTTTTGGGCCAGGTGATGCCCCTTCCAGGTCTGAGGGCACTCCCCGTGTTTGATTTCCCACTTGAGCAGTAACACTGTGTAAGGTGAATTTTGCAGCCCCCCAATGCGCTGGTTCCCCGTGAGTAAATGGGAGGGACGGGGAGCAGCGTTTCAGGGGTGGTGCAGGCACAGAGGTGCTGAAGAACCACAAGGTTTTTGGGTAACCCCATGGAGAGGGCCAAGCAACCTAAATTGCTGAATGTAACAGGTGGCATTTTGCTGGTGCAGGATTTTTTTTTGAGATGAGACAGTTTTGCAGATGGGATGCTGAGACAGATGTAGGGTGTCCCGCTTCTTTCCTCCTCTCCCCCTTTGCATTGCCATCCCTTTACCCCTTTATCCTGTTAAAGGGTTGGAAAGCAAAGCCTCCCATGCCAAGCAAAGTGTTTTTAGAACTGCTTGGACATGGAGATTTCATGCTACAGGGAGCTGGTGTGCTTGGGCTGTTTGGTTTTAGTTTGAATTGGAACAGGAAGACAAAATTCTAGAGTTTCTCACAACCCCAAGTGCTTAAAAAAGAAGAAAAAAAAAAAAGTAAAAATTGGGGCTATGAGTAATCCTGAAAGGTGCACAATCATCGTAACTTGCCCCAAAGATGCTGAGATGATCTCTGGTTTTCTTTTCAGTACTTTTTTTTTTTTTTTTTTTTGTGAGTCATTTGAATATCAGTGAAACTGCTCATTGCAAAGCAGTTTCTTCTACTCCACTTTTGTTTTTGCTGGGCCAAGCCTGGTGAAATGGCCCCTGCTCTGCTCCGTGCCTTGCTCTTGCAGCCTGGACACCAGTGGCATGGCCCAGCAGAATGCATGGGGCTCTTGTGTTTCTCCCGTGGTGGAGGAAGGTGGCAGAGCATGGCACGGGGAGATACCACAAGACCTCATTTCAGTCCAAGCACAAGCAGATGTGCTCCACCTTCCAGAGAACCAGTTTGCACCAGCAGCAGTGCGTCGGGGCAGCGGAGGTCCTCTCCTCTTGGCAGTACCTTGGCTCAGTGGCACATTCCCACAGCTCTTTTGCTGCATTTTACCTTCTCTCATGCTCCCGGCACCAGGACAGCCTCTTGCCCAGAAGCCTTCTCATCCCTCTCCAAAAACATCCTGCTTTATGAGCCCACTGGAGCACAGCAGTGGGCTCCACGCCTGACAGAGAGAGGCAGGCATCCTTTACAAGGTGACAACAGGACAGGGCTGGGACAAACACCCCCTGGCTTTTGGGATGTAGGAAGCAACAGCACATCTCCAGGTTGGGATGATGCTTTGAATGCTTCCCTGACATGTACTGCTGGTGCCAAATTGCTTTGTGAAAATGTCTCCATTCTGACCGTGCCTTCGTGTTGTCAGGCCAGCAGCTCTGAGCTGGATGAAGCATGGGTGTCTGATCCCAGCTTCTCCTCCTGGAGGGTGAAAAGGAAAAAATTCTGCCCCCTCTTTCTGTGCTGGAGAGCTGGGGACCCACAGACTGCAGTGGTGAAAGGCAGGGGTTGAAACTTGTGCTTGGAGGGGGAAGTTTGGCTGGCACCAAGGAGGGGTAAAATGATGGAAAGCATCATCCCTGATAATTACACTGCATCCCAGCTACCAAATGAAGCTTTTTCTAAGCATAAAAATGCTGTGGGTTGAAGCTGAAGGTGCTTTACTTGAATGCCCTCTCCTTTTTGTTGAGTTTTAAGGATGGGGCTGGGGTACACCCCATCTGCGACTGGGGGCTGCTCACTGTCACGCAGAGCTGGACCTCTGTGGGGGATCCCGGAGCTGAGACACCGGGAAGGAATTTTCTGCCTTAGGAAACCCATAAATCTTTAAATATCCTGTTTCCACTGTGAGGCGGATTCGGAAGTTTCCAACTGGGTGGTGGGGGTCTCCCCGGGCAGGGGGTAGGCGAGCGCGTGCGGGTGTGAGATGCACAGAGCAAATCCCCAGGCTTGGCTTTTTTTAGGACACACCAAAAACTTGGAGAGATGAGGGCTCTTCCCAGCATCGCCCCCAAAGCCCTGGCCGGCTGCCCCATGGCTGCTACCGGCCCCCCCCTGTAAGGGGCATCCCCTTAAAGCTGTTTTTGCCTCCGGGCTGCTCGGGATCAACTTTTTTTTTTGTGCAGCGATGCTCCTCGGCTGCGCTTCACTAGAGGGCGCAGGGATTTTAGGCTAGAAACGCGCCGAGGTCTGTCAGGGAAAGTTGGCTGCCTTTTCCTCCTTTTTAATCAACTGGAAAGATGCAGGGTTGAACTGGAGGTGACTGGAAGGGGATCCAGACTTGTGTCTGGCTGGGGAAGGATCCGCTGACATCTGGGATTAGGCGGCGTGGAGCGCAGCGGCGGCGAGCGGCCGGGACCCGTGACGGCGGCTTTGCAGCCGGAGGGGGCTGGAGGAGCCGGACAGCAAAAGGACAGCTCAAAAAAGGGCAAAAAAAGACCAAATCCCCCCCCTCTAGTGCAAAATATTCCCTATTTCCAGGTGGTTGACCTCCACGGTGGGTCGTTCTCTCCCTTGTGCCTTTGCTGAGCATCGCTCCTCGGGATGGGTGCGCTCCTCCTGAGTCCAGCTCGGCCACAAGGTGTGGATCTGGCCCCGGGATGTTTTTCTGCACTGTGGGGTTGTTTTTTTGCATAGCAGGACCAGAGGTGTTTCTGTAGATGCTGGGCTTTGTGTGGGGAGCAGGAGGGGTCCTCATCCCTCATGGGAGAGATATTGGGCAGCAATGTGGGAGGCCGGGGTTTGCCCCAAGTTGGGAGCCCCACGTGCCACCTCCATCAGGACGCTGGCCCCAAACAGGGCTGCAGACTCTTCTTCTCCAGGCACCTTCTTTCCCACCCTCTTGCACACACCCGAGCTGGTCTGCCTGAGCATTGCTGTCCTTTCAGGGCTTAAAAATAGCCCGTGAATTGCAGAGAGGCACGGAGAGCAGCAGCCGCATCATCTCGCACCCTCACCCTAGCCCTGCCGTTCATTCATTCTCCCGCTCCGTTCATTCATTCCTCAGCTCTCTGCAGACACCTGGGGCTGTCTGTCTGTCTGTGAGCACGTCTGTCAGTCTGTGTGCATCTTCTCCCTCTCTCCCAGCCCTCCTCCTAGCACCCTGCTTGCACACTGATTTCCACGCCGAGCTCTGTCCTGCCGTGTGTGGTGTGATGAATTTTCCTCGGGACTCAGCCCGCATGCGGCGCGTTATGAAGCAGCTTTTGTCGAGCCTCCCACCCGGGCTGCAAGGGGACAGAGGTGTTATTTCACCAAACAAACTCCCGGCGAACGACGTGCATTAGCAATGAGGGGTCGCCGCCAGGAAAATGTTACCTTTCCCTTCGAGTGCTGACTGCAGAGGAAATTCCCACATTTACAGCTCCGGTGCATTCGCCTCTCGTCAAAAGAGGGGGTGGCTTTGATTTCTCTCCTTTTCTTGTCATTCTGATAAATTTGCAGCCCCCCTCAAGCAACCAGCCTCCGGCGGAGGCTTGCAGCTCCCTCCGTGGGAGCCTGCTTTAATTTGATTTTCCCGGAGGCCTGGCATGTGGCGGTGCATGTGTGCATGCCGCCGTGTGTGGAGGTTAATAAAAAATAAACAAACAGCACTTTTTTCCTCCGGTGCACTCTGGGAGGGATGCGGCGGGGATGCCGAATGAAAGCGCGTGCTGTGGGCTGTGCCGGGGGGAGGCCAAGGGACATTCCTGGCATTTCTGAGCTCCTCGTGCAACACGCGGGCTCAGTCCCAAATTGGAGTAAGGAGCCGTTAGCATCGGGGACCTGGGGAGGCCCACTCCTGCGCAGTGTTTACTTGCAGAGCTTAAATTAATGGTGTCTGCTGACATCAGGTTTTTAGCCCGGTTTCCCAAGGAAATGAGGTGTGTGCGATCTCAGCGTCTGCATGCGTGTGTGCCTCTTTTCCCCAATAGCACTTGAACCTCTGTCTGAGTTCAGCCAGATTTTGCAGAGAGCCTAAAGGCCTTGAACTAATTATTTTACTTTTTTTTTTTTTTTTTTTTTGTATATATTTAAAACGGTTGGTTGTTAGGAGAGAGAAACTCCCGGTGCTTCCCACCGAGAGAAAAGCTTGCGTGTGTGTTCGTGCACAACCAGGCTATTAGACATCAGAGAAGCCCCACGGAAGAGCTGTGTTATTAGCACCCAGCTGGTGGGATGAATGCAGGTGGGAAGCAGGACACATGGAGCTGTAGGAAAGCTGTCTCCATCCACCCTGCCGTGCACGAGGTGAATTGTTTCCTCCCATCTCCAGTTAGTTGCTGGAGAGGGGCTTGGGGGCACCACAATATCACCAGTCCTCTGGGGTGGCTCTGGTGGGGTCAGCCTGGGGATGCTCCCTCAGCTGATGGCTCTCCATCAGCCCTTTTTGGCAGTGATTTTGGAAATTGGTCACTCTGGATGATGAATTCTGGATGGTGTCAAGCCTTCTGCTCAGTGTAGATTTGTGATATTCATTTTGGTGAGCAGAAGCGGGTTATTGGAGAATGCAAAGATTATTGGGGCTGCGTAAAAATCTCTCTCACTCTCTTTCAATAGGTTTTCTCCAAAATCTTCAGCCACGAGGCCCTGGAGAGCTATCTGCCCAAGATCCAGCTGGTGATCAAAGACACCCTCCGGGCCTGGAGCAGCAACCCTGAGTCCATCAACGTCTACCACGAGACCCAGAAGCTCACTTTCCGCATGGCCATCCGCGTCCTGCTGGGCTTCCGCATCCCCGACGAGGAGCTCAGCCGCCTCTTCGAGGTCTACCAGCAGTTTGTGGAGAATGTCTTCTCCTTGCCCATGGACCTGCCCTTCAGTGGCTACAGGAGGGTAAGAGATCTGGGCTGGGGCTTCCACCAGCCGATAACCCCAATCTGGGGTTGGGATCTGGTGGCTGATCCCTACCTCTCTGCATGTTCTTGGTGGGATGTCTTCTTACCCTCTGATGTCTAAGAAACAGGTGTATTTTGGGATAAAAAGTCCTATTTTGGTTGTGTAGAGAGGGAGACACATTCATAGGCTTTCAGAGCGCTAGGTTTAGCTCCTTGGTTTAGTGCAATGGAGAATACAGTCAGCATCTGCTCAGATTTAATGGGTGATTTTTCCTTGCAATGGCACTTTGCTTATTTATTTTTATTTTTATTTTCATTTTTATTTATTTTTATTTTTATTTTTATTTTTATTTTTATTTTTATTTTTATTTTTATTTTTATTTTTATTTTTTATTTTTATTTTTATTTTTATTTTTATTTTTCATTTTTATTTTTATTTTTATTTTCATTTTCATTTTTATTTTCATTTTTTATTTTTATTTTTATTTTCATTTTCATTTTCATTTTCATTTTATTTTGTGGGACCCTTCTCCTACCAATGCATGCCTGTCTGCAGGGCCAGCAGCCCTCCTGATTCTAAGAACTGTTCCAGTTCTTGTATGGAAGATGCAAAGTGAAAACGTAACAAAATATAGTTGTATTTTTGGTAATTTTGGTAACAGATTTTTTTTTTTAATTATTTTGGTGGCTATCACTGCAAATTCTTTTATTGTTATTTAACCATGTGAATCGTTGGCAGCCCCAAGCTAGCTCAGTGGGGCTGCACTCCCATGCCGACCGCTTTAGTGAGGCCCAGCAATAAAATTGCTTGGGAACCCCATTTCACTCTTGGGAATAGGATTCTTTTGGATGAACTGCCTTTCCCCTGAGAAACAGTTTTCCCAGGGACTGCTGTATATCCTGGGGAGAGGGGGAGGCCTGTGAACTGGTGCAGCACTGGAGCTCCCACATCCCACCTACCATTTGCACCTAGGTGCCGATTACCCTCGCCTGTAATCGTGCACACCTGGGGTTTCCTCCTCCTGGCCGGGGAATGACTCCAGCATTTTTATACTTCTCTTTGAGCACCTGCAAGTGCAGTTGGATTCCATAGTTGTGACCTCCTGAGCAAGTCTCCAGCTCCTGGGGATGCCAGGCAGCCCCAGGGCAAGAGGGGATGGTGGTTGTAGTGTTGTGCCCTGTGTAATCTGGTGGATTCCTGCTCCCCAGGGCATCCGGGCACGTGAAACGCTGCAGAAAGGGCTGGAGAAAGCCATCCAGGAGAAACTGCAGAACACACAGGGCAAGGACTATGCTGATGCTCTGGACATCCTGATAGAGAGCGGCAAAGAGCACGGCAAGGAGCTCACCATGCAGGAGCTGAAGGTAAAGGTCCTCCCCGCGACCCCTTGTCCTCAGGGCTTGGGCTCCCTGCGCAGCAGAGCATGGGCTGGAGCAGGGTGGGTTTCTTGGGGGCAGACCTGAGGTGGTCGGTCAGATCTGGGGGTCCATGGAGTGTTGCTGGAGCTGCAGGTGAACCTTGGCTTGGTGGAGCACGGTGCCAACAAGCCAGTTGCTTTCCTTCGGGGTGTATTCATCACACTCAGTCCTTTCACACTAGCCACACATCTCCCTTTTAATAGGGACGTTCCTTGTTTCCCCTGAGTGCAGGAGAAATTGGGCAGCAGGACTGTGCCTGCACCAGGAGGGACATCGCAGTGAGGTCGGGTTGGAGAGCTGTGGGGTGTTGGGGGGGACCCCTGCACCATCTCCTGAGCAGGGCAGGGAGAACATCCTAGGGATGGGAGCGATCCTGCCCTCCTCTTGCTGTCAGCAGCAGCAGAACATCCCCACGCAGAGGGCAAGAAGGGGGAAATGCCTCTTTATCCCCTGGAGCTGCACGCCTTGAGATGGAGGGGAAAGAAGTGCCCCAAGCCAAGCTGCTACAGCCCTGTGCTTAGCCCCTGCTGTCGGTCCATCCATCTGTCTGTCCCTTCTGTGTCTCACCCCAGCTTTCCTCCTGCCTTTCAGGACGGCACCCTGGAGCTCATCTTCGCCGCCTACGCCACCACCGCCAGCGCCAGCACCTCTCTGATCATGCAGCTCCTCAAACACCCGCGGGTGCTGGAGAAGCTGCGGGAGGAGCTGCGCAGCAAGGGCATCCTCCACAACGGCTGCATCTGCGAGGGCTCCCTGCGGCTCGACAACATCAACAGCCTGCACTACCTGGACTGCGTCATCAAGGAGGTGCTTCGCCTCTTCACCCCCATCTCGGGGGGGTACCGGACGGTGCTGCAAACCTTCGAGCTGGATGTGAGTACTGGTGTGGCGGCGGGGTGCTGCTGCAATGTCACCTTCCCCAAAAAGCCCTCTGTGCCTTGTGCAGGACTCACCTGAGCCTGGTTTAGATGAGAACCAGAAATGATAAATTCAATCCTGGTGGTGGTGGTGGGTAGAAGTGTTGCAGAGTCATGGGAGGACGCAGGGATCCATCCCCTGGTGGGGAAGAGATGCACTCGGGATGTCAAAGAGGAGACATCCATGACTCCTCAAAGAGCAAATCATGACAATGTTTGAGGCCAAAATCTGAGCTGGGGTGTGACAAGGGGAAGGTTTACTGCAGAGGGCACCTCCAGGCTGCCAGGTGACAGGCGCATTGCTCACCGCGACGGCTGGAGTTTCCCACCAGCACAACAAAAGCCTGGGACCTGGCTGTCACCGCAAATCCTGCTAATGCAAGGACTGGAGTCAGAAGCCTTTTAAAGTGCTCAGGGGATGAGAAAGCCTCCTTGTTTCACACCACCCAGGCCCTGACGTGAGCGTTGGGTGGCAGGGTGGGAGCGAAGTGGTGAAGGGAATGGCTCACCCGAAGGGTTGGGATAGAGGCAGGGATTAATCAATCCAGCATTCCCGTCTCCTAGCACTTTGTGTTGCTCTCTCTGCTTTTTTATAAATTTAGTTAATAAAACAGAGAAAAGCATTTGCTCTGGGGACCAAAGCGGCTTTGCGCTGTCCCCTCTCCCTTCTTGCAGCATGGTTAACCCGCTCTGCTTTTTTTCTCTCCCCTTCCCCTCTTCCCTGCAGGGTTTCCAAATCCCCAAGGGCTGGAGCGTCATGTACAGCATCCGGGACACCCACGACACCGCCCCCGTCTTCAAGGACGTGGACGCCTTCGACCCCGACCGCTTTGGGCAGGGCCGTAGCGAAGACAAGGAGGGCAGGTTCCACTACCTCCCCTTCGGAGGGGGCGTACGGACCTGTCTGGGGAAGCACCTGGCCAAGCTCTTCCTCAAGGCGCTGGCCATCGAGCTGGCCAGCACCAGCCGCTTCGAGCTCGCCACCAGGACTTTCCCCAAAATCACCCTGGTGCCCGTGGTCCACCCGGTCGACGGACTCAAGGTCAAATTCTTCGGACTGGATTCCAACCAGAACGAGATCCTGACGGGGACAGACGCAATGCTGGGGGCCACGGTGTAGAGCCCGCGAGGGACGGGTGGCTGGGGACGGAGGGGTGGGGTGGGGACACGGGGATGAACAGGAGGGGAGGGGAGAGGACCGAGAAGCTTCTCCACGATGCTCGTTTCACGGAGCCTCCGGGTCGGGACTGCTTTCTCCACCGGTGAAGCTGCCAAAACCCTTCTGCTCCGGGCGTGGAGAAGGTCGGGGTGGCGTCGTGCCTCTCGCTTCCTTCGAAAAAGAGGGAGAGTCGCAAATCCCGAGTAGAACTGGGACTGTCTGACCATACACAGTATCTAAATATTATAAATATATATATATAAATATCTATAAAACACTTCTGCTGCGAGGAGGAGCGCTGCAAAGCCCCGACTGCGGGAAAGGCTTTGGAAATCAGCCGGCAACCAGAGGTCTGGTGGCCCAGGGCGGCTCTTGGGTGGCCGCTGGGCTTTTTTTTTTAACAGTGTTAAATTAGCTGGTGATAACAGTGTTTTTTGTTTTTGTTTTTGTTTGTTTGTTCAGTTGTGTTTTTTTGTTTTGGGGCTTTGGGGACTTCCCTGGGTGAGGGGCAGACAAGTGATGCCCATTCCCACCCCATCCCCTGGGCAGGTTTGGGGAGGGGGGGTGCTGCCGTTTCGCCTCTGCTGCGGGACCGAAAAACCCTGTGGTGCCTTGTCTAGGACTGAGAAGACGGCGAGCTGTCTCTCCAAGGCCTCGGACAAGTGCGTTTTTGCAAAATGGGCTCTGGGGCAGGGGGGGGCTCCTGTTTTTTCTCATTGAGTTTCCTGCTGCTGCTACACAGCCTGTGTGCATCCGTCCCGTTCCCCCCCCCCCAACCCCCTCACCCTCTCCATGCAGAGGCACCCATTTGGGGACATTTCGGTGCCTTTGCTCTCCCTCAGGGTGCAGGCACCAACCTCCAAAGCGTGCAGCCCCCCAACCTGCCACGGCGCTGCAAGCACCAAGCACTGGGGTGCCCAGCGAAACCGCCCCGCTCAGAGCTGCTCCTTTTGGGAGGCATTCGCATTAAAGGTGATCTCTATAAATAAGCCAACGTCCGCATGGTTTGTCTCGTGTCTGGGTTTTGTTTGGCGATGGAAGAGCTTGGCAGGAAGGAGAATGAACGGCAGGCTCCTTGCAAACTGCTTGCCTCGTCCCACCGCCCATCTGGGAGAGGGGTCCTGCCCAAAGCAGCTCCAGCGCAAGCAAGCAGCCACCAAGGTATCTTGAGTTTCATTTGCTGGGTGGTATTTTTTTTAAATTTCATTCTTTTTTCTTCTTTTTTTTTTTTTCTTTTCTTTTTTTTTTTTTTTTTTTGCATGCAAAAGGCTTCCAGGTTGAGTGTGAGATGGGCGCGTTGTGTTGTAAGCAGATGTTGCCTCATGCGCAGGTGCAGAGCAAAGACACCCCGAGTGCTCTGGCTGGCATTTGGTTCAGATCAGTGCTGGGAAATCCCTCTTGGATCCCTCTTCGAGGCATTTCATCCCTGCTCTGCACAGCCCTGCTCCTCTCCCAGCTCCTGCCCTCCGTGGTGGAAAGGATGAGACAAGGACCGTGGCTGGGACCTCTCCTAACCGTGATGGGGAAAGATCTCATGCTTGGGTGGGCAGCTTGGCTTTCTGCTTTAAAGGTGTCCAGATAAGTCGGAGGGGCTGAAATAGGAAGGACGAAGGGGCAGATGTTGCTTACCAGGTTGCTTTGCAGGTTGTGCTTTTGAGGAGTGGGCGCCTCTCTGGAAGGTCGAAGGAAGTGTGGGGCGAGCGACGGCGGTGGCTGCCTTTGCCAGGCTGCCGTCTGGTGGGGGCGGTGGGGAGGGAGGCAGGCTGTGAGCCAGGGGAAGCTCTCGAGGTCGGATTGCCGTCAGCCAAGCTGCCAGAAGCCCCCCAGGAGCATCCCGGCGGATGGGCTCCGCTCAAGCCAAGGTGCGCGACTTGATTTCCAGGTGGATTTGACCCGAAGTAAAACTCCCTGCCTTCCAAGGGATGCCGCTGAGATCCAGAGCTCGCTTTCTGGTTGGTAAGCAGCGTGCCAAACCTAAGAGCGAGGTTTCGGAGCTGTGTGCTACCTTGGCACTGTGCTACCTTGGCACCGCGTCCCTGGAACAGAGGCTCAGCTAGTTTGCCAGCCTGGAAATGTTGAGAGGAACACCACTAGCTCCAGCACCGGTGAGATTTTAGGCATTTTCCTTGTTCCTGGTGGAGAGAAAACATTCCCAGAA
The DNA here is from genome assembly GCF_047663525.1 of Anas platyrhynchos. Classification (NCBI taxonomy): domain Eukaryota; kingdom Metazoa; phylum Chordata; class Aves; order Anseriformes; family Anatidae; genus Anas; species Anas platyrhynchos. The sequence continues at coordinate 78,459,057 of NC_092590.1, forward strand.
ATAAAAGGGGCTTAATCACAATCCGAGTCCCAAAGGGAAGCAAAGGAGGACATAACCTGAATGCAGTGGGAAGAGGAGAGTCTCCTGGAGGCAAGTGTCTGGGGAGAGGTTTGTGGCACCTGAGGCCATGCACAATTTTGGCTGACAACAAACATCTGTAGGGCATGGGGATGGGGCAGGAGGTGGAGGACGCAGGGTGAAAACCCACCAGGGACCCACTGTTGGGTGCTGTCCAGGAGCCCCTCATTTCCAGCTGAGACCTTTTGGGGGCAAAAGCTGTGACTGGGGGAGAGAGGAGGTGAAAAAAGGGGAACACTGGTGAGGGGAATGGCCAACAAGGTCGGGAGGTCTGCTCAAAACTCGCTGGTGGCTTTGTGCTGTGCTCCCGTGAGCAAAATCTCTCGAGGAGACTTTTGGAAAGGGTTTGGTCCCGCTCGTGCTTACAGGCAGTCAGTGAAGGGCTTCGCTGAAATTGTTATTTTAACTTCCAATGTCGTTACAAAGTGAAAAACCAAACATGCTTTTGAATGAGTGGTTGATTGGAGAGCTGTAATGTCAGAAGCATACATCCATTATATATATATGCTTACATCATGTGTATATATAATGTTTGTGTGTGTGAGTATTTAATCTAGGCATAAGTAAGTCATGCTTTTGTTTTACCATTCCTAACTAATATAACTTGACTAAAAAAAGTTGCTGCAGAGGGTTTGCAGAATAAAGCACTTTGAATCTCAGAATTGTTTGTGTTATTTTTTTTTCTTAGCACAGTCCAATTCGCTATAATATTATTTTATACACAAAATTTTTTTTTGGTCTGTCTTTATAAACTATTATAAGTACTATTTTTGTTATAATTCAAAATAGATATTTAGTATAAAGTTTTTGCTGTTAAATATTTGTTATTTAGTAAAATATGATTTTTTTTTCTCTTTATTGTAAACATTGTCTGGAAAAATATTAATATGTTTTATCACAGTTGTTTTTAATATTAAAAAAAAAAAGAAAAAGCACTTGTGGGGTTTTTCGTTATGAAATTGGTGCCGTGTGAACATGTGTTTCAGTCATGTGGTTCTTAATATGTATATAATATCATGTGTCGCATATTAAAATGAATGTTGTGTATTTTGTGATCTTAAAAAAAAAAAAAAATAATCCATGTGGCTATTTTATAGACTTCCATAATAAAAAGAGTTGAATCTCCAAAGCTTTTGTTTCATGCCCATCTGCATCGCCTCTCGAAGGGCTTGTGGCCTCCTGGTGTGGGGTCTCAGGGTGACATCCCTGTCCTGGGGCTTGGTGTCCCCATAGTGGGGGTTTTGCACCAACGTGGGAACCTATCCATCTCCGTGGATGGGGTGTAGCCTTGCTGGCTGGCCTGAGGTACGGGAAATTCCCCTTCAACATAAGATAAAGCATTTTATGGGGAGGATGGACAGGCATTAAACCAAGCTGCCCAGTGATGCTGTGAAGTCTCCATCCCTGGTGATACTTGGAGCATACTGGGACATGCTCCTGAGCAACCTGCCCAAGGTGCCCCAGCTCAGGTCCATCCATCCCAGAGGGTCTGGTGGGCTCCAGGACATGCAGTGCCTGCCCAAAGCTTCTGCCTGTCCCCAGCCAGAGCTACAGGCTGTGCAAAACCAAGCAGGAGAGGAGGGAGAGGTGTTTGTCTCCAGGTGGACATGAGGCCTGGCTGTTGCTTTGGGCTCTTTCAGGAGCTCACAGATGACCCAGGAGACTGCCGTGGGTCAAAGAACATGCACCCAACAACAGATTACATCAACAGGATGGTTGTTAAAGGCTTGTATAGCCACCATGGTGGGTAGGTTGGTGTTGGTGGACCGGACAAAACAGGACACGCTCAGCAAGGGTGGGCAGAGGCAGTGATGGTAGCAGTGGAGCTGCAGGCCACGTTGTCCCCAGCCCTCCTGCCACCTCCTGTTTGGGGCTGTGGAGTGACTGATACTCCTCAGGAAACCTGACCCCAGAGTTTTGTGTGAGTGGAGCTTGCCTCGAGCCTCCTACACCCAAAAAGTTGTAGGAACTTTTGGCCCTGGGCAGTGCTTCACATGAGACGTGACGGCCTAAAGCTACTGCAGCTGCACTGGTCCCAGGGCGGAGCTAGGGTGGGTTGGGAGTGCTTAATGAGGCGTTAGGTAATTATTTAGGTAATTAGCTTCTGTTTCACTCCTCTTCTTCCCATAAAAATCCCTCTGATAGGGCTTTGGCAGAAAATAGGATGCTGCTGCTCTGTGGGCTCTTGCTATGACCACGCTGAAAGGCAAGTGGAAGCTGGAGGAATTAACACAGTTGGCTGGAAAATATGACTGCGTGACTCCAGCCTGTGTCCCTCGGTGCAGCTGGAGGCTCCCTCTCCTCCCTTTGGAGCTTTGTGGCTGCTTTCTTCCCCTGCTTCTGGATGTGTCCTGCCAGCAGCGGCCTTGCTGTGTCCGTCCCGGTTGTTGCCAAAAATGACTGTGGTTGTGCTCGGCCGTGGTCCTGTCCTGCTCCTGGCTGCTCCCTGAGCTGAGGGGGCTGATGTGTCACCTCTGTTCCCTTCCAGCCCATGATGCATTTATAACACTTGTCTGTCACCTATTTAATAGCAGGGAAGGTCATTTCCTTCCAGCCTTTTCTCTTTGGGATGTTTTCCTCAAATTCCCATTGCTTTTATTTATTCTTTCACGTTCTGAACTGCATGGCCTGAAGTGAGGAGCTGCACCCTGAAAAGGGGCTTGATGGGCTCCAGGCAGAGCAAGGAGTGTGCCCTGTGCTCCATCCCTGCTCCCGCTTCTTTCCATTCTGCTCCAGGACCCGGGCTCATGTTTCTTGTTGTGTTTTAACTTCAGCTGAACTCTTGAAAAATTTCCTTTTAAAGGTGGTGTGTTGTGAGAGTGTAGAAAAGGTATGCGGGTATGCATACATAGTGGTTTTTTTCCTCCTTTTTTTTTTCTTCTTTTCCACCACTTCTCAACACAGCCCCCAGAGAAACACCCCTTGCAAAATGCAGTGTGGCTTTGGTGCATGAGCCAAGGACGGGCTGGGTGCTGAGGTCCTCGCGAGGGGGTGGTGAGGCAGTGCCAAATTAAAGGGGGCATGATAAAACATTGAACTGCAATTAGGATAATATTTACAGGAATTATTTAAAAAAAGGAGAGTTGGGAGAAAGCGGTGGGTGTCCAGGTGGTGTGGATGGCTTCTTGGCATTGCTTTTTCTCAGATAATTTTAAGAGTCCTCATCTCCAGTCTCTGCTGGAGTTGTCACCTTGGGGTTGCTTATGGCTTTTTCTCTCCATGTACCTCTTGCTCTGGAGGCTTCAGGCACTAGTTTTAGGGTCTTTTGGTGAAATGGGTTAGTATGCTGTGTGCATCCAGTCCCCTGCCAGCCTCTGAAGAGAAACAGGCTGAGAACCCTGAATATAAATTATACGACCTCTTCCCAAATGTTGCGATATTAAATTATAGCGCTTGGATAGCCTTGCTATCTTATAAATGTCCAACCTGTACATTTAAAAATGATTGACTGTGACAGCAAAAAGGATGTAAAGTGGTGGAACAGCAAATGACTTGCTGGCAAATATTTCTCTTTGAAGGTCTCCCTTCTCACTTGCATGGGAGAAATTTCCAATTTATCCCAGCTGGAAATGAAAACTTTCCTCTAGCACAGGTGATTATGCTCAAATTCTGATTTATGGCATCTTCCTGATTGTTGATTAAACTGCTGATGTGCCATTTTGATATGATAAAATACAAATGATAAAGGTCTGTGTGTGGGGGGGGAAAAAAGTGAGAAAGAGAAGGGCAGGGAAGCCTTGAGGCTGTCTCAAGTCTCAGTGTCCACGAGTGCATTTTCTGGTAAACAGCCTGCAGGTCAGAGGTGCAAAGCTGTGGGCTGAACAGTGGCTTTGGTTAACACATCCCTCTGCTTGCTGCTGGGTGGCTTCGAGAGAGGGTTGCTGAGTTCGCTGAAGTCAAGTGATGGTCCTTCCACTATGGCCTGACCTTCCCAGGAATGTGGAAGATCAAAAAATAATGAGTGGCAGCACAAATATGAAAGTGTTTTATCTACTTCAGCCTCATTTTCCTTGGTGGAAATTAGCCCAGATTGCACAGTTCTGTCTCAACAGCACAACTTTCAGTGCTTCCTTCATTAACCAGTTTCTCACTTAAATTATTAGAGGAATACTTTTGCATTTCAAGCCTAAAGAAGGGGAAAAAGGGGGGATTTGAGGCATTGCTCCAGACCTGCTGAAGGTGCTGTCTCTCCATTTCCCCTACCAGGTGAAACTTTATTCAAGTAACTTTCCAAATTCACCATTGGGTGATATGAAATAAATTTAAAGTGTACCTGAATGTCTTACTAATGCTAGGGAGTATGGACTGCAAAACCAAATGTTTCCTTAATGTTTCAGGCAGCATCTTGAACAGTGAATTCGCTCACCCTAAGAACATTTCTTTTTAATGGCCTAAGACCAGTATCCAAATGACCTTACCTGCATCCTCCAGGTCATGTTACCATTTCAAGTCCTCCTCCAACACTCAGTAAAGTCAATGGTTGTCTTTCTTGTGCCTGTGTTGGAAGCTAGATGAGGCTTTTACAGGCTTTTTCCAATATTATAAATATAGATGGAGTGTATATATGTATATTTGTTCTGAAGTATCATGTTTAACCATTTGTTATGGCATGAACAGTTTCTCTTTCAGTGTAATGAACACAGTTTTATCTGGCATAAGAGCAATGTTTAGTCTACGCTCACGTATAGCTTTTCCTTTAACAATATTTGTCTAATTATGGCCGCACAGATTCATTTTTCTCAGTGGGGAAAGGTTGTTTTTTGGATGTGCTTGTGTGTAATGGTGGCAGATTGCAACAAGCAAACCCAAACAGCCACAGATGTGCTCCTTGGGTGCTCATGAAATATAAGAGCAGCCATCATGCTCCACCTTACCATATACCTGTCTCTGTGCATGGCCAGTAACATATTTCAAGAGAGAGGCTGAAATAAACAGGACTGAACATTTTTTTTTCTGGCTAACCCTGAGGTTTAGGGCTATGGACTGGTCAGGAAGGTCCTGGCCTGTTGGAGCACCAGGGTCATTTTGTAGTCACTAGTGAAGATGCTCTCCATCAGCTGTTTTTGTCCTCTTTTAGAGCCTTTTCAAAGTAGATTTCTTTCTTGGTGTTGTAGTCTGTAAAGCATTTTAGGGAAGGATGGATATGGGAGAGGAAGGTGGGGGAGTGATGATGCCCAAGGTAACGACCAGTGCTGCTGGTAGAGCTTGGCTGACTCCAAGGACTGGGCTGCAGACCACCAAAATGCTGAGCCTCGTCCCAAGCCCAGAGGTGGGTGTCGTGGTGTCCTGGGCTCCCATCACATTATGGGGCTACGCTGGAGGCGTGCGAAACCAGGAAAGGTCAATTGCAGGATGTGGTTTTCAAAAACACAAGTGGAAATACAGAGTAGCGGAGTCTGGCACATCCCTCGCAGATTGTATACATCAGCTTCCCCTGAAATCAAACCAAAATAGTGGAAAAATGGGATGCTATGGCAGCATTAACACAGCAGAAGCAACTGGCCTGAAGCCCTGTCTCTAGCTGGACTGAGGCTGCCAGCTTCTTCTACAGAAGCTTATTTAAAAACAGAAGCATTTGAGTACTAGAATTGCTTTTGCAGGAGCCTCGTTAAGACAGATGTTATTGCATCTATTAATAAAGCACAACATTTCCTTTCCTGAATATTAATCACTGGGTGGATACACTCAATGGGGCAGTGGAAGGGCCTCGTGAACAAATCTGGACCAAGTAAATTAACATCAGCTTACTCAGAAAATAAACCAGTGTTTGTTCACAGAAAGGTAGAGAAACTGGAGCCAGAAGGGCCAGAGGGCCACCCTCCTGTTAAAAATGGTCTCCTGGCTAAAGTTAATTTATAGGAAGTGCCCTCAAAATCAGTTCCTTGAAGTTTACAGGACTCGAAGTGTTGGACATGTCTGAATCACCCAGCAGAGTTTCAGCAAGCGTGCCACTGTCTTTCAGTGCTGATATGGCAGCCAAGAGACCCCAGGGAGTAATTCATCAGGGAATCCTACCGGGCTTTTTTGTCCCAAATTCATCATCACTGCGAACATGCACATGCTTTTTCCCTGCACACAGAGCATGCATGGGACTCTTGTCCTACCTGCCAGGATTTGGAGCTGCTTAGTGCCCCAGTTTCCCTCTCTGTCCTGTTCTCTGCTGTTATAAATGCTCGTCTGCAGGGCATGGAGCAGGTCTTGGAAGAGGCAAAGTTGCTGTAATCAGTGACTACATGGCAGCAGTTTGGGATCAAGCTTTGTCTTACTGTGTGTTAAGTTCTTCTCTGGTAACATCTGACTCTCCAAGTCAATGGAGTGAAATTCAGATGTTGTGACCCTGAACACACAAATGAACTCAAAATCCATGAGGCTTACTGGGGTCTGTTTCTTCTTTTAAGCTTTAAAAAAAAAAAAAAAGAGACAATATTAACCTATTGACAATTTGCATCTTAGCTTCTATCATGTTGTTTTCCACTAAAAATATGCAAAAGGTACTTTATTTATGGGGTGCCATAATGTCACCTTCCAGATATGTTCATTTGGTGTCATTTCTTGGAGGGAGTTATTCCTATGCTACAGGCAAGCAAGAAGCCCTGCATTAAGACCTAACATAAGGATTTCAAATAATTTTATACAAAGCATAAGTTTGGGATTTTCACCCCAAGTGAGTGAAGTCCTTAACAACTTTTATATTGTGAAATGTGTAGGCAAGAGAAAATAATCTGGTGGTCTGAAGGGTGGGGAAGATAGGGAGCTGTGCTGAAGTGAGTTTCTGTATCTGGCAGAGATGATGTTTTGGTTTATAGATAGCACAGCTCCATGGTGGTATGGTGCTCACTTAAATCTCAGTCTCCCTCAGTAGATCTGACATGTTCTTGCCCAGTTTTGGTCTGAAGGTTACAATTGACCACCAACTTTGGCTTTGTATCGCTCCTTCAGCCTTAAATTGCTCCCACAACATGCAAATCCACTGATGGTCATGCTGCCAAAGCAGCCAGAGACAATAACAAAATTAATTTATTATAATATATATATATTTAAAATCTGTTTTGGGGTAATTCTCTCTCTGGGTGAAGAGAAGTGGCTGTTCCCTCCTGGTCAGTTCCATGGGAGTGAGAAACTCGTCTTCAATGTTGCTAGCTTCTGAAACACCTGCTGTTTTACCTCATATAGAAGAAATCTGTGTTTTAGCTAAACTATCTGGTGTGGTACTTTGCAAACACCCAGCAATGAGATTTCTCCCTTTTTATTTTGTTTTGCTAAGTTTTCTGTTAAGCTTTCTCTAGCAGAAAAAGAAATAAATGATTTTGAATCTCATGTGGGTCCCCTGGGCCAGTCTCACCTGAGATATCTCACTGTATTCAGGGGATGATTGGGATGCGACGAAGGGTTTTGTTACCACTTGTGCAGTATCTGCTCTCGAAAGAAGTGCTGTCACAGAAAATTAGTGGGATGGTTTTAATGCAAGGTTTTATTAAATCAAGCATATGCAGGACCAGACTGGGAAAACGTGTCTCTGCCAACTTTCACAGATTTCTAGATTCATCAAATTTATGACCGAGGAGGGACATTAAATCATCCCGTCTCATCTCCTCAGTACAGCCCTTCATTTCCATCCTTTTACCTGTGTGCTGCATCCTGCCATGTGAATTCGGTGGGAGCACGTCTTCCAGGGAAGCATCCCATCTTGAAGAAATCAGGCGGCGGAGAATCCACTGCTTCCCTCAGCAGTTCGTCCGGGTAATCGCCCTCACTGTTTATTTCCACTTGTAATTTGTCTGACTCTCAGCTATTAATTCTTGTTCTGCCTTTCACCACCAGGTTAAAGAGCCCTTCAGGACCCAGATTTTCCTCCTTGTGAAGAGGCTTAGGCAACGTAATCAGAACGGCTTGCGGTCTTCTTTTTTGATAAGCTAAGCGAAAATTAGTGAGCTGATGAAGCCTCTTGCTGCAAGGTATTTGGCTTCAGCCTCTGAATCACTTCTCTGTGTGCTTTCCTCACAATCTTTTATTTATGCATCATCCTTTTAGAAACATGGGACACAAAAACTGCCCAAATTTCCCTTATCTGCCCCATCCATGCAGACCTCACCACGGAGAACTCATTTCATGCATGGGTCACTCTGGGTTTCCTTTTTTTGCCCCCATTTCCCTCACAACTTCATGGTCGGGCTCACCATTGGGTAACTCTGTCCCTTTGTCCTCAGATCCCTGCTGGATCACCCATTTTGGGGACAAAAAATGGATTTTTTTGGTGCTGCAGAGCTTCCCCACTGGCTGGTGCAAATCATCTCAGCTGCTGGAAGCTGCCTGGAGGCGAGGTGAGTGCTGATGCCCCAGCTGCTTTTTGCTGGCCTGTCTTGGGCTGTCTGCCCCTGCACCAAACAGTTCAATTCCCAAACTTGCACAAGCACAAATGACTTTCCAGCAGGCTGTGAATTCCCGTGTTTACCCTTAGGAAAGCTCTGCAGCCTTCTCCATGCTGAGATCTTGCTCCTGTGCTTGCAAGGGCTTACGATAGCGTAGATGAAACATGCTTGGACCAAACAATGGGGTAATGGTTAAATCTTTATCTCGTCCTTGCATCTGAGGGTGACTTGGCTGGCTCCTCACATCTGACTCAGAGATGGGGAAAGGAGCAGGCAGCTGGAGACAGCGGTGGCCCGACAGGAGCTCTGCGGTGGGTCTGGTGGCCCTGGCAGGTTCACGGGGCCAGGTGCTTGCTCTATTAAAAGAGAGTGGAAAACTGGACATCAGACGTGGCCAACCCTGTGGTGCAGACACCCAAACAAAGCAAACCTGCAGCGGTGTTTCCATGACCCCAAAATACCAGCTGAGCTCTCCAGGCTGCCCAGGACCCTGCAGCGTGGCATGCTCTCCCTCTGCAGTTTGTGGTTTATTTACTCTCTGGGTGCTACCGGTGAGCTGGGAAAATATCCCAGGGCTGGCTGAGCGGTGTAACTGGAAAGAGAAGGACGTGCCAGCTCTGTCTGTGTTTTTGTGCATCTCCAGATATGGGAAAGGCTCGGGAGTCGCTGTGAGTGGTGAAGCCAAATGTCTGTGTTTATGTAGGGCTCCTGTGCATCAACAGTTCCTATCGGGACTTTGGAAATGGAAGGGGAGAATCTGAATGTGGCCTCTTTATATGACAGAGGGGTGATGATGCACTGGGGACATGTCCTGTGCCTCTGCATGGACATGCAGAGGGTCTCCTTTGGCTGCTTTGATGGAGCAGAGCACGTTATGCCTCTGTAAGTAAAACTGCAACCCAGCTAATCAGCCTGAATTCACTGTTCCTAAGCTTAAGTGCTAAATTAAATGTTCTTCTTAGGAGCTTGGCTCTAGATTGAAATATCACAGGCTAATTGTGAGCATGAAGATGCAAGAACAGTATGTGCAGATGCAACTTCTGGAACAGAAGTGCATAAATCTCTGATTTCCTGGGTTGTGCTATTTCCAGCGAGGTTTTCCCTGGGTCAGCTCCGCTGCTATTATCTTTGCCCAAAATGCCTTTGGTTTCTCTTGGCACTGCCCGAGGAGATTGCAGGCAGCCCTTCACCCCTGAAGCCCTCTGCTTTGTCTGCCCTTGTAGCCGCCAGAGCATCGCTGACCACGACCCCATCTGGCAATGTGTCCTGGTCCCCTCTAGTGTGTGTCACCAACTGTCCCCTGCTGCTCAGTGCAAGTCTGTGAGCCAAGCAATAGCTCTTGAGCCCTGCTGTGATTCTGGGGAACATTATGGTGCCCCAATATTCTCGTGGTCATTTGATTGATTTTTGGGGAAAAAAAAAAAAAGACAACAACTCTCAAAGGCAAGTGAAAATGAGGTATTAGTGTGGCTGCAAAAGCTGGGAAACCCCAAGCTAAACTGTGGTCGTGTGGCTTTCGTTTTGCTCCTTTTGGTGAATAAATGATGTTCCTGTGTTAAATGACACAGTCACAGGCACGGTGGCATTGCTGCACGCTGTGGATCAAAGGGAAGGTGTTCACTTAATGAACAGCTCCTTAATAACTGGTTTTCTCCTTGTTGACCATGAGCAGCTGTGGATTGCTGGGTGTTTCAGGATCTGCTCAGGCTCTTTCCTCCTCACCTGCTCCCCTACCCAGGGCTGTATTCAGGCTGTGCTTACCCAAGCAGATGCCCAGTACAGCTCTCAGCTCCTACATGGGATTATCCTTCCCAAACTCTTGCTATGCATGTTGTTGCTTCAGTTGCAGGAGATGCTGGTGATTCCTGGTTAATCCCACAAATGGGTTGAAGGGAGACAATGCAGGCAGCAGGCTGCCATCCTTGGGGAGCCCTTGCACCTCCTGAGGACCAGGGATATTTTGCCTTCAATTCTTTTGCGCAGCTCATGCCCCTTTCTCTCTCCTCTGTCCCCAGGGAGAAGGGATTTGGCTGTCTGCAGCCTCTCCACCTGCTTTGCCTTGCACAGCCACCCCAGTCCAAAACCTTTGTGCAGTGAGGATTACCTGAGGTTTACAACCAGCTGACCTCCGCACAGGAAAGGCTGAGGATGGCAGGGCGTGAGGTTCTCCCTGTACATCCCTAAACTTTCTCTGCCAGAGTTAAAGTTCTTTTTTTTTTTTTTTCCCCACTTTTTTATTTATTTTATTTTTTTTTCAAATTTCTGCTGCATTCAGCAGCAGACAGCACGTGCTGGTATGCACTAAGGTAGAGAATAAAAGAGAATTTCAAGAATAAAACAGAATTTCATCCTGTTTAATGCCTGCTTTAGGTAGTGATGCCAGTGTACTGGTGTGCTTGGGGGTGATGGGGCAGGTGGGGGTCTACAGCAAAGGGGGACTGATCCTGGCTCGTGATGGAGCCCTAGGAAGCACTCTGTCCCCTTTCTGTACCCTGTGAATGGAGGAGGACAGACTGTAGTGCTCCTGCTGAGACCTGTGAGCTCATTACACATCTGCAAATTTGTTCTGTGCTTCACCAGTGCAGCCTTCGCTGTTGGTTGTGCGTTTGCACCCACTCAGCAGCTTGGTGTGGGCTGTCCTGGGGGCTGCGTGGGGCAGCCTGGGTTTGCTGGGACATACGAGCACGCTGATCCCAGCCGTGCTCAGCGTTTTGGGGTGAGGCTGTACCCAGGCACCCACCCGCTGGGGGGTGTTTGTGCCAAGCTTCTCTTGGTGCTGGTGCAAACCTGAGTGCAGTGACCGTGGGCTGCGTGGCACACATGTGGGGTTGTGCATGCAACTGAGGATGCTGCTGAGAACTTGAGTGTATCAGGGAGCACACCCAGCATGTGCAGACATTTGGTGAGTGTGTGCGGCCCTACAGGGGGCTGCTGGGTGAGATAGGGGTGCGTGTGCCCTAATTTTGCTCACACCCCTCCAAGAACCTTCGGAGCCAGGGTCCAGCGCTGGACACTTGGACACCAGCGCGGCGCTTGGCCGTGCTCCCTTGCTGCCCTCTGCAGGCAACCACCCCTTGTCCGCAGCATCACCGAGCAAATACAGCCACTGAGAAACACCCTCGGCCTCCTCGCCACCTTTTTCACCCCACCGTACCCCTAAAATAACCGTTTTCCATTGCAAACGCTGCCAGGCACCGGTGGAGGATTCGCCGCCAGCTGTGCCAAAGGGCAGCCGTACTCCTGGCCCGGGCTGGTGGCCGAGCTGGGCAGCTCGCTGATGGCTTTGGCTGGTGGAGGAGAGCGTAGGACGTGGTGATGTGAGTCACTGCCGAGCCTCACAGGCAAGCAGCCGTGCAGAGCTGCTTGGCAGCTGCTCCTGCAGGAGCCTACGTGCAGAGGCAATGCGGAGGGTTGCTTTGGGAAGCTTTTTTTTTTTTACGTGCACAGGCTGCACCATGGCCAGTGCCGAGGTTTTCTCTTTCCTCTCCTCTGCTCCTTTCTCTATCTGGTAAGTCAAGGTTAGAGGCAGTGCTGGAAATTGGGCCAACCTGAAATAGCTGGCCCTCAATTGTATTCCGACCCAGACTGGGATGGGGATGTCCATAAGTCTGTCCCTGACCTGAAGCAGCAGCTTGTTGGGACCCTGGACTTGGATATTTATTAGCACTGGCTCCAGAAGCTGTGATCTGATGGGATCCAGAGGAGCCCCAGACAAGACTCCTCTGGCAGATTGGGTTCTGCATGCACTGAGGAAATCAAAACAGAAAAATAAAAAAGAAAAAAAAAAAAGAAAAGAAGGAAGAACTTGAAACCACCCCAGTTCTGCAACACTTCATTTTTCAGTTTCTGGGCAGGATTTAAATTTGGCATCTAATTTATCTCAAAACACACAAAAATCATGTAGTTTGGTAATTCCACAGTGCCTCTTACCTGGGAATTTTGAAACACCTTGTTAGGAAAGCGGGGTTTTGTAATTATCCCAAGTGCCCAGATGGAAAAATGAAGGTAGGATGCATGATTTCACCAGGGCTACCCAGGCAGTCGGTGGCAGAGGTGAGAATGAGGTGGTAAAGGCACTTTGCTGTTCACAGAACGTATGAGTTAAAGGGGAGAGAAGATGGGATCACTGCTGAGCTTTCCAGGAGCAAGCCCTGTTTGCTGGAGCCCGTACTCAGCCTGACACTCCATAACTGTTGCAAAACAGCAGCTGAGTAACATGAGAGCGGGTTAATTTGTGGTTGCACATGGAGCTCAGGAGCCCTGATTGATGGTACCGTGCTCGGACTGCCAGGCTCCACGGCCCTACATAACAAGAACATAATCTTGCACAGCACCTGGATGCCGAGCACAGTTCTGGTCTCCAGCAAGATGAGGAGGATTTTGCATCCTGCTTTGTAGGTTTAGGAGCTCCACCCTCCAGGATCTGGAGTTTAGCATTTGTTACAGGGGTTGTATGCACTAGATTTTTATAAGTGTGATGTTTTTTTTGTGTGTCTGAGCACTGAAGCTCTGCTCAGCAGGACGTGGACCTTGCTCTGTAGTAGTTTGTGCTGCCAACATGAGAGGTGGCAGGACCAGAGCTTGCCTCAAGTTCATGATGGAGCAGCTAGGCCAGAAGGAGGAGGACAGGGATAATGAAGTGGCTTATCAGTCATTCACAGGCTGGGAACAGTAGGGAATAGCTGGGTTTTAACCCATGGCTTAAAAAATTGGGTTAATGGCATGAAGGGAACAGCTGGACTCTTGCATATCTGGACAAGGTGACAAGCAGGGGAAGGACAGTCTGATGGTTAGGGAGAGGAGAGATGTGTTTTGATTCCTTGTCTTTCCTTCCTGTGTGTGTTCCTCTTGTTTTGATGCAAGGGGCAGACTGCACATTTGGGCATGAGTGGTTGTGCTTGTGCTTTGAGCACCAAGCTGGTTGAGAAGACCTGCTCCTCCACGCTGCTCAGGTCTGCAAGTGCCAACATTCAGCTGACAGCTACGTTTTGGGTCACCCATTCCGCAAATCAGTTTGTGGTTACATCTGAGGCTTTGCAGTGTTCAGGCTGATGCCCAAGGCTGGCGCTGTGAATGTCAGCCTCAGTGTGAGGGGCGTTAGAGCTCTGCTTTAATTCGTAAAGATCTGGTGAAGCTGAGCACCTCGTGAGATGCCAAAGCTGGGAAGCAGATAAGGACCCTCAAAATTTAAAAACCTCCGTCTGTAAAAGCGGATGAAGGCTGCAGAAAGAAGAGCCAAGACAAGGAGGATCTCACGGTGGCTGAGATGCTGGATCTGAGGTGGTGGATCTGAGATGGAGTAAGGGCTTGGCATGAGAGGGAGAGGAGGGAGCAGATGTGAGAACCCTGTGCAATGCCTGCCCTGTGGCTCGCTGGTACCTTAGCACAGGTAAGAGGTCATTTGAGCTCTGGCAGCAGCTATAAGGGAGCGCCAATTGGAACCAGATGTCAGGAAGTGCGAGGCACCACAAACGTGTGGAAGGGCCTCCCAGCCATGGCGGCGGAGCCCCTAACACTGGGGTCATTCACGAAGCAATTAGTTGGCATCCTGCGGTTTTGGCCTGTTAAAAACGGGGAATCAACCTTCAGGAGCTAAGTGGGCCTGCGAGGAGCTTTCCCAGAGCGATGGGAAGTGCTGGCACGGAGAATTAGAGAGAGCTCTGGGCGGTAGGTGACGGGAGGTGGGATGAATGGACCCACCGTTGACTGTGGAAAGGCTCCTGTTGAGTTCAGAGGGCTTTGCCTCAGGCTGAGCGCCATGGCTTTGAAAACAAAAAATGGAGGAAAAAAAAAAAAGAGGCCAGGACTTCTATTTCTCATTCAGCTTTCCTGCCTGTACATCCATTAGGGCTTTTGTAAGTCACGTCTTCTGTGCTTTCTCTTGGGGAGCTGTTGTCTGTTGAATTGTTGAAGTGGTTATTCTAAGGTCGTGCTGGGTCTGTAGCTGCTTCAGGTCTTTAAAGCCCTTTCCGAAACTTTGTTAGAGTTATATCATAAATCACCTGAAAGTTATGGCCAAAGCAGGAATTTCTGGGTGAGATTCTCTTGCCTGGCTTCTGTAGGAGGTCAAGCTGCTTGAATATATGCAGCTCTTTGTGATCCTATGATCATGGTACTCAACCCGATGTTTTCACCTTTGCTGGCACATGTTCCTCCAATTTACATGAGCTTCTTTGCATGGCACAGAGCCTGCGAGGATGTATTGCCTAAAGGCTTTCCAATTTACATTCATGCATAAACCTTACAGAAAATTGGGGGTGTGGAATACCTCTCAGTCTGGAAATGTTGGCTTGTGCTTCTTTTTTTTTTCCCTCATTATTTCTTATCTTCTCCATTATTTCTGCTCTATAGAAAGCCCCCAGGAAACTCATCAGGCATCTTACACTAGTTCAGTTTTACAAGCTCAGAAGGGTCAAATGGCCATCTGTTTTTCTGTCTGCATACTGTTCCTCCTGACATAACCTGAGTTTTTCCATACCTTGATTTACTGCAGGAGGTGAAAGGCTGGGGTACAAAGCCATTCCTTGATGGTCATGGAGAAGCATTTATGCAGGTGAATATTTGGAGAACCACCAGCTCCAGCGGCTGCATGCTCACCATTAACATGAAGCAGTTGCTGCTGTGGATGAGGAGAAAGATGTCCTGGATCCTGCTTTGCTGAGAGCTGCTGCATTAAGTCTCCAGGAGGCTGTTTCACGGTCTGCAGGTCAATGGATGCTGCCCCAGCGAGCTCAGTAAGCTACGGGAGACACCTGGGGGTTGGGAGGTGGGGGGACGGTCTTCAATTGAGTTGTGATTTATTAGTGCTGGTATGGAAGCCTATTCTCTCAGGAACCATAATGCTGAGTAATATTGCTTGAAGAGACGGTGGTATGTGTATGTGATGGAGCAGCCAGAGCCTGGATCCTGTATCCCTGCAGGAGGAGGCTCTTTCTCAGGGTGGCAGGTCCCCCCAGGGCTTGACACAAGGATGGTGTGTAAGATCTGACAGCGTGGCTGGTGTCTGCAAGGTGAGTGGTTAAAGCTCTCAGCCCTGCTCCCCCCCCCCCTTTTGCACACCTCTGGAGCATGTCACGCCTCAGGGGGTGTCGGTCCCCCTCGTGGGTCGGACTAACACCTCACTCCCCGATTTCTGGAGGGAGGTGAGAGGATCCCTAGCTGCAGGACACGTTATGCTTACTTATTGCTTTTGCCCTCCTGGGAGGCAGAGCTTTGCTTATTCAGGAAAAAAATAAATAAATAAATAAATAAAAATAAAAAAAGTGGATCCACTCAGATTTTACAAAACATTGTAGGCTGCATGAGGGTACATGGGCAGTAGTAGGAGAGGTTGGCTTGAGGGGATATCTGGAGTGGGGGGGGATCCTTGGCTGCCCTCTGCTTCTTCCAGGCTTCACCAACAGAAAGAGTCCAAGGGGCTACGGCTGTATAATCGCTCACTTAACAGGATCGGAATGACTTACTAACTGTTCCTATCTGAACAAAAATAACACCAAAACATTCTCATTTCTTCCCCCCCCCCCCACCCCACCCCCTTCCAGGCCTCATGACTTTAAAAGGATTTGTGACAAGCCATGAGCCTTGAGAAAATAAAGCATGATGAATTCCCATCCATACAGACAGTTCTGAAGGTATGTGTCCCCTCCTCCCTGCTCCCTGGAAAACCACAGTCTTGGCCAGAACTGGAAGAGGAGCCATTCATTCAAGCCCGGTTTCCCAAATCGTATTGCAGAACAGGGACTCAATCACTCTTAAATGAGCTCCGTGGGGATTCTGCGTCCCCTCGTGTGCCAGGTTAGCTCTGCAGAGCGTGCGGGACACACGTGATGGAGGGACAGCAAAGCGGGGCTAGCACGTAGCTGGGGAGTGGCTGGGAAGAGAGTGGCTTAATCCATGGGCTAATCACCCTCTGGAAATACCCGACTCCTCCTAGCCCTATTCCTCAGTGATTAGCTTGGGAGAGGGATGTTAAAGCAGAAGACGTTGCCTTACCTTTTGGTAAAGGGTTTTGGGTACCACACAGATTTGAGTTCTCAGAGCAAAACAGACACTCGTTCATGGCCCTAAATCAGAGTCTTGACCCTGGTCTAGGTCCAGGAGAGAAGTCATCACTGCTTGGTGAGTGGGGACACTTAGAGGTACTGCTTCCCCATCTACCACTCCTCTGCAGGACATGATTTCACTCCTCTGAAGGCACAGGTGAGAGGATATAAATCCAGAATATGCTGCTGAGAGGGATGAGGTTAGCACAGGGCGGTCTATATGCTGCATAAAGCTCTGTGAGACGACTTTGAGCTGGTGAGAAGGAGGACAAGGTTTCGCACACAGAAGTTAGAAAGATTGTTTTCTTCCTGTGCACCAGAAGCTATCTGTTTGGTTTTCTTGAAAACTTTGGTAGAGACAGGCAAAAACTTGTTGCTGACAGCACGGTGCATAGTATTTTTCTCACATTGGTTTGTAATTGCTAAAATTGTGCTGAATTCCTTTTGTTCCCCTTTGCACTTAGGAGTTTTGTTCAGACATTGGTGAAAACCTGAAAACAGAAATGAATTTCTAGAAGCAGTCACGTTCTTGGGGAAAGGTGAAAGGAAAAGTTTTTTTCACTTCCTTCCTCAGACCAGTTACAAACTGCCCTTAATTCCAAGTTACGCCAATAAAAGTCTGGTGCTGCCTCTTCCAGCTGAGCAAAATGATTATTGGTTCCCAACCTGTTCGTTTTTTATGAGAGGGACAAGACACAGGCCTTTTCCTGCAGTTTTGTGTGTGCACATCACAAACTTTGCCCTGGAAGGTCCCGTGCCCCTGTCGCAGGGCGGGTGGGGAGGCAGAAGGACCTCGCAGGCATGAAGCGCATTGGGAAATTCTCTTGTGATGGGTGGGGAGCGATGGCACATCACAAGAGATGGGGAAAAGTGAACCCCGTGATATCAAACACATGGCAAGATGAACCACCTACTGTTTAATGAGAGAATTAGGACACATGAATGCTTTTTCTCAGGCTACTTCAATCTGTTTCTAATCCTGGCCTAGGGAAGAGTGGATGAGAAGCAGGAGGCCAATATATATATATTTTAATGTTTCTCATCTTTAGTAAGTGTGTGTGTGTATTTATATTTACCGTAATTGCTCACAAAGACATGTTTGACACTGTTATTTCTGGTGTTCCTTGGCAGCAAGAGGCTTTTTACCACCAACCTATTGATACCACATGGCGGATGAGAGCACCTCCTACTCTCCCTCCCCTCTTTGCTCCAGACCGAAAAGCACTGGGTTGTCTCAGCTTGGCAGAAGAAGAAATACAAAAAGGGGGAAGCCAAGTTATGAGTTCGGCTCCAGAGCCCTCCCTGCTCCTTCTGAAGTGTGGGTCCCTTGTTCCAACAAGGGCATGTGTGCAAACGTGTTTCCTACGAAGCGTTCCCATGGCAGAGCTCTCAGCGCTCTATTTATTTTGCTGGGTTCTCGCTCAGGTCAACCACGATGCTCTGAAGCGTGGTGGTTTGGACTTGGAGATGGCTCATGTGGTCTCCATTACTGGAGATCACCACTTAAAAGCCAGCCTCGCCAAGACAGACCAGAGCCTCTCATTATCCGACAGCTTTGCCCAAATTTGGGTGAACTTGTAGGTTTCTGGGAGAAGGGTCTTCCTGGTCAGCATAGGTAATGTGGAAGTGCCTGTAGGATAGAGGATGGAAAAGGAAATAGTTCCTTATTCCTCCTGTTGTGAAAAAGGTCTATACTTTGCTGGAGAGTTTTGCTTATGTAGATTATCCACCCACAAATCCCTGTTATGCTTGGGAAGTCACCATAAATAAAGGGAATTTGTGTTTGTGGTGGCTGGTGGTGTCTCAGAAGGGCTTATGGGGGAGAGACCGCTTCATGATGTATTAAGTAGATTTACAAAATCTGTTTTTCTTCACTAAGGACTCTGTTGTGAGAAGCACTGACGATCCAGAGCTCTGCTTTGGGAGAAGCCTTGTCTGTGATATACAGATGAGAGCTCTGCTGGAAGACAGTTGCAGAGAACTTTCTGGGATAAATGTGTTGAATTTGTCAATGAAACCCAAATGCTGAGCTGGTTTGATCTGAAATCCTTTCGGATAAAATCTGGTAGCCTTCTATCTGGGGACTGGAAACCAGCTGGCAAAGTGGCACTCAGGCTACCAAAGTTTGTTGACCTTATTTTAAGTCAGACTAGGGTTGAATTGTATATATGTGACAGTCGTCCTTTTCTCTAAGCAGACACATCCTTTTTTACGTATGGCAAAGTGCTGGTGACTGAGCCTTTTAGGGGCACTCATGGGATGCCTGGCACTGCCTTGGCTGGAGAAGGGAGGCAGCGTAGGACTGGGGTAATTGTTCATTACAAGACATACAGATATGCTAAGGCAGCCCTAAAGCTGCTGGGTTTTGTCACAGTTTGTTAAAAGTTAAGGTCAGAAATGGTTTGTAGATCCCTTCAGAAAATGGCTCTTCCACAAAGCAGTCTGTCTCATCCTATGATGAGTTAAATTTTGGAAATGGTGTCTGCTCTTCATGGATTCTTAAGGAAGTCTGCATCCAGTGTCTGGGCTGCCTCATGGCTTTTAGACTCCTAAATGTTGGTGAGATGAATCCCACTCTTAACACCTTACTACTTTTAAAGTAAATTGAGCATTCAAGGTCTTCCATCACAGCACTTTCTCTTTGTGGCTTTTTCCTTTTCAACAATGTGAAATACTGTGTTCAGTTTGCAATACACGTCCGTGGTTTCTACAGACTTCAAAACTCTTCCTTGTTCCTATTCACCACCACCTTTGGGGCAACTAAAGTCAACTTTCTTGCTTGGCCTGGCATGCCAATCCTTCTTAAAAAAAAAAAAAAAATCAAAACAAACAAACAAAAATAAACAACAACACTGTCCTTCAGGTCCCATCTCTCTGCTCTGTGGGTATGGTGACTGCACCTTGTCCTGTGCATGTAACATTGCATTTTGCTTCCTAAAATATGTATTTGAGCTAAAGCATGTGATCAGACAGTCTTGATGGACCTGAGTGCCCTGCCCTCCTCATTACTTACTGCTGTGACAGCTTCTCTGACCTAAACAGCTTACATCAGCTGCAAGTAATATATTTACTTTCAGAAAGCTGATGACAATGTTGACTACCTCTGGGCAAGGCAGTAGATCCTGACAACCAACCATTGGTGATGTTTTCTCACTGAAAAATCCCTTCCAGCTTCTGCAAGTGAGCCAGTTCCCAATCTATTGAATGTATGCTTTATTTCTATAGAGCAGCAGCAGCTTTTCAAAAAGAAGGTTGTGCAATGTTCAGTCATGCACCACATGAAAGTTTGTATTATGCCTGTAACAGACTCTTTGATGAACTGAACTCATAATTTTGTCGGAAAATGAGATCAGGCCTATTTCCCATGAAGAACATTGACTGACATTTGTTGCAAATGTAATTATTTTGTGAGGCGGAGTGGTGTCACCTCACCTAATTTTAACCAAATAATAGTTTGCTGTCTGATCCAAACCAGCTGCCAAGGTTCGTTCTGTAGTCAACAGAGCGAGATCAGCCCTCCAGCAGCTGAATCATCTAATCTACGTTAGACATCTGTCTTACAGTAGGATGATTGCTGTTTGGAAGAGCCTACCTGTCTCCATTGACTGAAGAAGGAGCAAGGATTAATGTTGAGCTAGCCTGTGTATAGCTACCTAGGTGAAATCACTTCTTCTGTTAAAATATTGGCACAGTTTTACCATTCCTTTCTCCAACTGTTGGGAAATGCATTGTTCCCCCTTCAGGACTCTCATGACTCATAGTCTGCGGAGTTTCAGGTAAGTCACAGGATGAATCCTCAACTCATAAGTCCGAGAACCCCTCCGTTCCCCTTGTCTTTATCCAGGAAGATGGGTTAGGTTTTGGTTGAGCTGTTAATGGGGCATCGTTTGCTAGACTACGCCCTGTTTGCCAGCTAGCCACAGGCTTTGATCCTTGAGCTCTGTGCGTCACCCTGGCTGGAAGTCTTGAATTTGCCCCCAGCAAATGCCTCGGGAGTAAGCAGTGAATTTGAGAGAAAGGTGCAGGGGGGTGAGGATGGAAGCACCTACGTGATGATTGACCCTGCCTCAGGGGAAGGGGCACAGCCAACCTGGCTGGCTGGGAGCTGGGGTGGGTGCTCCTGTGGATTGCACCAGCACAGGACAGCCAGCCTCCACAGATCACAGGAGAGGATGGTCTTCTCCTCAGCAGCATGGTTCTGGATGCATTGACCTGCTGCAGGCTCCTAAAGATGGGCTCTGGTAGCCTGTGGGCAGCAACGTCTCATTCCAGGCAATCAGAGCTTTATCTATGCTTGGGCAAATGAGATGGCTCATTAACAGCTGATGCCAGAGTTTGCAAAGGGTAACTTTCAAAGGTGCACAGTGAATGACAAGTAGAGTGATGTTTTTTCTCACTTTCTCAGTGAAAATATATGTCATGATACATGCAACTAAACCAGCTTTTTCCAGTGAGGAAAAGAAACCCCTCTGGTTATCTCTGCCTTATTCCCTTTTCAGCGTGCATCACTCCAAAGATATCAGAATAGTGCTGGAAGGGCACAGATGTACAGCTGCAACAATGAAGTGCTGAAACCAGCCAAGGATTTAGAAGCTATTAATTACAAATAAAACAAATGAGTGCATTTCATGACCTGCTAATTTGTAAGTGGAGAGAGAAACGCAAAACAAATCCAACTGTTGTTTGCAGCAAATGGTTTACTTTGTTCTAATAATAAATACAACTAAAAAGAAGTGCCAGTGCTCTGCCAAGGCAAGAAATGTGTGTCTGAATGTGAGAGTAATTCTTCTCCTGTTAAGCACTTTAAATGAGTGAAGCTGAAAGAACTACAGAAATCTCATGTTTCATCCTGTAAGCTCTTTGTTCGTTTTTGCATTTCATTGATTCAGCGGAGGACAGACTAGATTGCTGTAACATGGTTAATCTTCAATTAATGTCAATTAAAGCAATTTTGTTGTGTTTAATAGATAGGTTGCTTTTTGGGAATCAGTTTCTCTTCTAAGAAGAACAATTTTGTTATTGATTAAGGGAAGCGGAAACATCCTTTTAGTTATATTGATTTTATTTTAACTTCTCTTCCCATCTAGTATGGGGACTGCTTTCTGCAGCTGCAGTGCTGGGCAGCAAAATGGACATATGTTAAGATATCTGTGAACAAGAGAGAGATTTGGGTACAACAAAATTCTCTTCTCCTTAACATGTGGTGTGGGTATGCAAAGCCATGTTGTGTTGTGCTTTGAAGCCCTTTAGTAAAGAGAAGTTTTCACTCTGTCTTTCTACAGTGCCCAGGACTGGCTTTCAAGTATTTTAGCATTTCAGATATTTGTGTTCTGGACATGTTCCCTTGTGGGAATAGCAGAGCCATCCTAAGCACGGAGGAAATGTAGATTCAGTACCATATCCAGACTTAGTAACTTAAGCCTTCCTCTCTAATGGGCTGAACTGAGATCTCTGATCTGAGGAGTCCCAGAAGGCTTCAGCTGGAGCCCGCGTGTCCGGTACGAGGCATTCTGAGATAGAAGAAGGCCAACTGGAGAAGGTCCAGAGGAGAGCAACAAGAATGATCAGAGGTCCAGAAAACATGACCTCCAAGGAAGGACTGGAAGAGTTGGGATTGTTTAGTCTAGAGGAGAGATGACTGCAGGGAGATTTGCTGGGAGATTGTTAGTATGTAAAAGGGTACGGTGGAAAGGAGGAGAAGAACCTGCTCTCTGAGTCCACTGGAGGAAAGCAGACGTGTTTATGTCTAAATCAGGAGAAAGACATTTGCTTTGGACAAGAGTAGTGGGTTTTACAAGGGTGAGGCTGGTAATGTCAAACAAACGTCTTTTTGTAGAGCTGATCTTATGAATGAGGAGAAGAACTGAGTAGATGACCTGGTAAAATCTCTTCTGGACTTTTTTTCTTTTTTTTTTTTGTGCGTGTGTGTGTTTGAAGTTGTTTGGATTCTGATCCTAGTTTTGCTGCTTTTAACATGTGCCTTTGCAGATGTGAATATTGGATGTATCTCGTAGTTTAAAAACTCAAAAAAGAGAGAAGCAGAAATGGCCAGATGAAGGGATCCTACACAGGGCAGATGCTGTCCTGTGCAGACCAAGGAGAAGAACCTGGGGGTCTGTGTGGCTGGAAGCTAACCCACAGGTTGGGAGGTGTGTGTGTGCACAAATGGAAATAAAGTAAGTATAAGATGAGAAAATATGTTCCTTGCCGAGTGTAAAGTCCTTCCCTCAATGCTCATTCCATCCTCTGTCTCAGTTTTGGGTGGGTACATTACAGGAAGCAGGTGTTTATGGGATGCTTCTGAGCCCAATGCCTAAAATAATTCCTTTATTCAGCATTTGTTAAACCAGATCTAGATACTAACTCCAGTGTTAAGGCTCCCCTGGTACACGAAGGTACACGAAAACTGGAACAAGTTCAGCAGAGTCCACCAAGATTTTTGGGGGTCTGAAGCATTTGCTGCATAGGGACCGGCTGAGGTAGTGGAGTTTATTTGTCCTTGGAGATTTTCAGTATAAGGTTGGATAAAGAACTGAGCAACCTGTTCTGATCTCACAGGGGACCTTGCTTTGAGCAAGGGGATGGGTTACAGACTTTTGGAAGTCTGTCCCTTCCAACCTGGATTATTCCATGATTCTCTGACTCCAAAATTCAAAAATTCACTGGCTGCGTGACCCAGCTGGGGCTGGAAATGGATTCAGACTTGCATTAGCGTGACATGAATGAAGAAAAAACAAAACGAAAAAACAACTATGGACTTGGATGCAACATTGCTGTGATGTGGCTACCTGCTTCTTGGAACCTACTCGTTATCTTCTCAGGTACTCCATACTTCATGCTGAGTGCACCACTCCAATGTCCTGGGTTGTTTAACCCACTGCCTCCTCTTTTTTTAAGCCTTTGGAGCAGCTCAGGTTATTCCAGGTTAATTAGGACATATTAGTTATTATTCCTGGCCGTGGCAGGGGCGTTGGAACTAGATGATCATTAAGGTCCCTTCCAACCTGAGCCATTCTATGATTAAGATTTTTTTTTCTGTTTTTTTTCTTGCCATGTTAGTTTGTTTAAATATTCCAGCAACTCCTTCTCATTTTTATTCATTTTTTTTTTTTAATATCAGAGATGTAGCAGACCATTGTCATAGATTTTAAGTCATAAATAACTTTTATGGCCAGTTTGAAGCTCAGGCCAGTCTGACATCCGTGACAATCAGCTGTGTAATGTAGCTGTTAGAGCTTCTGTGATATGGTGCTACTTCCACAATTCATCAGGGATTTGGAATAGATGTGTGTGAAAGGTGGATGTCCAAACCTGGGCACAGCACATCGATGGCACGTTACTCTGAACTCCTAATAGTGCTCCCCAACCAAGGTGCTCACCTTTATATCCTAACTTACCCTCACTTTCAAGTGCCTGAGAGAGAAAAAATGATGTGCAGCACCTTTCTTTGCAGACCCTCCCAGTGTGGATAGTCCCAGCCATGAAGAGCAAGCCCCCAGACCTAATCCATGCCTGGATTTGCTCCAGTTTGGGCAAGGGCCCTGCCTGTGCTCTGTGAACACCGTCCCATGGTGCACGCGTGCTCAGCATCACACGATGTGCTTCTTGCAGGGAACACCCTGCCCGGATCTAGTCCATCTCTGGTCAGGGAAGAATTATTCCCAACAGACTGTGCTTCAGTCCATTTTTAAATATCTTAAAGAGCAGGGTTTCCACCACAGCCTCTGGGGAGGATGTTCTACAATCCAGTAGGTTAGATCTCACTGCTAAGAATGTTTCCCCTGATATTCAGAGTTCATTTTCCATTCCTTAATCCCATTTTGTGACTCCTGGTTATTCCCCTGTTGGGCTAACCTAAACAATTCCTCCCCCTCCCCGACATTTATGCTTGTCAGCTAGTCAGCAGACAGTTGTCCTCCTTTGCTGTCCTCCAGCCAAGCTATACATATTTAGCTCCTTCTGTTTTTTCCTCA
Organism: Anas platyrhynchos; assembly: GCF_047663525.1. NCBI lineage: Eukaryota > Metazoa > Chordata > Aves > Anseriformes > Anatidae > Anas > Anas platyrhynchos. The sequence goes on from NC_092590.1 coordinate 78,483,519, forward strand.
TAAGTCAATCCTTCCAGGCACTAAATCATCCATTTTGTCCTACTTTGAATTCTCTCCAGCTTGAAGCATTCCAGTGCTGCTGAGGTGCCTAGAAACAAATCAAGTCCCCGGTGACCTCAGCCCAAGGAGGAGGTTGACAGAGAAAACCTTGTTTATGAGAAAATCCCTACAACCATTGTCTTCACCATAAGGCAGAAACAGGGACTTGGTGCTACCCCTGAGACCTGTCCAGCAAAAAGCTGCCAATCTCTTTCGAATATTCCCTTGAATGCAGGCACTGGGAGCAGATGAGAAATGGAGTCCTACTGCGTTATTTTCATTCATTTCATTGTGATCTACTGTGGTGTTGTTGGCAGGACGGAAAGAGGGAGGGTTGGGCCAAGAAAACACAGTGATAAACTCATTCTATGCCCAAAAACGTTTGCTATCAATACCCAAGTGCAAGGACCTGCATCTGGGCTGGAGCAATCCAAAGCACAAATACAGGCTGGGCAGAGAATGGATTGGGAACAACCCTGAGAAGGATCTGGGGGTGTTGGTCGATGAGAAGCTCAACACGAGCTGGCAAAGTGCACTTGCAGCCCAGAAAGCCAACCTTACCCTGGGCTGCAACAAAAGCAGTGTGGGCAGCAGGGTGAGGGAGGGGATTGTACCCCTTTTATCTGATCTTGTGAGACCCCACCTGGAGCCTGCGTTCAGCTCTGGGGTCCCCAGCACAAGAAGGACATGAAAGTATTAGAATGATTTCAGAGGAGGGCCACAGAGATGATTAGGGGATTGGAGCACGTCTCCTACAAAGACAGCTGAGGGAATTGGGGTTGTTCAGCCTGGAGAAGAGAAGGCCCCAGGGAGACCTTATGGTGGCCTTGTAGCACCTAAAGGGGGCTGCATAAAAACTGTGAAGGGACTCTGCCAGGGAGTATAGTGATAAGGCAAGGGGTAATGGCTTTAAACTGAAAAAGGATAGGTTTAGGTTAGATATAAGGAAGGAATTCTTTGCTATGAGGATGGTGAGGCTCTGGAACAGGCTGCCCGGAGCCTGAGCAACCTGGTCTAGCAGGAGGTGTCCCCACCCATGGCAGGGGGTTGGAACTGGATGGTCTTTAAGGTCCCTTCCAACCCAAACCATTTTATGATTTTATGAATTCATTTTCTTTAAGACCCTTAGGAAGTTGCTTCCTGTTTGCCAACTCCCCTGAGCCGAGGTTGCTGCTCACATTCTTTTGTTTGGGTATCAATCTGTGTTTGTTAATGTAAGCTAGAAAACATATTTTTGAATCTTTCTATAAACAAGTAGGAAGAATAAGCCTCTGAAGGGCTTATTCTTATAAAGGCTGGAAGCATACGCAAATTGCCCTGGCCCACAGCAAATCTTTAAGTTCTGCATAGGGTAAATTAAATGTCGAGCTTTTATGGGTGATCATCACTGTCCAGAGTCTGGTTTGCTCCTTTCCAAAGCCCCTCAAACTCTTTATCTTCTTCCTACTGAAAAGAAAAGCATCTGGAAGTGGTGATTTAACAAGTGATTGCTGGAGCAGGGGTCAGGGCTTGTTTGAAGCTCTGGATTCCTCCCAGGATAGTGGTAATGTCTCGTTCTTGGTTGGAGCCCAGGGTGCCATCAGGTTACAAGGAGATGCTGTGCTGCTGCAGCTCTTGCCTTTGCTGTGGCATAAAATGAAGTCCCAGGCTGCTTATTCACATCCAAGGTCCTCTGCCATCACTGATATTCATTACAGCACTGGCGTCTGTTATTTGTGGTAGAGTATTGTCTGCCGCCGTAGACAAGATAGTGCCCCAGATGACGGAAGATTTAATGACATTGTGAGAAAAAATGACTGTGCCATCAAAATAGACAAGGTGGGAGGAGGAAAGATATTTTTCGTTTCCATTTTAATGATAAGAAACGGAAATCTGAGGCTAGAGAGGAAAATGTATTCAGCTTCCTCTGCTAGGCCAGGTTTTCTCAGGAGCTCATTCCAAGCTGAAGCATTTTCCTAACCCCACAGGTCATAGGATGCTTCAGCTCTTGTCCACAGAATCTGGGTTCAAGGCTAAGCTTTAAGCAAAATTGCTTGAAATAGCAGGTGATGATTTTAATGCAAGATCACCCCTCCCACCACAGTGAATGGAAAGAAGCTTGAAGCATTGGCTGTGTCTGATGTAGCTTCATGGATAAATTGAATTTTGCTGGAGCAATCCTTCTTATTTCACACAAATACCACGTAGTGAATGGCTGTAAATCATGGTGAGGTTACTGTAGCTGAAAGTGCTTTGTACCAAAACTGCAGATTACTGTAGGTCAACCCATCAGAAAATTCCTCTTCAGATTTAGAACACAACCACTAATTTTGCCTCTCCAGCCTATTTTAAAAATAGGAAAACAACAGCCTCTTTTAAAAATAGGAAAACAAACACTTTACTAAAAACATCATCTTTTTTATTTTTTTCCTTTCTTTTCCTATTTTATTTTGCAGGCTGGCTAAGCCCTGACTCAGCAAGGCATTTCTCCTTTCTGCATATCTTATGCCTCATGTACCACATCCCACCTTTATTTTGATTCTCTAATTCCTTCAAGTTTTTGGCTCCTGGGTGAGGTGCAGCTAATGGAAACTTAGTCCCCATGGAAAGCTGAGTGGGCAGAATTAAAAAAAAAAAAAAAAAAAAAGTAGAAAATAAGAAAAGCTTGAATGAAAATTAGCCAAATGACAATGGGAAACACCTGAAATTCTCCTTCTGCAGAGGAAAGAGCTGTGAAGTAGAGGGCAGTGTGATAACATCAGGCTCCCTGGCAGATGATGCTGCTGGAAGAAAAAAGAGGACAAGTTTTGGTGTACATCCAGGTGGGGACCCAATTTCATGTGCTGTGTCCAAGCCTGCGTTGTCCATCCCCTATCTATCAAAGCAGATCAGGAGCATTTGAGCTCCTGTAGGAGTCCTTGCTGATCTTGAAAGAGCAAGACTCCTTGCTAAATGTGTAAAAATGTCTTATTTATTCATTTATTTATTGAGCTCATGCTAGGAAATTTTGCTTCTGTTTTGCAGAGGCATCATCGAACCATACTGACCTCCCTGTTTGTTACTTGCAGGTGAGGGCATTGCATCCTCCTGGATCTGAAGGTGAATGTGAACATAAGGTGCTTGTCTGGGTCTGGCAGCACTTTGGGGTGGAGGAGGGCAATCTCTTTGCCATAGGGACCGGGCTGGAGGAAGGATGAAGTGCCGATCTTGGCATCCAGCTGCTTCAGCCTGTGTCTGAGGGCAAGAAAATGAAAATGATCTATTTTTCTTTCCTGGGAGCAAAAGGATAACTGTGTCCCTAATGACACACATTTTCATTCCTTTTTTTTGCCATTTATCAGGTCTTTGCAGCGCCTTTTTGCAGTGCTTGAAGTCAGTTCAGAGGCTTCGGTCAGGGATAAAGTGGCCACCGAGACATTTTGGATGTAAATGAGGTGGTGATCTCTAACCTTCAGAGCTGTGAGGTCCAGACAATGGATTCTTGTAAGCAAGGTGAGGGCACCAGCCCAAAGGAACCATAAAAATGGATCTTAACCTGTTTTAAGGAGGTGATGTGTTATAGTTATGGGAGCAGGGGGTTGGAGGCTGGGCAGTTTTGCTGCGAAAACTTAGCTAAGTGTCTGCTGCTCTTATGTCTGCCCCGTGCATCTGCTGCTGACCACTCCTGCAGGCAAGGTATGGGGTTATTTGGGCCTTTGGTTCATGGAATTTAGGAGGGACTCTGGTCCCAGTTGTGAAGGAAGGACCAGCCCATCACTTTTTCCTAGAGTAACATTCAAGCAACTTGTCTGTCTGAGGGCTCTGCATGACAATGTGATATACCCATGAATGTATGGGGAGTATCTTCTAGGGCCAAAATCCAGCATACTTCATACTCTTGTTATTAATTCCCCTATCACTTGTAGTATTTATGACAAGTCTAATTATGTGTTGTCTTTTTAAACAATTCAGAAGCTTTTACAAGACTTCAGATGCCCCTTAACACCCAGCTCAGACAAGCAGTGTCCAGGACGCTACTGCAATGAATAACGAAGGGTTCTCAAGCTTTTCTTCATTCCTCCGCTATTCTTTACACCTCGTCAAGGCAAAATATGCAGGAAACCACAGGCAATGTCACAAAATGCCTTCTAAGTATCATGGGTTGCTCTTGTGTTTGTAGCATGGCATGCAGGCTGCTGTGGGTACATTGAGGAATAAATAGGAGTCAAATAGTAAATAGTAATAACAGCCACGCTCGTGCAACATGTGAGCAGCTAGCATTTAAAGCTTATTTACTGCTTTTTCACTGCTTTAATCTCTCCCCACCCCTTTCTCTAATGTTAAATGGAACTGTAAAAATAGTGTTTTGAGCTAAAAGCATGGGAAAGTCCAAAACCCTCTCTGCATTCCCACTAAAACACCAGCAGTTCCCACAAATTGGAGATTTCCCTCCCTTCCCCCCAACTTTTTTTTTTTTTTTTTTAAATCTGGATAGGAATTGTTAGATTCAGGGAGACCATAAAGGATTTGGGGTTGGAAAGGAAGGGAGCGGGGAAGGGGGGGAAGCAGGGGAAAGCAAATGGAAAAAAATACACCACAGTAGTAGCCACAGAATTCTTCTCTGCTCCAACTTCTCCTTTGAACTGGATACGCCACCCCCCCTCTTTAATAAGGAACAAATTTTCAGTGCTCTATGGGAAAGTTTGAATGCAACATATTTCTGACAGGTCATTGTCAGTTCACACTAAGGATTTTTATTTTTTTTCCCTGCCACCACCCCCTTTTCTTTTTCTTTCTTTCTTTCTTTCCTTCTTTCTTTCTTTCTTACTTAATTTTTTTTTTTTTTCCTCCAGGATGGACGTGGTGCCCACAATACACCAGCTCGTGCTGACTGGCACGTTGTTGTGGATAGTGGCATGCAGGAGACTCAGGGTTAGCAGCGTCCTGCCAATGCCACCCATTGCTTGCGGGTGACAAGGAGCTGTCCCTTGTGTGGCCCTGGCAGGGCTTTGCCACGGCTCCAGTGTGTGACTGAGAGCTGGGGAGTTTGGGCTTGGCCTCTGAGCTCAGATGCCAGCCGTGGTGCAGCTGGAAGCTGCTCAAGCAACGTGCTAGGAAGCAGGGTGAACTGACCAGTGGCAAACCCCAGAGAGACCCTGGTCATTCCTGGACAGCTCTGAGATACATTTATTCTCCTGGAAAACATGCAAATAATTGCAAAGATCCGCAGAAGGTGGGAATTTAATGTACAGACCTCAGCACATTTGAAAACAATGGAGCTGGAGGATCCCTCATGCTAATGGGCCTCCCTCCCTGTTAATGGACCTGCATCTTCATCAGTCTGAGATGCATCTGTCTGGCCCTCTCTGGCATGAAACAAGCTGCAGGTAAAGCTTCAGACACCTTGCTCAGCTGGAAGCCCCAGCGCCGTGTGCTGAAGTACAGCACTGCCTTGGCCTCGTTGGACAAAGCCCTTGGTATTCATCCAGCATCCTCTACAGCCTGGCCCATGGCGCTCAGGCAGGGAACCAAAATGTGATTGTAATGATGGTTTTCAGCCCTGGCTTGAGGCAGCTGGTGCAGACTGGTACAAGCCAGGGCTGTTCTGGGAGCCAGCAAAGGAAGCACTTTGTAGGGAAAGCCAACAAAATAGGGCAGTCTCGCTTTGCCAGTCTGCTGCGAAGCTGTGGTGGATGCTGCTGCTATGGGATGGTGTGGGGCTGCCAGGGTGAAGTAAGAGGAGGTGCCCTCCTCCATTTCCCTTCCTCTTCCTCTTCTCACCAGGAACATTCAGGGGTTCTCCAAAGCTCTGTCTCCTCTTTTCCCCTTTTTTTCTGTTCTCCCTCTTCTTGTAGGAGCAATCCATGGGATGTTTCACCCTGGTGTGGAACAGCCCAGTGCCATCTCCACCCACCACATCCTATACCAACAGAGATGATGCTCAGTGAAAATCCCCTTCCATGTGGTGCCCCCCCAGTGCAGCACCTGTGCCCCAGCCTTGGTACCTTCCCCAGAGCCGCCAAGGGGTTAATAATTAAAAACAGCAATCAAATAGCTGCCCTGCTGCTGTTGGTGATGCCTAACGGGGGTCATCTCATAAGGCCTTGGGTTGCGGCCTGGTCCCTGGATGCCACTCGGGAGCTGGGCAGAGGGTGGGGGGCGTGCGGTGGAATGAGGCCCTCGAAGGGCAGCCTTAGGCGAAGGTAATTGGCTTCATATGTCTCGCAGGCCACTTCTGAGATCTCAAAGCAAGGTCAAGGGTGCTTGAGGCAGAGACGAGAGGCTGTTCTTGCTAACATTCATTTCCCAGCGGTATGTCAACAGCTTGTTACACGGCCAGGCTGACGACTGTTAAAGATTGGGATGGGTGACTCATCGCATTTACTTTAATATCCATTTTTATTTAGTATCGCGGTGCAGTGGTTTGACTAAATGGCATAAATCTCCCCTGCTTCCCAGGAGTGGAACACATCAGCGCTGGGCCCAGGAGGAAAAATAGAAAAGCCTTTTAAAATGAGGTTTGGCCAACGGTGTCCCACGAGAGGGACAACCTTCACTTTTGGCTGTTCTTTGGGTTTTCTGCTCATCTTGCTGGGTGGATTTTGGCTTGTCAGATTGTCCCTCCTTTCTCTGGCTGGGCCTCAGCCTTTTCCTAACAGGCTCTGCTTTGCAGTCCTCTGACACTCAGGGGTATGCCCTGCTGATGCCGCTAACAACAGAGCTGGCCTGGGCCAAAAAATGCCAGGGCTGACATCCAAGTGCTCAGTGAAAACTTGTTCACAACAGATGAAGGTACTTGAGCTCCTACTGGCTCTTGTCACTGCAGAGCTGAGCAGCTCTAGGGAATGCTGGGCACTTGTGCTGGTGGCCAAGGAAGTGCTTGGATCTTTAGGAAATCTTGTGATTAGCTGTGATGGTGGATTTTGGGAGAAGGGAGGGAAATTGGATTAAGATGGTTGGATAACATTAAAATCATTAAAATCACTTCCCAGCCAGCTTTCTATTCCAGGGGGCTCAACGTAAATCCAGGATCTCATGGGGAAAAGTCCTCTTCTTTGATGGTAAGGTTTTTGTCTGGCTCTGGATCTCTTCTGCTGGGGGTGACTGATTTGACCTAAAGTCATATTTTCATCTGGGATGATTTTTACTCCTTGGCTAAGTGTTGCTGATTTCCCCCCACCTTCCTGTGGAAGCTCATCTGTGCTTTGAATAGGTATTGGGCATCTATGAAATGTTTCCCTTTGCATCCCTAAAATGTCCTGATGGAAGGAGGCAAAAACGAACCTGATTTACTTAGGGAAGGTCTCACAGGACATGATCTGTCAGCTATGGGACATTATGTTGGGAACTCTCATCCTCCCACTAAGGGGTAAGACTTGTGGGAACTCCCGATGTTTAAATATTAGCCTCTTGGTCTTTCTCAGGTTATTGAGGCTGTCAGAGATAGGTGTCATAATTCCTGGTTCAGCCAAAGGGATATTCCCAGAACCCACATGCTAAGTGGAAACCCCCAGCAGGAAGCCCTGACCCCAGGATTGATCTTTCTGGAAGTCGGAGCCTCTGCAAAAAGAGGGCTCAGGATGCTGATCTTGCCTTAAGGTGGTGACCCTTAAGATCACCAAGATAGGGAACAACCAGAGCCTTCTCTTGGACTGTTTGGACTTCAGCCATTCTCCAGCATGCCATGGAAGAGGCGAAGGAGACTGTGACCCTTGAGACGGACAAAGAGGAGAAAAGGCAAGAGAGAGCCAGGGTTGTTGGTGGCTCAGTTTGGAGTGGTGCATGGCCTGTTCGGATCCCTTCTGCTAAGGCTGGTGCAGTTCTTAGGGATTCAGTGAGCAAAGTGCAGTCAGTGGGACAGGGATAATTTGTGGACGTGGGTCTCTGCCCAAGCCCAATTATTGGTGTGAATGCTGCCACCTGGAATCTCGTACTTGGTTTGAATTTATCTCCAGAGAGAAGGGGAAGCTGGATTGTGCCCACCTAAGCTCTTCCACTCCCTCTGGATGTATCTACTGCTCTCCACTACCACTGAATCAACCCAGATGTTTTGTTTTGAGGAGGCCTTTAACTTTTGGAATTAGGTGGTATGAATTTGGAAGACTAACACCTACATATATAGCACTGCTCTTTCCTCCATCTGAACTCTTCGATTGTTCCTTGAGTGACAAAGTCTAGCCTGACAGGTCTAGTCTAGTCTTTTGCTATTTCTATGTGCAGTGAATAATGGCAATGCTATGGTCAACCTGACTTTTATTTTGCTTCAGATTTGTTCTCACCTCCTTCAATTCGGCTATCTTTTCCACGAAAGAACTTTACTTTCTTACCCAAATTGTATTCACTTCCCTGGCTTCCTCTTGGCAACATTTCAGTGGAATTGAAATGGAAAGTCATACAAAAGTTACTCAAGTTCCTGAGCTCTGCTAACAATCCGTGCAAAATGTCTAATATAATCCACAGTGGTGTAAATTGCCCACTTTTAGTATCTCATAACTAATATGTTAATTAATTCCCAGGCTTGAAACTGCTTCTGTTCGGATTCTAGGAGAAGACAATGTTATCAAAACAGGCAGTTCTCCCATTCTGGCAGTGAGCAGGTTGGTCCTGGTCTCCTGCTGAAGTGGAATATACCCAGTGCCCAAAGAGCTGCCAGCTCTTGATGTGTCTGATTGGATCATCTTATACTTTCCCATCAAAAAGAAGGGTTGGGAAGGGGTATGACAAGGACATCCATCACCTCCTTTAAGCTGTGTGAGACAACACCTTTGGGCTGAGGTGAGGTAACTTCTTCAGTTTATATTGTTCTTCAAATGAGTTAGAAAGTGAAAAAACAACTCAGTCCAATGATTCAACTTGTAACATGGGGCAAAAGAGTGGGAAGGGGGAATGAAATGTTTGTAAGACGGTAGCATTGCCCAGATGAAAAAACAGGTTATGATGTTAATGTTGGAAGCCAAATTCCCTGATTCCTTGCCCGGTGTCCTATGCACTAGATCAGACTGGTCCCCTTGTTGGTCTCCTTGTTGCAGTGAAGTCAATGGATTTGTGCTCTCCCACTTCCTCCTTTCCCTCTAGGCATGAATCAGCCTGCAACCCCTTGGCTCTGGGGCACATCCATGACGATGAGGTAAGTTTCCAGTCTTAGGCACTGACAGAGACAAGCTGGGAAGAATTTGTCTCTATGCGGCTGGAGAATGACTGTGTCCTCCCATAAGGGAGCAAAAGTGGAAGCCAGAAAAAGGATCGCCTCTTGGCAGTGCTGCAGGAGTTCAGCGTTACAGTAGCAAAAGGTCAGGATGCAGTGCAAATGCGGCTAATCCTGCAGCAGCAGGGGCAGGGGAAAGGCTTTATATGGTATGGCCCTCTCCTCCTTTTCTCAGGAGAAAGGACTTCCAGAACAGCCCAGTGCAAAGAGCCAGAAGTGGGGGATTCTTCACATTTTTCCTGAAACCCCTTAAGGGAATCCTATCAAAGTAGAAAGCCGGTTACAGCCTCCTGCTGTTACAAATACCATCCAAGCAACCTCGGGCTGACCTTAGTTGGTCAGTGACACTGGTCTTTCTCAGAAACCCACAGTCCTAAAAAAGAAGGAGCCGCTTTTCCCCTTTCCTCCCCTCCATCACCCTCTCCCCGTTGAAGGCCAGGCCAGAAATGACAAACAATCCCTCGACCTTCCAAGAAAACAAGGCAGAGCCACCTAGTGCGGAACAATAGAGAATGATGAAGACACAGCCACAATAGCTGGCTGTGGTTAACCTCAGAGGCTGCAGTCAAACCCAAGGAAATTACAGAAAACCCTTAAACAAATACAATGGCCACGACTGTTTTCTCCCCAGGGGACCCATAAATAGAAGCTAGCGCTCCCGGGGAGGGAGGAGGGGAGAGGCGGGTGGCCACTGTTTGTTCTTCTGTGGTTCGGTGTAGGCTAAACTGGAGATTAGGCTATGAAATCGAAGGCAGAGAGAAAAGCAGACTGTAATGGATTTTGGCGCTGATTCTCACATGAGCTGCACAAATCCAGAGCAGAAAAATGTTGTGTTCCTGCACGGTTCTGCAAGGCTTGCATAGGCTTGCTCAATAGTCGGCGAGCGTGGATTAAACTCACCTTGAGCCAAGGGTCAGTAGCTCTTCAGATTTTTCTGTCCCTCTTCCCTTTCGTGTTGCAGGGCCATGGCTTGAAGTGGGCCCCCTGTGTGGGAGCATCAGGCTGTTGTGGTTGCATATGCTTCAGGCCAGTGGTGAGCTCCCTCCTTCTTTTTGTTCTTTTTATTGTTATGAAACCTGCACGGACATCTGGAAGATACCTGTAATGTTCATAACAGAGCAGTGTAACAAAAGCAAAGGTCTGGATAAAAGCTGGCCACCAAGAGTGACGGATGGATCTGTCCCTTTTAGTTTCCAAGTCATCTGGCCACTGCTTGTGTGAGGTGTTAACACAGGGCTGGACTTGAGCTGGTGGGGAGCTCTGGGCATTTTTTTTTATAGAGAAGGTTGCAGTCACACTCCATGGTATTTTTTTTTATGACAGCCTATTCTGCTCCACTATTTTATATCATTGATTATTGTTGTCATGTTCCATTTAAAAGAATGTTTAAAGGAAAAAGAGGATGCAGTGGAAGCTACCAATACCTATGTGACTTTCAGCACAGAGATAGAGTATACCAGCTCACTGGGGTCATAAAAGCAACCTGGCTAGAGCAACTTGGAGCTAAAGGGGTTTCTGAGTCCTCAGATTAGCTTGAGTGTAGCCAGCTGAGGTATTCTGCACAGGGAAACCATCCTTTTAGAGAGCCTGGATGCACAGAAAAAAAAAAAAAAATGGCCCAGAGAATAGTTCCTTGAAGTGAAAAAGGATGGTTATTACAGGGGAGAAAGACAACTGATGCACCCTAGGCACTACCATCATGCTGTCTTAGGCTGCAGCTACTGATGACAGCCCTCCGGACCCTATTACCCTTGCCCACTCTCCTCCAACATAAGCAATAGCTGAGGCAGCAGCTACCTTCACTTCTGCTCCTCTCAATCCTAAATTTTACAAGGCAAATTCCTCCATGTTAGGTGGTGTGGAACTGGATGGGCAGGTCCTAGCTGGATTTTGCTGAGCTTTCTGCTTACAGGCCTCCCTTCTTAGAAGGTATAGGTCAAAACTGAAGTAGGTGAAAATTTCACATTAGCATTCGCTTGGGTTTGGGAAGACCTCAGGTGCTTGAATTAATGTGGCAAATCATCAGCATTTTGTTTTAAGAAGTTTAAGAAGATAGTAGCAGCTGTGTAGGGATTTTAGTCTGGGAGATCTGAGTCAGAGCTGGCATGAGGGCAGCAGCAAAAGGCAGGGTCTGAGGTTTTGTGCTGGTTATTTTTCACATTGTGGAGGATTAGCCAGATGAGTAACTGCTTCTCACATTTTCTGTTGAGAAAGTTAGAATACCTGTCATTATTATTCTGGCTTGCCTTCTAGGTCCTATAGCACAGTGTAAATTAAAGGTGTGAGCACTGTGAAACTCAGATTTTTGGTGGCTTTGGGATATGGACCTGGTCTTCTTTCTTTCTTGTAAAGCTAAAAGAAGTTTGAAACAGCCTAGGAAACCTTTTTTACTGTTTTTCTGGAAAACACCAATTTGTTGAAACAAGGACTAGCAGCAGGTACTTGGTCTAGGATGAAGCTGGTTCTTACAATCAGCCTAGCCAGCAGTTGGCATAGAGATGATCATGAGCTCTCATAGATCATGAGAGTTCATTTTCATTTGTGATTCATGCAGTCCAGAGGGCTACAGTCACCCTCATATCTCATATGAGCTCCCAAATAGCTGACCTGTTTGTCCTTCCTCCACCTCAGCTCCACCATATTTATGAAAAACTTCCAAAGGATGCATAATAATGGAATAACGTGATCTTCAAGTCATGGACAAGGGAAACATTTCCTGCATAACTAAGCTTTGCAAGTAATTCTGCTTGGCTTGGTGCTTTCTCTCTCCTTAATCTTAGTTCTGAATCATCTAGGGGAGGAACTAACTAATATTTGGCCTGCGATCTCAGAGGAGGTGTCCAAGGTCACATTAATCTGGGTGAGTGATGTAAAGTTCAGCTTTCTGATTCACCCATTGTTCACAAGGTCATGATTAAGCCTTGCAAATGTCACTTACCTTGAGGTCCCTCTGGAGGTGAATCATGACTTCTTGCCTATAACCCCACTTCAAAGATTGCTTTGACAGTGTCCTGTGAAGACTTGAAGGGGGATGACGCAGTGGGTTGGTGTACCTGAGAATTCGCTTGTCCTTCTTCAGTGACCTTGGAAATGTTCTCCACTTTCCAGAGGACTTTTAGACTTTTTCTGGCACTCAAGAAAACATCCATTGCAAGGGTGAGGGATGCCTTTCATAACACCAGTCTTGGCTAGTGGAAAACTTTTTTTTCTCCATGTTTTTGGGAAAAGGACTATTTTCCCCTTTGTCCCACTTGAAGGTCCCTTCTGAGACACTTCAAAGTCCATGTGCACCTGAGTGTAATGGGTCCTGAGCTCAGCTAGAACTTTTAAACAGCACTCAGTTGAAGCAGGAGCCTTAATCCATAGAAAGGACAGTACAGGAAAGGCACTCAAGCTGGCATTGTAAAATCAGGCCGAGCCTGTGCATGGCATCATTTCTGCCTGCGTCTGGCTTCTTGGATGCTAAATGCTCAAATAAGCATAAACACAGCACTGAACGCCTCTAGCACTTATAAATGCCCAGGCTGCAGCAGGTAGAAGTGTTTATGGCTGTGGGAGATATTTATGGCTCTATTACATCCTCTGTTATTTTGGCCTCATTGACTTCTTACAAAATCTTTAATGAAGGTTTATGTTTTATGCCTTCCCTCCTGGCTTGTGCTTGCTTGTAACTAAGCGTGGTGGCAGCAGGAGAAGGTACAAAAGGTCCTGCAAAGTCAGCTTGGGAATTACACGTGGTAGGTGTGCAGCAGGATGCTCTGTCAGCAGGATTCGTGGTAAGAAGAGTGGGCTCCTCAGCCTTGTTAAACGTGCTGGAAGTCCAAACTTCCTGAGGAAGCTGGATGACTTCTCTCTTTGTATGAAAACATGGACACTGTCTTTCCAATGAACATGTCAGAAATTCGTGGGGATGCTCTGGAGGGATAATACTTTGGGTTGAAGCAAGAGTCTCCTACAAAGACAGGCTGAGGGAGTTGGGGTTGTTCAGTCTGGAGAAGAGAAAGCCCCAGAGAGATCTTACAGCAGCCTGCCAGTGCCTAAAGGGGGCTTTAGGAAAGCGGAAAAAAACCTCTTTGCCAGGGAGTGTAGTGATGAGGCAAGGGGTAATGGCTTTAAAATAAAAAATAATAATAATAAAAAAAAAAAGGATAAATTTAGATTAGACATAAGAAAGAAATTGTTTACTCAGAGGGCAGTGAGGCCCTGGCCAGGCTGCCCCAAGGAGCTGTGGTTGCCCCATCCCTGGCAGTGCCCAAGGCCAGACTGGATGGGGCTGAGGGTAGCCTGGGCTTCTTGGAGTGGTCCCTGCCCCTGTGGGGTTGGAACTAGGTGATTTTTAAAGTTTGCACATCCACAGGCAGCTTTTCCCAGGAACAATCTGCTCCCCTCTCCTGCTCCATGGTGGGAACACTTGTAGGAGGTGACAAAGCGTAGAGCCACCTGCAGCGTGGGCCGAAGGGCTCTGTAAGATGCCTATTGACTCATTCACGATGACATGAACTCTTTGCAATTTGTAAACTTCAAGAGGGTCAAAAGTTGAAGGGCTTTTCTCTTTTGTTTGCCACCTACATTGCCCTGGTTGGAGGAACGCTTGCGGGAATCCTCCCTGGAGGTGCGCACCAGGAAAGACAGGCTGCATTGTTCTGGCTCCCGACTCAAAACCAACACAGCTGACATGCATTGCTGCATGGTTCACCAGCTCCAAAAGGAAGGGAAGACGCTGGTGACTTAATCCTCTGAGTGCTGCCTTTCATCCTTTAGAGGAGCCGGATGTTTTTGCCTCTTGTCATGGTTGTAGGCAGCTGAATGCATAGGTTCCTCTAAAGGGTGCAGCCCCACACCTACAAAACTGATAGCCACGGGGCATGTCTATCTTGCTGGTGTAGGCAGAGCTCAACTGCCAATTCTTGTGTGCGAGCTCCGAGTTAAAAGCATGAGCTGTGGTGTGCCAGGTCTGGATGTGGCCGGGCTGTGCCAACCTGATGCTGTGCTTGACAGTCCCTGCTGAATCCCCAAAGTGCTCTACCCAAGCCCAGCAAAACGTGGCCAAAATCTTAACCCATCCTGGGGGAGTCCACCCAGCATCATATGGATTTTCAGGTGCGGGGCCTTTTTTGATTGTAATTTCTTTGTTTAGGGAATAACAGTGCATGACTGAAAGGTTTGGAGGTCTGATGTTGAAGGCAAGCAGCTCTGCAGAGGGGAAGCTGGCTCTCAGATTTCAGCATAAAGGCACAAATCATTGGATTGTTCCTCAGCTCTCTGCTAGCCACCAGGACACTGTGTGTCTCCAAGTGGGAACTGTGGCAGGATTTACTGTGTCTTTCCTTGTCTTTACATCAGCAGAGGTGAAACATCAGCTGCGCCTTCCCATGGATGGGGAAACGCACAAGCGCGGGCTGGCCTCAACCTGCGTGCCTGTAACCACACAAAGCTGCCGACAACGGGGCTGGGGCCTCCACCCTCCTGTCCGGCTGCTGTCACCGAGCAAGACACGCACAGGATGGCAGACTCTTCCTCTGGGGCAGGGATTAGCCAGATTAACAAGTGTTCCTCCTCATTTTAAATCTGCTTTATCATGTCCCAGTCCTGGCTGCAGCGTCAAGCTGCTCACTCTCTGCTAGAAGGAGGTGTGATTTAGTAGCCGAAGTGTTTCCTCTGGAGACACTCGTATGTTTTTAGTGAAGATGCTGTGAGTCCCCTGAAAAGACACCTCACATCTTGTTCAGAGGTTTTCTTTACCTTCTCCAGATTTTCACAGTTATTCTAAAAATGCGGAGAGTCAGCACTGCCCACGTTTCCGCTGCTTCCCGGTGCTGTATGTGCAGCGCAAGCCGCCGGGACTCTGTTCCCATGTGAAGGTCTCTCCATTCCTCCAGAAAAAATGTAATTTTAACTGTGTCCTTCAAACCCAGATGTGGACAGACCCTAAGCACAGCCATGTATAAAGTGTGCTCCAACAGAAGTTACCAGCTCTGTGCCTTTTGTGCTTCTTCCTACCTTCCTGTGCCTGTATCCTGGGGAAAATGTTGCCTTATTTTTTTTTTCTTTTCACCCCTTGGCATGCTCTTTCATCTTCTATTACCTTACAGTGTCTACCAAGTGCTCAGCGGTTTGCTAAGTGTGCTAACGGCCGTGGTGGCTTTGTAGCATTTATCTCTTCTAGCACAGCTGAGGAGCTGTATTTTGCAAGCGTCTCCTTAGTTGTTTTATCTCCAGCCAGCTTCCTAATTTCACTTTTAAATTAGAAACTCTAGCTTGGTAGAAGGGGATACTTTTTAAAAGGAGCTTATGTAAACTCTTTGGAGGCTGTGTTAATTGTATTTACTTCTGTAATTAATGGACTCACTTCATTTTGAATGATTCCTGCCCTGCTAGTAAATGCTTTGCATTCCTTTTACCGCTTCTCTGCTGATGAACAAGAAAGTTAAATGACTTCATGTTTGTGAAAACGCCTTCCATTCTCATTCTATTTTTTTTTTTTTTTTAAGCTGGAGAGATCTTTGAGAGGGTTTCTGTGAAACCATACCCATCACTTCACATTCCTGGCATATTTCCTTTTCAAGAGTAGGGTATTATGCCTGCATAAAGTCACCTTCTTCATGGGTGGATTTTGAATGCCATATAAAGGGATAATTTTTTTGTTCTGCAAATGCTTTTGTAATAACCTCACTCGTTATCCTCTGCCAATCAAGTCTTTACTGTGAAGACAGCATAGCACTCATGGGATGTTGCAGAGCACGCTTCTTAATTCTGATCTGCTGCTTACCTTCATTCCAACCTTGGGCAAAACATTTTTTTCCACTTCCCCTTTTTGTTCTTTGTTTCCTGTCTGTTTAGATGCTGTTGGTACAGTCTTCCTAAGGAATGAATGACACTGACATGGGCTGAGCATTTTATCAGCATCCAATATCCTGAATTCAGATACTTTGAAAATGGGTGGGTAAAAACTTTTCCCCAGTTTTCACTCTGGGAATCTCCTTGTTTCCACTTATTAGCAATTTGTGTTTGGAATTCGTACACAGAAAACAGCTTTGATTTGTACCCTCAAAAAGCCACCATTTATGTGACTAGAACAAAAATGTGTGGGGAGATACATGCTCAGCATCAGGTATACAGGACCCTGAACCTCTTCAGTTTTGTGACCAGACCAGAAAAAAGGAAAGCTTGTTTAAATCTACCCAAAGTGGGATCTATATGGCTCAAAATATTTTGGTTCAATCTGAAAGAAAACTTATGGGTTCCATTTTGGACTTCCTTAGCAAAAACAAAGCACGCTCTCTGTTCAGGTCACGTATTTGGCTAAGCACCAAAGAGGCACTGCTTCCATTTTTGTGTCAAGGTAGAGTGAGTAAGGAACTCTTCTATGTCTGGAGAAAAATAATTTCCCCCCAATCTCAAGAAAATAGGCCTTAGGTAAAATGTCAATGTTGTGATTTATTTTATTTTATTTTATTTTATTTTATTTTATTTTATTTTATTTTATTTTATTTTATTTTACTTTATTTTACTTTATTTTATTTATTTTATTTTATTCTATTTTATTTTATTTAATTTATTTATTTTATTTCTACCAGAAGATTTAACAGGTGTAATGGTTTTGAATGGACTTTATAAATGGACTGCTTGTGGAGAAGTTCACTATGCTGTAAGGCAAATTTTCTGTTACTACCACTTGAGGAGGGGGTCCAGGAGTGATCAAACCACATAGATCCACTTCTAGGGATACAAGGAACTAGAACAGGAAATATCTTAGCAGTTGATTTATGGGCACCTATTGCTTATTCTTCCTTACTGGTCTCGCTGTATCAGTAGACCTTGCAGTGGGAAGTCCATTTGAACTCTGTGCTTACCTGCTCATCACCGGGCATATCTCAGTGGTTCAGAAGGGCAAACTTACCCGGGAAGCTCTGCTGGGAGGAACACGGCAGCGTAGGCAGCTGAGAATGTCCCCCACACACGTGCTGCTGGAGCCAAGTCAGAGGATGAATTTGGTGTGGCAAAATTTGAATGGCGCGCATTTTTGTCAGGACTTGTTGAGAGGCAGTTCGAGCTTAACTGGAATCTCATCCTGGGCTCCCTGTAGCTGGCTGCCAAAATTTGCCATTGTAAACAAGTTACACAACCCTAAGACACTTTCGGTAGATAAAGTAGGACTCCTGCTCTCCTTTATGTCCGTAGTAGCTTGAGGTGTTGTGAATGAACAGGATCTGTGAGGTGGAGATGTACTCAGGATATTTCCCTTGATTGACATTAATTATTCAAGAAGAAAAGCTCTGTAAATGATAATAAGGTCAAAGTTCAAGTATTGCCTCATCCGAGCAACTTTCTTCCAAATCAAGGGCTGTGCAAGAGTAACCAGATTTAGGTATTTAGATATGGTTACTCATTAAAGGCAGGGAGTGGGGGAGGAGGACAAGGAAGAAACGATCACAGAATGAAATCTGCTTTTGCAAATGTCACTGGGATGAGTTGCCAGGTGTGTGACTCACTCTCTCTGCTGGATTTAGCTATAGGGATGGAGGCCTCTGCAGATGTGCTGGGGATAATGCAGGAATGGGGTGCCTGCAGAGAGTTTGTACAACACCAAGGGCAAAGTGTCCCTTTGCCAATAACTTAAACCCTCCCCACCACCAACGTTGCTACAGGATCTTCCCTTCCCTGGTCCAGGAGCTGCTCAGGCATTTTGCTGGCAGGCATTTGCTTTAGCCTTTTCTCAGCCACTGCTTTTCACAGCAAGGAATAGAGAAAGTAAATCCCAAAATAAAGGAGAGTTAAGTAAATATACCTGTTGTAAGGACCAGATGCTGGTTTCCAGTCGGTTCTGCTGCCCTTGTGCTGGGGGAGGTCAGACCTGACACATGGCACGAGTTGGTAGTGGTGATTCCTTGGATGTGTGAATTAGCAACACGAGTACTTCAAAGCTGCTTTTCCTGCATGGTATGCACGTATGTGGGGACCTGGCTGGATGTGATATCTCCTCTGGAGCCCCTCAGCAAGATGTCCCAGCCCAGAGGATTGTGCCAGCACGTCCAGGTGGCCCCAGCGTGCCCAGCCGTAGCAGCCTGTGCCGACACGCCTCGTGCTCTATGCACAAGAGCAACCCCAAATCTGTGTTTCCCCAGGGCTTAACTGGACTCTGCAAACCCAATCTGTCTAATTCACGGCAAAGCAATAGGCCTGAAGCTGTGGCATCTCTCTCAGCTTGGGTAAAGCGACCGCTCCCACCGTGGGTGCTTGCAAGGCACGCAAGAAATCGCTGCGGTTTCTGAGCTGGCTGCCAGCAGAGCTCACCGCTGTTCTGGAGGTGACGAGACTTGCAGTGGCCCATTACTGCAGTGTTTTGGTGGCAACGCAAACAGACTGAGCCAAACTTTCACCTGATTACGGTCCTCTCCTCCCTCACCGGTGTTTTTGTAGAAGGAGAAGCCCCAGGAAGGGCCCAGAAGCAATGGGTGTTGCCTCTGTAACAGAATCAAGAGAGAAGGAATTGGTTTCCAGGACACTGCTGGAGATAGGCTTGAATGGAGCTGCAGAGCCATCCTTTGCCTTCCCAAAGGCTCTGTGAATGACAGCTCTCTGCCTTGTGATGCCTCCAAGGCTAGATGAGAGATGGCCCTGCATACATAAGCTAATGCAAAGTGATCTTGCCCTCTTTCCCACCTCTTGCTGAGAGCGAAATATTTGTGATGAATTCCAGCAGCATAAATCTCAGCTCAATAACTTCAAAATTTCTCGCTGCAGTTACTTGCCAGTTGCCTGGACTCCAGCGCTGGAACGGGGCTCGGCTGTGAATTTCCTGCCTTCAGCTGCAGGATTCTCAGAGAATTCTTCACGGCAGAGGGAACGGACAAACACACTGTGACCTGATTTATGGGTTGAGGGCCTGTTCCTGCCCTCTGCAATGGGGCAGAAAAAGAGCAGGAGTTAGCGTGCACAGGTGTGTGTTTGCACGTCCAGAATAACTGTGTGGTGATGGCCAAAATCCCTGAACACACAAAATGGGATCAAATTGCCTTCAGCAAGGCTCCGTCAGTGCAAAGATAAGATGTGTGCAGGAGCACTGTTCTCTGAGGACACGATTCTTGGCTTGTGGCCAGTTCATTTTTTTCTCCCACTTCCCTCCAGCACGGAGCCATATGGTGACAAGCAGTGAAACTCCACCAAGTGCTGCTCAGTGTAAGGATGTCACCTCTGCCTTGGGAAGTCCCTGCGGTGCAGATGACTGGAGTCTGTTTTGGGATGTGGTCTTGGTATCCTTATGTGTCTATCCTACTGTTTTATACTTTCTTTGTTGCTGGAGACTAACAGAGAGAAACGACTGTGGGGTTTTGCCTCTGCCTCCACTGAAGCCTTTAATTTAGTTACAGAAGTTGGTGAGGTAAGCTCCCTGTAGCTGATGGAGAAGGCAAAGTTGAAGGATAAATTTTCTATATAGTAACAACTCTGGGAAGACTCTGCACCCATCTGGGAGCTAAAGGTTGCGTGGAAGTACCTGCTCCCTGTCCCTTCACACACCACCAGCAAGCCTACATGTGCCAGAGGAGCGATTTCTCTTCTCTGTGTGTCAGCAGGTGGACCATCCCCTTGGGAGTTCATCATCCTCTTGCTAGCTATTGCCCTCAAGTATAAGCTGAAGGTCTTCGTGGAGCCTCTAGAGCTGTCATGAGCTGATTCCTGCTGTGTCAGTTCCTTGAGAATCAGCTCGGCTGGTCTCCCTGCTGTCAGTGGGTTTTATTTCTCGGGTTATCTGCTTCCCAAAGCCCTGTGGAGGTGCCAACTTGGGCTCCTTCATGCTCCTTTCCAGCTCTGCAGACTCCAGGCTTTTCTGCTTGGCCCCAGGCTTCCCAGTGTGGTTTCTGGGTAGCCCATATCAGGCATTTCCTTCATCCAGATGTTCTTTCCCTTGCTTGCTCCAGGTCACACTGTGTCTTTTCCTGAACTGGGTCTACTGGCATGGGATCCAGTCTTTCCCTGTGAGTACCGAGCCAGCAGGCTCGTTCCAGCTGTTCCCACTAGAGTTGTGCAAATCACTGAGCTGGCCCACCGAGCAGAGCACTGATCATGTGCAGTGTGAAATGAAAGCATCTCCGTTCAAGTTTAATCTGCTTAAAGTCAAATAATCTGGCCTCAAACTGGAGTTTCAAGCAGAGGCATTTCTGAAAAGAAGAAAAAAAGAAAGAAAAAAAAAAAAAGAAAAGTCTAAACAAAACACTGCCTTTCTGAAATGTTTTCAGGCTTTTGGTGGAAACTATTCACTGAGTTTGCAAATAGTTTTGGTAGGCCCCAAACCCAAGCTTTTTCAGTGAATAAATTATTCATCCAAAAAGCTCCTGTGCCGCGTCAGTGCTCACAGAGCCCGCAGCCTGGTGTTGTCCATGGGTCAAACCCAACTGAGGGGTGTCTGCCCACCGCCTCCGCCTGTGCAGACACAGTCTATCCCAGGAAAGCTGCAGAAATGCTTGGTTTAATCATTCGCCTGGGTCACATTTGAACCCAATCCCTTGCCAGCCTGAATACTTCAGCAACTAATATTTGCTCAATGAATAGCTGAAATGTCCAGAGCAGACAACCTTCAAATGCAGAGCCCTCTATTGTGGTTTTCTTCTGTGGCAGCATAAATTTCCTTTACTTTTGCCTGAGCCGTCTCTAGAAACCCCATAATAATCATGTTATTATCTCTTACTAACTGCTAAGGAATGTTGATGTAGGAAAGACCTGTGCTTTCTAGGCAGGTTAGACAGATTATAAACCTTTATTTCCTTTTTTTTTCTGATCATTTGGTCTTAATCCATCTCCTCTTTTTTTTGACCTCCAGATGACTTCTGGGTTTGTTACATATGTCTGGGCCACACTTTATTTTTTTTTTTTTTGGATGTAGTCACAAGTTTAAGCCACGCTGGGCTTCTCTAGCTTGGAATCATTCTTAAAACTCAGAGTGTGCCCATTTTTCTTGATTGTAATTTTTTTACTAATACCTTGTTTTTAATTTTTGACAACTTCAACTTCCATGTCGTGACATTTGTACATTTACTGCGGAAAATTTCTCATGGTCACGTTGGGAAGAAGTGAGAGACTGGATCAGAATGTTCTCTGAACAGTTCTGTGCTTGGCTCTGGACCCTTCTTTGTGAAACTGCCTTCTCCAAACGCATTGAGCCAAGCTGGTTCTGAGGACTGCCAGCCCCGTCCCAGAGCAAACAACCTTCACCCTGTGATCATTCTGTCCCCTTAAACAACAGCTTCCTTGGGTCACCTCAAAAACACAATGCAGGTCCCAAAGCTGCGGGCTGTGGGGCTGACAGAAATGCAGTTGCTCCTGCTGGATTTGGCTTGCAAACCCCAGCTCAGCTGGGCTTGTAGCTGATGCGAGGGGAAGCTGGTTCTTAGGTTATACCCACTGCCTGCCCCTTCTCCCTCGTGTATCCTGCCTTGCACCGGGTTGCTCAAAGCTCACGCTGCAGTGGAGGCTTTTGCTGGCACCAAATCCAGCCTCAGGAAGGTTCAGAGAACTGACTCACCACGCATGCTCTCCCATCCGCAGGATCCGGAGTCATCCTGGCAGGGGTTCAGGGCTGAAGAAAGAAAACGTTTCAAGTGGGACTGGGGAGGGAGGGGACTGGAGCTGCCTTCCCTCCTCCTCCTCCTCCGCATGCAAGTGCCTTCTGATTCCAGGCCAGGCAAGCCTGGAGCTTTTTTCCTTTTATGTGGATCACGTAGAAAGGGAACTCCAAGGAAGGTGAGAAGTAATTTTGTTTGTTTGTTTCGAGGTCAAACGAGTGGTTTGAAACCTGTTAGAGATGCATTTATAGCACCTTCACCTGTTGCCGTAAGCACCTTGCTGCTGCAGTGGTACAGCTTTGCAAAGAACAGTCATGAGGCATTGTGAGCAAGGACATGAGGAACACAGACAGAGTCACGATCCGCCGTGAGTTTAGATGCACGAGGTATGAGGCTTCAAGACCAGAGCTGCCGTGTGTCTGGCCAGCTTGGAAGGGGGCCAGAGGGTCTCGATTTACATCCATTTATTTAAACTTGGCTCATCGCTCCCTAACTTGCTTGAGGTGAAACTAATTCTGTGAAGCTTCAGAGTAATTATTCCACAGGCTTCAGAAAGGAATTGGCTCTTCATTAAAAGGAGATTCGCGGAGAGCTTTGAACAATCATCTCTTTAATTTTGAAGAATGTTCATTTTCCCTTGCTGTCTTTTTCATCTCCTTTTTATTTATTTATTTTTTTATTTCTCTGTCTTCCTCCTTTTGTAACTTCTTTTATTTCCAGTGGTAAAATGGGCTGAGGAAGGGGTGAGCAAACCATCCTGTTTTCCCTTTCTGGTTTCATGGAAAGAAATACAATGTGGGAAATCAAAAAATGCACTTTTGGGAGAAGACTTGTTCAGTGGGAGTATGTGGATTGAGGGAACAACGTATTTCAACAAGCAATAGCTATTGTTGTTCTGCATCTTGCACTGTTAGGGAATTTCAGAGGCTGTAGGAGATAACACATTGCTCCAGTCCTCATAGGAACATTCACAGGCAAAGCCTACCTTGCTATTGTCCCTAAAAGACTGACCCATCCATGGCTGCAGCATCTCTCATCAGTAGATTTTAGTCCAGATTTGATGATGTCTGATCCAAATGGTGGTGAGGAAACCTCTCCTTTGCCTTTAGTGCACCTGCAAGCAGAACCTCATACAATACCAGCTGTTGCAATGCCCAAACACGATGCTGAAGAGTGGGTAAATCTTTGACCAAGTGTGTAACTGGGCCTTAGGCTTTGGAGGAATGTCTCTTTTCTGTCTTCCCCTCCTGTTTGAACAATTGATGTTTATTTCCAGCGGGAATAAATTTAGGAAAGGTAGCAAGCTGAGTCATAATAATCATCTGCAATTTGGGTGTTCTGTGTGTATGAACAGCTGGACTGCAAATCCCCTTAGACTATATTAGGATCTGAAGGTCACTGGCATGTCTTTAGAAAGGTAATTACCCCTAACTTCTAATAAGGGCTTGGATTTTTAGCTGTGACCTCCATGGCCATGTTACCAAAAGCTACCATGTGTGCACATCTTTCTTTAACACTTCCTGTGATGCTCACATTAACAATCATCAATCCCATGACAGAAATGATCTGATTTATTTTCTTCAGAAGCAGTCTTTTCTAAAAATGTGATAATCACTTGAACTAAAATTCCCTGTCTTGATGTGTCTATACCTTCTTATTTATTTTGTAACCTACTTGTCCTTTACTAGATGCCTGCACCTTAACATGAAAATGTTACATATAAAAATTATTCATAACCAGTGCCATGGGGCTTGACTTTCAAATTGGTCTGAAACCTGTCAGTGACACTCTGAACACAGGCAGTTCCAAAGTCTAAAGTTTTTTAACAAACACTAAATATTCTTAAAAAGTCCCAAAACAGGATGAAAAGAAAATCTGGAGCTTCCTTTTGAAACCTGCATTTAGAGGCCGTTGTTCCTGCCTCCGATATTAAGAGCAAAAAAACCCTCCCAACCATCATCCCAATCCATAAATCAGAGGGGATTTAGCTGGAGAGTAAGCTCTATTTTGGGTGGGAATTTAATTTTCTATGGAAAACTTTAATGTTAGCCAAAGAAAATCCTCTATAAAATATGGCATTGGTTTTCTTCAGGCTCCTATTTTCTCCTTGGGGCGAGGCATTCAGCCAGGTCATCTTCCATAATGCATTGCTTAGTGAGGGGTAGAGGCATCATACGAATTCCTGGTTGTTGAGCACTGACAGATGTAACCTGGTATGAACTTCCCCTTTGCTATATGAGGTAGACAGAAGTCTGGTTTCTTGGCTTTTTTTTTTTTTTTTTTTTTTCTTGAATTAAAAGAACAAGAAAAGATATAGATTTTTTTTTTTTTTAAAAGCTTTCATATAGTCACAAGGTACATGATTTCACATACAGAAAGGAAAGGAAACCTGATAATTTCTGTCCAGGGTAAACAAGTTTCTCCTTAATATCTGAAAAAAATCTTTCAACTCCTCTCTCCTGAAGTCCACGAGGCTTCTCTGGGTGCTTACTTAGCAACCAAAACGCCTGTTCGTTATGTGACTGAATCTGAAAGCGTTGGGTGAGCTTACTAGATGGGAGTGAAATGAAAGAAAGTAGGTTGTGTCCCTGCTCTCAACCCCTCCTGGCAATCCCCATGCATTTGAAACCCACAGACTGAAAACCACGTTTGTAACTTATCCTTTTCTGAGCTATTTTAGTAGCTAACGTTATTAGTGTTAGTATAATTAGAGGCATTCCAGCTCAGTAATGGATTCCATTCTGGGAGACATGAGTTTGCTTAGCCCTGGGCTTCAGTCAGCTAGAGTTTCCCAAACTGAATGGAAGCTGAAGATCCAAACTTCCTTGGGGTGAAAATTTTTATTTGTGTTCCAAAGCCTTGTCTATCCCAATTTCCCTTCAGGACTTCCACTGTTTCTGACAGTGACACAGTCTCCGAATTGTTAGCACCGTGGCGGACCTGCTGGCTTGTAGCCCTGATAGGTAAGGCAGTGGTCCTTGCAGGTGACCAGGTGCCACGAAGGTGGTCATCAGGGTGATCTCAAGGAGATCCTGCAGCTTCTTGTTGCAGGCATGGAAGGAGCAGTGGGGTCCTGGAGCAGAAAGGAGTCTGATGTGGAGAGAAGCGAAGCTGTGCTCTGCTCCCTCAGGCTTTGGTGGTGGAAGGACTCAGGCTGATCTTAGCAAAGCTTCATGTTCTGGGAGGGTTAGAAGCAGGGAGGTTCTGGTGGCTTTATTTAGCATCATTTTGCCCAGGCAAAGCTTCCCTCCAGTTGGTGCTGGTGGGGGCTCCGGGGTGCTGACTTACCCCTCTACTTGTGAGGCCAGCACAGAGTGAGTTGAATTAGGATCAAGCTGCTGGTGCTGGGGGCTTTGTGTGCAGCCCCTGGGAACCGAGCAGGGCTGCTAGCAGTGCAGTCTCCCAGCTGGAGACGACTTCACCAGCTCGGAGGGAGATATTTTTTTCCTTCCCAGCTCACAGTGCTGCCAAGCAGAAGGTAAAGTCATGAGAAGAATTGGAGGGGGTAAGCAGGGTGGGAGGGAGCTCTGCCTCTAACCAATTCCACCTGTTCCTGCGCACACAGACTTGCTCTAATTTCTGGCCATCTGTATTTTTACTTTACGCTCTGCCTCAGAGTCTCCTCCAAAAGGTTTTTTAAATTACTTTCCCAGCCTCCTCCTTGCAGAGAGAGCAGCTGATTAGTGGCTCCCCCATTTAATTTTCCTATCTAGACTAATTATTCCTCTTGATGGTCTATTTATCAGGCTAGTTTCCCTTCTGGGCTGTTTTGCTCTGTGATGCTTTTCCAAAGAGGGGAGGAAGGGTAAATAAAAACCAGACAAGTGAAGTAGATGCAACTCCATCTACATTGTTTCTTATTAAATGAGTACAAATTTTCTAGGCCACCCCTCTTCACAGATGAGCCCATCTTTTCCTTAATTTCAATGGTTTCTTGTCCATTCATCAGCCAGTCAGTATGTTTCTATGTATCTGGGATTTAGCTCTGCTTTCCTTGCCCTGTGTTCCAGTGCTCTGCAGGATCTCAGTTCTGTGTCTGTCCAGGTTGGGTTCATCTACACAGCTCAGGGAGCTGCCCCAGGTGAGAATGGGTGTCACAAATGGCATGGGCAGGAAGAATGGGAATCTTCTGGAGCAAAGTGAGGTGCCTTCAGGGACCATTTTCCTTCAGGTGATTTTGCTGGCACTCCATAGACAGTTTAGGACAGATTGGGACAGAAAGATTGTCAAAGCTCAGAAAACATTAAGCTTTATGAAAAGATTGTCCAACCTCAGTGTTTGTTATCAACTTCTCTTCTTGTAATGGTGAGATGGGGAGTGAAAGGGGAGCTCCTGAAGGGGCAGTCCTGGAGCAGCCACTGGGGCAGTCCTTAATCTCAGGGCCTCAAGGATGACAGCTGAACTCATCTTTAATATCTTAAACTCATCTTAAGTATCTTAAATCAGTTCAGAGGCAAATGCCTTGAGACTCCAGAAATTCAACATTCCTGGTTGGACTTTGTTTATAACACACCGTATGGACCCTGTATGTAAATAATCTAGTTCTGCCTTTGATGACCTGGGAAAATTAATTACATAGATTATATGTTGCTCTTTCTCCTATACTTTAATCCTCTTAACATATAATCTTCAAGCGTTTTAACAATTTCTCTCTGACATACAAGTGTGTTTTCTGCTCCTGGTTCACAATAGATGGAAAGCTGCTGATTTTCTGAAGGTGCGTTATACTTCTTGGATATTTCTCATTTCAATTTCTCTTTGTATGGAGGTTCTGGCAGGCCAGTAGCTCCTGTTGCTCATCTCTCACGCTCTTTCAAGGCAAGATGACTGCAGTGAAGCCACCATTAACAAACACAATGGTATTATCTCCTTCATCTCTTCCTACCTGATGTAAGATTGGCTTGTTTTTGGATTTTAAATGACTGCAACTAACAGTAACAAGTGAAAGGAGGTAGCTCTTTGTGCTGCAGGTAGTTAGGCTGGGGAATGCCTTTTAATTAGGGTGGTGTTGAATTATCCTGTGTTTGTAGAGCAACTGGAGAAATTCATGGTAGAGCCATTCTTAAGGGATATCTCCATTCTTAGAGATGTCCAAGACTCAGCTGCACAAGTCTCAAGCAACTTGATCTAATTAGACCTGCTCTGAGCAGAGATTGGACTACATGACCTAAAGACACCTGCAGGTATGCCCTGTTGTAGTAGGATGCTGTGAAAGTATTCCAGGGAGTATTGCTCTAAGAACAATCCTGCTTTATTAGTACCCAATTCCTTTGTTTTTGACTGGTGTTGGAGACAGGGTACTGGGTGAAAGAGCCTCTGCCAGACTCAGTTTGGCTTTTTTTCTCTTTATTATTCTAGAACCGTAAGTCGCAAATGTTGATGGTTGTCAAAAAGTCTATTCCATTATATTCATGAGCAGGATTACTTATTTAAACCAAATCTCTTATGTATGTTTACGCATGTGTATTTAAAAATAGCCACTGCATCTTGGTTCCTCTGAGATGTATTATGTTTTTATATTTTTATTTGCCCCTTTGGGCCAATATGGGGAGATCCTTGTCATTTTTCAGAGCTGTCTTATAATACCAGAAACAATAACTGAAATAATGCAAATGAATAGAAAAATAGAAGTAAATTAATAGAAAATTCAAATTTCTGAAGTTTGCCTTTTTTTTTTTTTTTTTTTTTTTTCCCAACAGTACCTCACTTTTCCTCTCCTTCTTTGGAAAGGTGTGCAAAGATGGTAGTGTGTGGCTTTAACTCTGTCTGGGATATGAAAAATCTTCCTTGGACAACTAGGCTTCACTCTAACTTCATTGATCATCCCTGCTGTAGTATCTACACAAACTGACATCCAGGAACTCTTGAGACAGAGTTAACTCTGCTTTAGATTCTCTGAAATGTAAAGAGAACTCTGACTTTTTTCCTCACTATAAACGACAATATTCCCTTGCCTCTTTAGTCTAGTCTACGCAGGTTTTGAGGCAAGACTACAAGACCAGGAGTCTTGCTTCGACTTTGGGAATCCACAATGTGAACGTGACCAAAGGCACGGGTCGAAGTGGGATGTCTCTGGGTGTTGCATGCAGCCCATGCAGCTGGAGCTGTTCATTCATGTGACATGTGAAGACGTGGCTGCCGTAAGAGCCTGAACACAGAGAGGAGTCTGGAAGTATGGATTCACAGTCACATAACATGAATCAGCCTGAACCGTCCCGGAAAAATAGTCGACTTTTTGTTTAGCCATAAAAAAAAAAAAATAATCCAACAACCTCTTTTGTTCCGGAAACCTCTGGGCATATTAAGCGAAACCAGATACTCAAGGGTGGGGGTGTTGGGGGGGAGAGGCATACAGGAAAGCAATCAAAATCTACTGGAGGAATTTCTCCTTTCTGGAAGAACATAAACCAGTAACAGAATGTAAACAACCCGCCATATGTAACTTGTAAATCAGAAGCAAAAGGACCGGGTTCCCAGCAGGCCATTGTGAACGGTTGGCTGTTGAGTCTTTTTATTTTTGTTCTTCTTGTTTGATTTAATTTTAAATTTGTCATTCTTTTCCCTCCTCTTCCTGCTCCCCCAAGATGAACCACAAGCTGAACTCCTAAAGCGTGGCCTCCTAAGTGGTGCCTGAAATAGTCACAGCGTATTAATTTTGCAGCAGCTGAGGCATGGGGTTTAATAGGGTCTGACAATGGTCCCTCCTGAAATCATGCCGAGAGCATTAGTTGGCTGGGACAAGGCTGAATTCTCTTCCCAAGTTAATCAGTCACCTGCGCTAGCCAGCGCATGAGCTGGGCAGTTTATTTCTTGTTTGTTTAGACTGCAAGAAGTAGCACTATCGGATAGGAGAGAGATACCTAATTTTAAGGGCTCTTGGGAGTACATGCTTTGCAGCTTGAAAATGGCTCCAGGCTTTAAATAGAGTGGCTTTGCATTTGTTAGACTTTAGAAGTCTAACAAATCCATTTTCTAACTGAGGAGTTAAAAAAAAGGGCAGAGGGTTTTTAAAAGCAATCAGGAGTCTGCTGGAGTTATCCGTGGAGGTATTGCTCTAAAAAGGACAAAGTGAGCGCTGGGAGGCAGGATGGGTTCAGCTGTGAACGATAGATATATCCTAATTACATGTTTCATCCTGCAGTGCATTTCCATGTTTGTTCTAAGGATGGAAAACAGGAAATTTCCAGCAGAACTTGGAAACAACAAAAAAAAAAGTTGCAGCATTGCATGATGTCAGAAATGCCTGTTTTTTTCTAGCAACTGTATCTTGTAGTCAGAGCAGAGTTGTGTTCACGAGACAGGCTCTGATCTCTGAACATAATGCAAATTAATAGGAATGAAACAAGAATGAAACAAGAGTAATGTTTTGACTCCTTAATGCCTACAAAGAGCAAACTGAATTTACAAGCACAGTGTCCTGAAGGCAAAGGCTAAAAGAGATAATTTCTTTTTACTTCTCTCCTGTGTTAAAATGAACAAAGCCCTCTTGTTGTTTGTTGTTGTTGAGAAACTGGGGGAGCGAAGAGGCAAAGCCAGCCTCTGTAATATTTAGGGACTTCACCTCATATCCATTTCAAAGACACCTCCCCGTAGCTGAGCTTGCAAGTAAAGTTTAGCCAGGGAACAAAGCTCATTTGCATGATTTCATCTCTCCCCCTAAAATAGGGGCATTTGTAGCAATTTGTTCAAATAACGATGAGCACTGATCCTTTCCGGTATCAGCCCCGGTGCTGTCAATGCAGCAGTGGCAGCGCTAGAAATCCCCCCACCCACCGCCGCGCGTTTAGGATCACTGCCTGCTGAAGGCAAATCTGAAACAACAAGCGGATTTGCGAAGACTTTCTGAGGGCCTTGTCTGCCCTCATCACACAACTCAAATACGTTGTGCTCCTGACCAGATCTTGCAGGAGATTAAGGGTGGGGTGGGAAGCAGGATGGTGAGGGGCTTGTCAAACTCTGCTTATTAAAATTCGGAAAGGTCACCTGCCTTTTGGGCTGCTGGAGGTAGCAGACAGTGACAGGCTGCAGATGAAATCCCAGAACGTGCTTTTGCTGCTCTCCACCTCCGGACCAGCTCTTTGGAATGGGGGGGGGAATGAGAGAACTTGGGCATTTTCTTTACTCATCAGGAAGATGGAGCCCCTGGCGACTGCTTCAGAGTGTATGGAAAGTGCACTGCTCTTGCCCGCTGCCATGGGACTGATGAGGCTTGAAAAAAAAAAAAAAAAAATATATATATATATATATATATTTTATTTATTTATTTATTTATTTATATATATATTTTTTTTTTGGAGTAGGGTTTGAGGTGTGCAGGAATGGGAGCTGGAGGGCTGCAGCCCAGCTGGGACCAGTGCGTGCCCCGTGATGGAGACGTGCAGCTGCCCATCCTCCCAGACTTGCCCTTAAAAATAGAGGTCCTGTAGGAGGTCCCATGGGTGATGGCAGCAGTGATGAGGGATTCTGGCTGTGTATCATGTTCTGCACCAGGGCCTGCAACAAACCCAGGGAAGAACGAGGTGCTGACAGCATTCAGACTGTGCTGAGTGGGGCCTGGGGGCACAGACCATGAGGTTTGGTCTCCTGCCCTATTCAGGTCTTAGATGCTCCTCTGTGCTGAGCAGCACTTGGAGGCAGGGGGAGCAGGAGAAGTAGGTGGTGGGAACAGGCCAGCCCTGCTGCCTGTGAAGCTCAGTGTGTGCATCTTCAGGATGAGACCTGACACTCCGCAGGCTCCTCTAACTCCGCTGGGGAAATCCCTGTTAACGTGACAGGAGTCATGACACCGTAGCTGTGCTAAGATTAGGGGAGGGGAACCCTACCCGAGGGGAAAGTACAAAAAGTGTTCTGGCCCTTGCTGCTGGGGTGTGTATTACAAATCTTGTGGGAAGCTCTTGTGCTCTCTGACGTTTCTGCTTTGCTGGTGCCTGCTCTGTCCTGGTGCTGGCGGAGGGATGGTGCCCTGCTTGCGCAGCCCTGGGCAGAGGTGTGTGCACAGCTCAGGAGCTTTCACTAAAGCAAACATGCTCCAAAAAGGTTTGTGTTGGAAAAGTCAGAAAACATGAGGGAAGTGGTGGCTCAACCAAACATCTCAAATGTGAACAAGATGGTTGGTTTTTTGGAAGTCATTTAATGTCTGTAATTGAAAAAAAAACCTATTATCCAATCTGTTTTTAGCTTAAAAACATCATTTGAACTATTCCCGTTTGAACTAAAGTGTTTCCCTTTAGAAATACAATCTCCTTTTTCTCCTTCTTTCTTTCTTTTCTTTCTAATGAGAGACAACATGATCACTGCAATTTTCTGAAATGATTTGAACTCGAAGAACTATTTCAATAACTTGAATCAGGTGTTCTTAGCCAAACGTCGAGCTGAAGTATATCACCTGGCTCTAATGAGAAACATTATGAAAGTTCAGACCTAGTTTAAAAAGCTTGTCCAGTACCGTAACATAATCAATAAAGAGAGTTCTCTGTGCAAGAGGCTCTGTGGAAATGTATGTTTCCTTCTTGGGTGTTGTTCATGTGGATGCTGCACAACCAATTACTCAGATAATCATTTTCAGCAGTAGTAATGGCCCACTGGGGTCTGTTTGTGATCCAGCACAACACACTATCTCTTCCAATTATCTAGAGGAAAATACAAAATTCCTGGTAAAGTTTTTTCAGATGGTGCAATCCTGGCAGAAAGGTCAAGCATGGACAGGACAGTTATACGAGGTGATTGTGATGACTTGGTAGAAAATCGTTTCTTGATTGTGTTCATGCAGCCAAGGGCAAGTTTACACTTATAAAAGGCTTACAGAATGAGACAGCATCTTGGAAGGCAGCAGCTCTGGGAAGGCTTGGGATTAACAGCCGATAACAAATTGCATGTATACAAGTTACTGTAAACAGCAGGAAATTCGTCAACTGTCCACTCTGCCCGTGGTGGCTGGACAACTACTGAGGACAAAGCACGCAGCAAAGGACATCTGAGGAGAACCGGGAGATGACGGGCTCTTGACCTGGAAGGACAGTTAAGTCCTAGGATAGGTTGTGGGTGGGTGGAGAGGGGTGAGGAATCTCCCGCCTGAAGGACTGCGGTATCTTGCAGGAACAAATAGTCCTGCGAGCAGTCAGCTGAGCTTTCCTGATCCTCTGGGCTTGGAGCTGGTTGGCTTTGCTTTTCTGAGAAGCACGAACTTTTTTGTTTGGAAGTCTTTTCTCATCCTTGTAAAAATGAGGGGTATACAAGGCTATCACTGTCTGAAAACCAGTTTAGACAACTGAAGTATTATGGTAAAACTTGTAAGTGGGACTGGGAATGCTACAGGGTTCCCATTCTCACTGGAAAATTGACAGCTTTATACCTTTTTTTTTTTTTCATACCTTTTTTTTTTTTTTCATACTTTTTTTTTTTTCTTTTCTCCAGTGCTTAAACCATGTGTCTTTCTTTCTTTTCCCTTGCTGAAAGGAATAAACCTTTTTGGCTACGTCTATATCAGTAAGGTAGATGTGCTTGGGACTGTTCTCTGGCACTGCAGCCAATTGGCACAGGAATCCTGTGTCCATAATATTGGGCTCTCTTGTCCAGGGTGGCTGCATCCCGATCTGCTCGGGATGGTCCCTAGCTCAGGCTAGCTCCTATTCAGGCATATTTTACAAAAACATCATTTGGCCTGTCCCAAAAACATGCCAGTGGCTGTTGCAGGAGTGTAACAATATTGACGGTGGCGTTCCTGTGCCTGGAAATGTTCACTTGCATTATTTAATTTACTAGTGCTGATGTAGCCTTTGTATATCAGGAGGACTTAGCACTCTCTGGAGGGACAAATGGCTGTTGTGATAAATAGTGATTGAGGTGAAGCAAAGCCAAAGGATGCAGCGAGCTGCTTCGCCGCTGCGGTGAGTGTTAGGACTTGTCTTCCATTTCATGATAGATTCATTCAGGCACTGGATTTACTCAAGGGGGGAAAAAAGCAACCACTGTCTATTCACAGTATTGACACAGATGTATTTCTTCGTCATGAACTGGCAGAGACAATATGAGCATACATTTCTTCTTGAGGAAAAATTACCACTTTCGTGGTTTTTGTTGTTGTTGTTTGTTTCTTGGATGAGGCCCTTGGCTGGTATGAATAAGAAGAGTGTTGCCAATGCCAGGAAATTATGCTAGTTTCTACCAATTGGGATTCCAGCCAAGGATGTGCAGTCACTCCCAGTTTACTTGTGCTGTGGAGTGGTGGAAAGGAGCGGCTTTGAGGATGTATTTCAACTGCTATAGGTGTTACAAAATAAAGAGCAACAGTTGACTCATTGCTTCATAATGTCTTTTCTCTGGAGCCTCCAGACTCTGATTTTATACAGAGACAGTGGGAAAAAAATGGGTCTGCCATTTGAATCAAACGTACAGAGAAAGGTCATGTTCAAAGGACATAGCATGGGTGGCTAACATGGGAATTTGAAGCTTGTCTCCATCAGCTCTAGCAGGGTTCAAGCCCAGCAGCCCTTGCCTCGCAGAAGCTCTGAGCAGAAACTCACCCCATTTCCTGATGGGGACATGCCAGGTACTGTGCCATGGGCTGCTGAAAACATGAAATTGCCCTCTCTGTCCCAGCAGAGTGGACATTGACTTGGGCCACATCGTCTCCTCTCCTCCAAGGCTGCCCGTGTGCACTTGGAGTAGGAGGCTCTGAAAGGGAACAGGGTTTTTGCAGCTTCACCTTCTTGGTTCATTAAGGCTTTGTTCCTCCCCAGAGGATGCTCCTGGAGCTCTCCCTGCCACTGGGGAAGCACCTGGATCTGCAGGATGTGTAGGAACTGAACTCCTATTGAAAGCAGTGAGATTTACGCATGTTTCTTTAGGGTTCTGGTACCTGATTCTGTATTACTGAAATGAGTGAGTGAGAAGTGCATCGCTAATATTTGTAGGCAGAGGCTCAGGCTCTTGGAAATATACAGATGTTACAGCAAACAGACTAAGAAAAATCCCTGAACTAGATGACTAGATAATTTCTGGCAGTTAATGACCTACTAGAAGATCTGAGAGCTTAAGGGCCCTTCATCTAGGAAGTCATTAAATGCCAGATCCATTAACTGTCATTACTGCTTTTACTATCTTTGGAAATGAAGAAACGTTCAGAAAAACAAAGACCTTTGTGAAGTGCTGTAAAAATTGGAGGCTGAGCTACACGTTGAAGTCTGTGTGCTGAGGGTGGTCACTTGCACCAGGAGCAGCAGCTTTGTCCTGGGAAACTTCATCGGGATCTATTCTATTATTTGGTCCTAGGGCACAAAGGAAAACGTAGCAGCACTTTTGTTTTCAACATTGCTCCAGTTTAGAGCTCTAATTCTGAGGTGAACTTTTGGTCCATGAAACCTCTGGTCTATTTTCAACAGGATTTCACGTGTTTTCATGAAAAAGGTATACAGCTCTTAATTTCTTCTGCAGATGAGACATGCAGACAAAATGCATTTATTGGACATTTTCCTTTGTCTCAGATAGTTAAGATTAAGGAAAGAACACTGGTATTTGGAATCGGAACAATTAGGCTCTAACTTTCCTATTCTGTATGTAATTTTCATACCATTACAAATACTCAGATTTCAGATATGCAGTACCATAAGAGAAACAACACTCACAATTACTATTTCCTGAATAGGGGCACAGATATTAAGCTGTTACAGTGCATGAAGGGTCTTGCTTGCCTGTGTTAACACATCAGTTCCAAAAAGACTTTGCTCTGAATCTCTTCTGCCATCACCGACACATTGGTGTAACTGTGCTTGACTTAATGGTGTTACACTGGTGTGAATCCAAATGTGATCTGGGAATTAGACAGAGTTGCTTTGGTTTCGTACCAACACAGGAGAATGCAAGTCCATTGGCAGGCTTTCATGGTCTAGGGCAATTTACTGCTGGCTAGATGGCTAATGGGGTGAAAGTTGGGACCCTGTTTCATTTACATTTACAGCAGAGGAAAAACGCTGCTTGCCAGTGGCAGGAGATCCTTTCCAGACCCACATTCCCAAAGCAGGAGAATTTCACTGTTCTCTGTGGAGCTATGCCAGGGTGGAAACGGTGAATTCAGGCTCTGGAACCGGTGCTGTTTATCCATGATATGCTTTCCTCACGAGTGCCGTTGTCTAGAGCAGACAACAGGCTTTGGAAAGGTAAAACGTTACCTCAGGACATCCACTGATGGAGAAAGGCTGTAAACCCATTGCTTTCAGGGTAGCTTTCTGTACCACTCACCTAGGTGCTAATCTGTGCTGTTCAGAGGTGAGCAAATGTTGTGCTTTGGGAGATCTCCTTGTGTCCAGGGAGTGAACAGGGAAATGAGGGTGATGTTTGGCCTTGGAGCTCAGCGTGGCTGTGCTGGTCTTTCACATTTTTTGTCTGGGTTAAGTGAGTGGTCAGGTCACGCTGCACTTGCATCTTTCTGTGCACCTTGGAAGGATAAGGCTCAGTGTAAATACACACCCTCTCGTCTGGGACAATGAAAGAAATTGTTCGAGGTCACAAAGCAGAACTGAGAGCAGACTTTAGCCTCTGGGCTCCCACCTCAAGGCGTTCGCTATCCGACCTGACCTGTGACAAAGGCCTTTGAAATATTCCCCACTTCTCCTTCATGTATCCAGGCTGAATCATCTGCACTGAGCAGACAAAACTTCCGCTGCCCTGTTCCCACAGCAACACCTATTGCCTTTGGCTCGGGTTCAGAAAGGTTTCTGGGTGCTAAAGTCCCACAGCAACCAGCAGGGACTGAATGCCGAAATGCCTTTTTGGAGCTGGGTCTCTGTATCTGCTCTGGGAAACTGCCATATTTCTACTGAAGTTAATGTGGCTGGTGGGAGGCTCCGAAGGTTCAGAGGTGCTGGCTTATTCATTTATTTATTTATTTATTTATTTATTTATTTATTTATTTATTTATTTATTTTTGCCCCTGGTTAAAAGATAAGACTATCTGTCTGTTCTGTCTACCAGCTGGTTAACCATGCAGCCACACAGACTCACTCAGATAGCTGCGGCTTTTCCTACTCCACGTAACTCTGGCATCATTGAAACATTTTCGTTTTATTTTCCTTTCCCATGTAGCTTCTCAGATGTAAAACCAATTTTGCTGGTTATAGGGAGAGATCTGACTATGAAAACTGTCTCTGCTTCGTCAACAGTTCTTCCCTTCTTTTTTTAGTCACCGTGTTGAGAGTGAGCTCTTCGTCTGACACAGCAACAGATGAACCAGACGAGGTTCGTGTGGTTTCATCCATTATTTCCAGCACAGTGATATCTGATGCCAAAGTGCAGCATGGCAGACTGGATGTGAAGGCTCTGTAATCCACCTTACCTTTGCCAAGGCTTCACTGCGTACCAGTGGGAAATGGGCAGTGGGTTTTGGCAGGTACTTTCCCCTCTGGTGACAAAACAGCATCCTGAGGCTGAGACAAGTTTACTGTCTGATGTGCCTGTTCAGAAAAATGCAATCCTTGTACATTTTTATTGCAAGATGAGAGTCTCGTATATAAAACTTGCCCCAAATTAAATAATAGGAAAGCAATAATTATTTATTCTTCTCCCACTCCAAAAAAAGAGGCTTTGATTGGCCTGGGATGACGTGTGAGTTGTGCTGACCTCAGCCAGCTCACCAAATAACGAGGGCTTGTAGGTGCCAGGGGAGTGATGGCTTAGGGAACACAAGCAGTGAAAAGGTGAGGTGACTGTAACACTGGGAAGCAGCAGGAGCTGCTGTGCCCAAACAGAGGGCTGGAAACCTGCCCATCTCTGACTAACATCTACATAGTTATTTATTCCTCCCCAGAACCGGGACCTCCCCCAGGAGCTGCTGCAGATAAGATTTGCAGGAACGTTTTGTGGTAGCTTTGCCCTGCCACCAAGCAACCCTAGTGTGCGCTGCGAGGTCCCCGTGTAGCACTTGGATCAGGTTTCCTCTGGGCCCCTCACAACTCCCTGTTACAATTAATTTCTTCTTTCTTTTGGAATCCAAAGCGCCTGAAATAGGTGAGGGCCATGTTGCAGGCCAACGGGGAGCAGGTTTTATAGCATGTTGTGAGGTGTGTCATGAGGGTGTAAGGAGGTGTTTAGAAGGGTTGGAGGACTGTGGAGGATGGATAGCACCAAACCTGAGCAAGACCCACCTATGCAGTGCACAGGGAGCAAAACCTGGAGCCAAATGTCCTGAGAACTGTGCCTGGGCTTCATCTTGGAGGACATTGGTTCATCCCACAGGGAGGCAGGAACAAGCTGACAGATGCAGTAGGGATAAGCAGACGTTCATGACCTAGGTTGCAAAGCCGTTGATGGTTTAGATGTTGCTGGTGGGTGTCTAAAGTGGGCAGGGACCTCGAGGGACAGTCTTGAGACTGTGGCCTGAGCTGGTGCTCGGCTGGCAATGTTGGACATCTGCACCAGCCCATCCGCAGCAATGTGCGTGGGCTGTGAATGCTCCTGAGAAGCAGAATAAATCAGCCTCCACGGAGCCCCTCCTTCCTCCTGCTCTGGGTGGCTCCTCTGAAGCTGCCTTCGGTGTCACGGTACGGGGCAGATACCCCCTGAGGGACTTTTGAGAAGAGCAATTTCCAAAAGTACCCAAGGGATGTAGGCGCCTGATAACCCCGGTTTCTGCTATCTGTCAGCATTGCCTGGGCTGGAGCGGGGTGAGGAGTAGGCAGGGCTGTTCCACGCTCAGGCGTTTTGGCAATTGTCTCTCTTTAGTCTGGGCATGGCCCTTGCCTCTTGGATCTCTTATCTCATGTGTATTTTATTTCCCCACATGGAGTACAGCTGGGGCAGGAGGTTTATAAGCAGGAAGGCATTTCCCCTCCCTGAGCATGGCTTGGGAAAGGGGGAGGGAGAGGGGAGGTGATTTTGTGGCTGACAGACCAAGGGGATCCAACGTGCCAAGCTACATCTGTGGTTCCTGAGAAATCAATTAGCGAGGGAGGGGAGGGGTGGTTGGCAAACCACACGGTTGAAAGGAAAACATCACAAAAATGAATCAGAGGGATGTTTTGAAGAAGCGGCGCTGCTGGAAGATGCGAGCAAGTGGCTTTGTTTGGTAGTGCGTGCGTGTGAGAGAGGCGCTCACCAAAAGGTTAATCAAGACCTGGTAGGGAAGGCTGGCCTAGGATCTGGGAAGCAGGCTGCTAATAAAAGAGACGGAGAGACCGCGCTCATCCTGTGCTGAACAATATAACCCACTGTCTGATGTGCAGTGGCAGAGATTGGAGAAAATGCTCCTTTGGCAATATCACAGCATTTTGCAAACTCCATTAGTGTTAGCCAGAGTATTTAGGTTGATTTCAGACTTGAGTTCCCTCCCTCCTGTGGGGGACAGACTTGAACTGCTCTGTCCAAATATTTGGGAGATTAACGTGTCCAGAGGCATTTAAACAAGTACATTTCTGATGCTGCTTGGGATGGGAGTGGAGCATATTGGAAAGGTCCTTCAGGACACTTGTGATGAACTGTAGTCGTAATGAGGGAGCTTCTCTGCTACTGTTCCTTGCTCTTGGACTGCATTTATTTTAAATTAAATAACTCTTTGGGTGTAGATCTCTCTGTTTCCAGTCAGAAACCTCATCCCAGGTTTTCTCTTGTATCTTCCCTCAGCTCTGATAAATTTCTAGCTCACTTTTGTTTCACTGAAGGAAGATGTATATTTTCGGAATGTCACTCACTCATCGCTTTAGAAGGCAATAAGTGGGGCAGATGTTGATGAGCTCTGTCCTCACTGAATTTTCTCTTCCTTCAACCTTCTCCCAGCATAGTTATGCATATGGCTATGTGCAGGGATGAACCAGGGAACTGATGCTGCTCAAAACCTGTCCTTGTCCTGCTAGTACGGCTCACCAGCCTTGCACACCACATGGTTTTTGATGTCTTTGGTGGCACCAAGGTGTAGAAAATATACGTGATTGAGGGGGTCTGTTGGAGGTGTGAAGACCCCTAACATCAATAAACTGTTCCAAGA
Organism: Anas platyrhynchos; assembly: GCF_047663525.1. Taxonomy (NCBI): domain Eukaryota; kingdom Metazoa; phylum Chordata; class Aves; order Anseriformes; family Anatidae; genus Anas; species Anas platyrhynchos. The sequence goes on from NC_092590.1 coordinate 78,522,253, forward strand.
CCAGCTTGGAAGGGGGACGGTGGAGCTGCGTCTTCAACTGATGAGTAGATCACACTGCTGGGAGGTGGCATGGATGATCTGTAGTCTTTCTCCCAAAGCAAAAGGGAACGTAATCCCCATTTCCTACACCCTTGGCAATCGCACAAACCGCAATTTGTTTTTCCTCCCCTTCTCCTCTATCAATACCACTGCAACAGTGCCAGGGGGACAGGAGTGCACACCACCTTCAGGAGAAAGCTCCGGGGCGTAGGGAACCTGTCTGTGGTTGTGGTGGTGCACAAAGCACCTGCAGCTCTGGTGACAAGGGAGATTTGAGAAGAGGCCTCAGGCTCATGGGCTTGGGGATGTGCCCTGGCAGGCAGCTTGTGCTCTGTGGGGAGGCTTGAACCCCCTCCTTAGGCTGAGGATTGCTGTATGGAAACAGCCCTTTGAGGTTGAGTACTTGAACTCTTGGGTGACTTTCCTGAATAAACTTGCCTGTCATCCATAAAAAAAATAAATAAAAATAATAATAAAAAAGGTAGATATGGATTCAGCCATGGGTTATGCTTTTCTCTGTATTATTATACTCAAGGCAAGCATCCTTCCAAGCTCCTTCCTGGTGGAACTACCCAACTTGTAGGGCTCCTCTGGTCTGCCTGTTTGCACTATGATTTTGCTTCTCTTATTAAATTCTTCCAGAGCCTTTCCTAGGGTCTTTCAGACCACTGCGTGTACGGATCCTGGGAGATGAACCTTGTGAGAGGTGAGAACCAAGCCAACACGTGGTGGGTCAGAGGAAAGGGGAAAGCATGTGCATGAGGCTGAGAAGGCAAGGACTTGAGAATGAGAGCTGCCGATGCTGTGATAGTGTCCCTGTGTGAGACAGAGTTCGTCTGTGGGTGTGAGAAAGGAGTATTTGGAAGTGAGCATGCGTGGGCGTGAGGTGTGTGTGAGAGTGTGCATGCATTTCCATCCCCACACTTTGAAAACCTTTCTGGAGCACTGCAGTGTTCAAACAGGCCCCAGCTCCCGAAATAATCAACCCATCTTGAAAAGTTACAAAGCCTGTGGACACCTGGAGGAGACGGGCTTGCTAGCCGTGCTTTGAAATGAATTTTAAGCAGCTCGTGCTGGCTGCCGCAGCTGTGCTGGCTGCGGTGCTGCTGTGGTGGGAGTGGCAGCAAGGTGTGCTGGGGGTCAGGGTCAGTGCAGGGGGACAGCGAGGGGAGCAAAATGCCTACTCTTTGCCCCCAAAGTTTCCTCTCACTGGGGCTTTCGCAGCTTCAGAGAGATGGAGAAATGTTATGTCTTCTTCCTTTCCTCCGCCACTACTCTGAAGGCCATCAAAGAGGTATGGTCAGAGGCTCATAGGGTCATGGCTGGGCTTTAAGCAACTTCACAAACCCCAGTTAAAAAAAAAAAGAAAAAAAAAGAAAAAAAAAAGGAAAAATAAAGTGAGGTCACACCAGTTTTTATGTTGGTGTGATAGTCTTTATTGTTTTCCCCCTTCCAGAGCCAACGCTGTGCTCCAAAACCAATGTAAGTACCACGTGCTTGGTGTGATGTTGCAGCTCTTCAGAGCTGTGTCCCTGGACTAAAAGGCATGGGCGGCACGTACAGCATGTAAACCCTTTTTATCCAAAACCATATGTGTGCTGGCACCACTGCAAGGGGATAGGGCTTCTCCTTCTGTGTCAGCAGTTCCTCGCCTCGCTAGCCCCAACACGCGTTCGTGATGGGGGAGACGTGGGCTCAGGTCCCTTTTCTGTCAGGAAGGGTTCAAGCCACATCTCCCACCACGCTCAGTTACCAGCCTCCTGGGGCTACACGGGGAGGGGGCAGGTGGCTCTTGGCTCCCCTTTTCCCCATTTGGGGAAAGCTGTTCCACTTTGCAGCAGGGAAACACCAAACTCAGTGGGTCAGCAAGAAAGAACAAGCAAGACTGTGTTAGCGCTTGGGGAAATTCACCTGGGAGCGGGGAGGCCGGAGTTCCCGTTCCTGCTCCAAGGACTGTTTATGTATTTTAAAATTAAACAACCCATGGTGCTGGTAACTGGAATTCAGGTCTCCCCACTCCCAGGGGAGTGCCCCAATCCCAAGGCTGTGGAGTCATGCTCACTCTTGCCCTCTGGAGCTTCAGGTTTTGATTTATTTTATTATTTATTTTTTTTCTGCTGCACAGCTTCTCCAGAACAGGGTTGTGAGCCCCTCTCCAGGCTCTGCTGTTGGGTACGGGCACTGCCCACAGCCAGCGGGATTTGGAGGATTTCTGCCTCCTGTGTCAGAGGGAGCTGCGGTTTTCCACACCTGGGGAATGCTCTCTAACCTTTCAGCTGTTAATTGGGAGGGCTGTACATGAGTTTTGCCTCCTACTCCTGCGTATTTTGGGCAGCTGCTGGTGCCACACGATGTGTGATGTGGTAGGCATGCAATGGGAACACCTATGGGCCAGGTCTTGGAGGTGACACCAGGGAGGAACAACGTGTTGGCCAGGCATAGCCTACATGGACTGAGACACTTCTGAGCATGTCTTAATGCTTTGCTTCTGATGTGGGGACACTGTCTATAAAACTGAGGGTTTTGCAGGGACGCTGATGCCTCCGGAGTTGCATGGTAGGTGAGCAAGGGGGTGAGAATGAAATCTTGTGCACCAGAGGCTAAATCATGCTGCGTTTGGCCATGTAGGCTCCTGTGTGAGACTGCTGTTATCATTGATTTATTTTGGGCAATGCTCTTGCCGTCTCCAATGGCAGTAACACTTCAGTGAGCCGTTGGATAGCAGCGTGGTCTAAAGCCATGTTTCCCTCCAAGAGCCAGGAACACAAGCTGCAATAGAGCCATAAACAGGAAAGCTTTGATATTGCTTGTGTTAGTGATGAGGAGCAAGGAGAAAAGCCAATGCACAGCTGCCGATGAGCTTGGTGCTCTCACATTCCCCAGCTTTCCCTTTGGCTTTTTACTGATCTTTATAGCAGACCCCTAAACCCTGTAAGAGCTGTCGCCTGATCCTGCAAGGTGCTGAGCTCCCCTCTGGAGGCACAGAGGGTCCCCAGCTCCGGTTACGACGTCGGTCTCCCAAGTTCTAGTTCAGTCTCAAGCGTGGAGTCTGTGCCTGTGGGCAAATCACTTCCACCTCTGTAAGATCTGGCTGTAAAACAAGGCTAATAACACCAAATTACCTACCTGTGAGAATTAATGAGATCATACTCGCTCAGCCCTTTGAAGGCATGAAGCATTACAGAAGCACTGGGGCATTATTACAGAGTGTGTTTTTAATATACGTCTAGTTTCACTTACAAATTGGAGTTTTGCTCCCTTTTGACTAAACGGCACTAATTAGACATGTAGGGTAGGAAATAAATGTTTCCAGTGTTACTTAGGCTGGAAACCAGTTAATTTCAGGGTTCTTTGGTTTAATTGCAACTGAAAAGACATTGAGAAAATGTGTAATGAGCTGAGAACACTTTAACTTTGTTTTTATTGTTCCCTAAACTCTTGCTTCTGCTAAGTCATAAGATGCCAGTAAAACAGTGGAGAACTGGACTGGGGCACTTTTTTTTTTTTTTTTTTTTTTTTTGATAGGTCAAGGTAAAATAATTCCTACTTATTCAGTGTAATGTAGCATTCCTTCTCTATAAATCTCGGAGCACTCCACAAAAGTGGGTACAGTGTTACCCTCATTTCACAAAGCGGGAAACATAAAGCAGAAAGAGGTTATGGGATTTGCCCGGGGTCAAGTAAATTAGGCTTTGTCTACGTGAGAAACATGTGCCAATTTAGTAAAACAGGTGGAAAACACACTGTGGACGCTTACCTCATTTTCAGAGTGGCTTTTCTTGTTTTCATTTATCCAATTCATATCAATTCAGGCTTGCTTTAGTTTAGTGGCTTTAAAGCAAAGGGTTCCCCTAGCTGCTGGTGCTGGCTTGACTAAGCTGGAATAAAGTCACCCCTAACATGGGCTGGTGGCTGTAGACACCAGTGGCAGACAGTGGGTATGGGATGCCTGAAGCCCAGCAATTCCTTTTATCTGCCACTTCTGCAGAAATCCTTTTCCTTTCTGGGTTAGATTAGGTCAGGTTGGCATAGAAGAAGTCAGAGTGGGTTGTCTTCTGAACACTTTTGGATCACTGAGCATCATCAGGAAAACAGAGTCAATGAAGTTTCTGCAGGGTTTTTATCAATATAGCAGAGAGCAGAAGCACAACCTACTATTCTAATCACATTGTAGATTCCTGTATTCCCGATTTAGGCAGATATTTTTGGATTTAACTCTGCTTAATGATGTTTCTCTCTTCTCTCCCACACACTTGCTGCCCCTCATTGCAGCTCACCCAAGAAAACTCAGGATGGGTATGTTGCTGAGTGCCATCCAGAGATGTTGGTGTTCACACGAGCAATCAAACATCATGGAGCAGACATGCTTCAGCTGTCAATAAAAGCTGAAAAAAAAAATAAAAAAGAGACCATTGCTGAACAATTATATATATATATATATATATATATATATATTGTTATTATTTTTTTTTTTTAAGCAAGCTGCTCCATTGCTTTTCCTTAGTGAAATGTAGAAATGTCCAGGTATTGCTTACTTTTAACTAACCAATAAATAAATAAAAAAATCCTTCACAAATCTTAAAGACAAGAAAATTGAGAAAGCAAGGATTTTCTTCTCCCTTCTCAGTCCCTTATAAAGAGTTCTCATGAATGGTAGCGTTTGAGTTGGTCAGATGTATTGTATTAAAGGATTTGTTCTTTCCATATCCTGAAGGGAGTTCTACAGAAAATGTTTTAGCAAATTGTTTCCCTAAAATTTCTGGCTTATGAAGGTAACTTGGCAGATTTTAAAGAATATTGCTCCAGTTGTGAAGCTTCTCTTAAAAATTTAATTACAGAAAATATACAAATATTAGCTGCATTTGTACAGAACTTAAGACAGCAGTATGTTGCTCAGTGACTGAGGATGGTAGATATTTACAAAGTTTTACCTGGATTCTGCACGTTCATTAGAAAAAAAGAAAATGCAGAGGGGTTGAACTGAGTTCATTATAATTTTAGGAGTCCTGTTTGTGCTGCTACCTGTTTGGATCGGCACAAACAGGCAAATTCTGAGTACCTGTGATAGGGCTTGTAGGGGACTGACATGTCTGTTTCTGGGGACTGGATGCACCTCTGTGTTCAGTATCAGAAAAAAGGATATTTCCAGGTAATGTGAGTCAGGTCTTCACTCTCCAATGAGTACACACAAGGCCAGCAGAGCCCTAGGAAACACCTAAAAAAAAAAAAGAGTTTAAGTGTGGTAAGTTAGGGGTACTGTGTTACAGAGTTTTTTTTTTTTTTTTTGTATTTGTTTTTTTTTTTTTTTTAATGAGACACTACATACAAGAAAGGGAGCACACTGAAATGTCACAGGAAAGTCAGCCCAAGAACGGCTGTCCATCCAAATCATTCAAAAGCATTCCTGGGTCTGGATGTGGTGGTGTGGTATTCAGTGGTTTTCTGTTTTCCTGTAACCTTAGGAACTACCATGACTAAAGAGATTGTGGATAGAAATTTTTTTTGCTTTCCCACCACTTCATTCCTGAGGAACATAACTAGGAAACCCCAATTTCCACAGTCAGGTGGGCTCTTGGGGGAATGTGTCTGAATGTCTGCTTTAGGAGAGCTGTGGATTGGTCCAAGGAGATTTTGGGGACCAAACAGAGCCATAGAGTGGTGCTGGATGTGGTGTTTGCAATCGGTGGTGGGCAGGGAACATCAGAGGGCAATGGTCATTCTCTCTTCAGATTCTAGAAGGATTTAGAAACACGTTAAATCTGATTGTCTGATGAATCTGAAGCTGTCTGGGAGCTGCTCAGACAAGGCGATTGACCTGTCTGTGATAAACACATAAAGAAGGGAAGATTTTGGCTGGATTTACTGAATGTGGAGACCCCTGAGACCTGGGGTCAATGTTCAGGTCTCCATAGACTTGCTCTGTGACTAGGGCATGTTTCTTACCTGTACGGTGAAATTAATCATCCTTCCTGTGTTATCTGATACGGATCACAATCAGCACTTCCACTGCTTCCTCCTGCTACATGCATTTACTCAGTGTGTAGTTTCATGGAGCTGTGGCCATTACTGAGGAAGTTTTCAGTGAACTTTTTGTTTGATGAACATGGAAACCTTGTGAAACGTTTATGGAGCTGTATTTCCATTTTAACTTTTGGAAAGGAAGGATCTGATTCCTGAAGATTGAAATTTCAGTAAACCTTTCAGGGGTAACCTGCAGGCAGAAACCCATGCCCACCAGAGATTTTGTTTAAATCTTTAGGTTGACTTTTAAGCTATGCATTGATTAACGTAGATTAGGGGCATTAGGGTGGGGAGGGAACGTATTTCTTAATCTGTCAGTGTTAGCAAGAGGTCCTCCACGGTCAAGGAAACCAAAGAGTGAGCAAGACACCTGCTGGCATCCTGATTTTTGTTTCCTGCATCACACAGGTGTGCAGTTGGTGTTGGGAGTGTAAGGGGAAAAGGAAATGTTCCGAAAATGAAAATTAGTTCAGGTGGCATGTCAGAAAATGTTTTCTGGAACTCACAGTGACGCAGGCTATGTGCAACCCTGTTCTGCATAAGGAGGGGGAAGGCCATGGAGATAAAGGAGCTGAAACAGCCATCTGATATGGGAGCATGTCCCATGCTGTCTCTGGCTGGTGGGGGTAAAGTTTCCTCAGGGTCTTTCACTGCATTGTGAAATATTTGCTGTTCCCTAAGTATGAAATGAGGAGAGCTGAGGTATCTTCAGGTGTTTTCAGAAAACTGTTTCTCTCCTCTTGGCTCTTTCATCCTTAGAGTCTCTCCCTTTGGTCCTTTCCTTAACATTGGGGGAATCCCAGCCTTGCTCCGCTGGGATGGGCAGAGCTCCTGAGCCCTGTTCACTGGTGGCAGTTCCTCAGGGGACAGGAGATGCTCTCTGCGGGGACTGCAGCCCCCAGCTCTGCCCTGTTGCACGGATATCTCACCTGCTCATAATCCCCTGCAATTTTATGCTTTGAAGTTCAGGTGCAATTTAAACCTATGCTAGTTCTTAACACTAAAAAATTCTGCAGCCACTTGAGAGCTGAGCACATAATTTAGGGTAGTTCTGTGACTCTGTGTGCTCCCGGATGGGGATTTGGGTCCTCTCCCTCTTTGTGGCTTTGGAAGGTGAGGGGAGGGCACGCTGCCGGCAGGCAGCCCTGCGGTGCGGTGGTACCATGGACAGCGGTGGGGCCACACGGCCACCCGCGGGGACACGGCCACCCTTGGGCATAGCCCAGCTTCCAAATGCCTTGGGCCATCTGTTCCTACTCATCCTGAAGCTGGTGCCTTTGAGCCCCCTCTGCTTCGTGCCCTCAGCCTCACCTGGGAAGCCAGTGAGAATTTTTCTTGCAGCGGCTGCAGCTCTTCACCTGGGCTGGCTGATGCAAAGTCTTCAAATTTTAGTGCAGTGTAAGGGACCGACATGCTTGTAGCTTGTACATGAGGGGTTCTCCGTCTGCCTGATGCAGAGAGCAGTCTTTTCTCCAAAAGCAGAGAGCCTGGCATTTTGCTATCTCCTCTGACACCCATACGGAGCAGTGCCCCTGTATCCCCACAGATTGCTGGTACATAAAGAAGAAAAACCTATAATAAGAGGTATTTCTGAGAAAGGGAATTTGACAAATGAATGCTAATGTTGCTGGAGGTGGGCATCTACCAGTAACTGTAGTTCTAAGCAGTTTATTCTAGCTCTAGAGGGTCCAGGAGAGGCTTGTTCTGGTAGTAGAGGGAGGTTAACCATCATGATATCCCCTCTGCTCGCCAGGAGGAATGAGTGTTGAGACATGATTAGAAAAATCTTTCAGGTTGCATGCTAAACACCTATAATTTAATGTTCAGAAATAAAGAACCACCTTTGAGCCTGGGGAGGAGCAGTGTACAGCAAAGTGGCTGTAGATGTTAATCAGGCTTAGTGGAGAACACAAAACAGCTTAAACTGCAAAAGAAAGATAATTGCAAAACCTCAGGGGAGAAACCCACCTCCAAGCATTATTCTGCTGCACCTCTGATCAGGACATTGGTGCTGAATGCTGAGAAGTGAGGACATCAAAGCAGCAGCTATGCATAACCAAGGAGCACTAATAATTGCTGAGAAACTTGTTCGGCAATCTCACAAGAACAATACTTAGGAAAGGGATGCCAGGTCTTCAGGTGATGCGTGTAGACAATGAGGTTGTAGAAATCACACAGATTTCTCCTGTAGTTGGTGAATGTTATGCAGTAGATTCACGGCAAGTTGTACTATTTTATACCAAATGGACACTTGGCCATCAACTGATTGCTTCCATACGGGTGCTTCTTGGTGTAGCTGTGTTTCAAGGGTAATATTCCTCACAATGTCAGCAAACAAAAATAAATGCTCGTGGGTCTAACGCTTTGACATGCACAAATTATATTCCTGGCCATACTAACCTTGTCTTCAATACTAGTCAGTGTGGTTCTGGGACCAGGAAGGATACCCATGGTGAACAGACAAGATGAATTGGGGGATGTTTTTTTCTTGGGTGCTGTTAATACAGCTGTTTGAGCACCTAGAGGACTTTATTAAACAGTAGATCAGTATTTCAGAAGTTTGTAGATGCTCCATCAAAGATCATGGTCCTGTTGTGCTGGGCACTTCACAAACACATACTACTCGGCCTGAGATGTTTGCAGTCTGTAGATGAACCAAACAAACAAAGGCTGGATTATGGGCTCCCTTTCTCAAGTAGAAAGCAACTCCATTTGCAATGTCTAGTCATTTCAGACTGAAGGATGGAGGGGTCTGCACGTGCTTGTGAAGAGCAGGGTGGATATACACTGTAATCAGGAGGCAGGTCGCTAAGGGCATCCAGAGCTTTCCTGAGCCCTGCACTGGCACTGGATTTTGGGGGAAAAGGGAGCTGGCAGAAGCTTTCTTCTCATGTTTGGCACCTGGATAACACAAACGTGTATGATGTAGTGATTCTGGGAAGGAGGAGTCCTTGGACTCTTCTACACCCCTGAAGTTGAGGGATCCATCAAGGTTTTGCCTGGGAAGACCTGCTCTTGTGAACAGTAAGAAAAAGTGTAATAAAAAGTGGTGTGGAAAGCTCTGAATCTTGGCTGCAGTCTATACAATACAAGAAGACCCTGTCATCTCCCTGCATTGCTAATGAGTGTTCTAATTTACACCCATTGCTTGGTCTTCTGTAGTATCACAGCTTTCCTTGGGTACCACCAGTTGGTTCTCTCTAGGTGTTGTTCTGTGTTAGGCAATGTGGTATCTACCACCAAAGCTTTCATGGGACCTTGGGGACAGGCTTCCTACGTGCCCGGACAAGCATTACAAAAACTGTTTCTCAGTGCAAGTTTCCCACAGCCAAAGAAATTCCTTGCAGGGGCCACACCTGCCTCTGAACTTGTTTAACACCAGCCTACTAAATGGGTGAAGCTGATAGGGACTGGAACCCACTGGAAAACAGGCAGCCCAGCCCAATCTGAACATCTTTACCCCAGGCAAAACTTTCCTCCCTAGACAAGGCGACAGATGTCAACTCCAGTGCTCTGCGCCTCCTGCCACGCTCACTTCCACCGTGGGGAAGGGAGCTGAGACCCACCATGGGTATCAAATGGAGAATCCTCATGCAGGCAGTGAGAAATGTAACTGCACAAAGGTGAAGCAATGTCATTGCTCATGAGAGACTCGAGATGGGCTGTGGGGGAATCTGGGGTCTGAAGCCCCTCTGTGAAATTCTTGGGTGGGTTTTGATGCTTGCGTTCTCCTGGCAAGAAATACACCCTTTTTGTTTTTCACTTGGAACAAGTTTTTCCAGGTCTGGAAGTGTCCCAGGTGAGAAGAAAAAAAAACCCTGCAATGTCTCAGTTGCTTAAAGATTCATGAGAAAAACTTCAGAGATTTTAGTACTTTTTATTCTGAACTTGAATTTAAAATCTGCTTTGTTCCTTACTGTGTCCCTCTGACCCTGAAATTTAGGGCAGTGGGAATGAAGAGATCTGAGTTAAGCATTTTTGGTTAAAAAGAAAAAAAAAAAAAAAAAGAAAAAAGAAAAAAAAAGAAAAGACTACAAATATTCTAACCCTAAATACCATTCTGGATCAAAAATATTTGGCATTATGTATCCAAAATTCGAAACAGTTTAATCTGTAAAATAAATAAATAAAACGTTTATTCTTGCATTTTCCGAATAAACCTTTTTCTTATTTATTTTTGCTATGGCATTTTTAGTTTAAACATTGTTCTGATATTTGGTAAAGGTTAAATTATGCAAAATGGAACAAATAATTTATTCCAACTTGTGTCCTCTGACCTCTACAAAAAAGTACAAAAGAAATACAAAAGTTTTGTTGTTTTTTTTTTCTACCTGTAAAATCAAAGAGAAAATAAAAGACTATTTGTTTTTCTCATTTATTTATGTAAGTATTTTGGTTGCAGAATTGAAGCCTGAGTTAGGACCCAGACTTGTACCGGTCTCCATGATTGACTGGATTTGTGCAATCATTTTTGAGTGAATCTGAGATCCCTGTGATGCTTTGTAGCAGTCAGAATGCAGAAGACAGATGATAAACTTAGCAGACTGTCTTTTTTTTTTTTTTTTCCTTTGTGTCCTCTTGTTATTCACCTAAACAGAAGATAGAAAACTTTTATTTTTTCTCTGCCATGTCTCTTGAGACTTTTCCCTTCTTTTACCTTTTTTCAGCCCCTCTCGTACATCATGATGTTGGCATTGTGGCTGCTGCTTCTTTATTGTCTAGAACACAAAAATTCCCATTCTAGCCCACACTTGCAGTCCATTTTAATCAACAGTCTGACACCAAGCAGGTATAAAATCCCTTCAGTCAGCAGACGCAGGACAGTTAGATGGAGACATCCACAGGAGCTATTAGGTGCTGGTCACTTTGTGTTCTCAGTGGCATTTGTGCCAACCTTTTTTTTTTTCTTAGTTTTGAATAAAATCATATTTATTGAATTATTTAGGTTGAAAAAGTCCCTTGAGATCATCAAGTCCAACTGCATCCTAGTGTTAGCCACTGAAAAGAGCACCTGGATGCTGCCTGGCCACGTTGGGTTGTGCAGATATGACAGGGAATGAGGCAGTGCTTCACTCTCAGGCTGTATTTGGCCAGACCACAGCCATGCACATGGGCTAGCTCCCCACAGACATTTGAGATAGGAGCAGTTATCTCAGTGGTTAAATTGGGTGTGCAGTGAGTGGAAGGTTCCTTGGTTCACTTCATGTTTTCTCATGAGCTTCCCTGCATGATTCCTGAGCAAGTTGTATGATTCCTAGCTCCTTTCTGCTTCGTGAGGTAGAGGTTGACTTTCATCTGAGGAAAAGGCCCTTTGGGTAGGTTAGATTCTCTTCTGACCTACTTACTGATGTGCAACTGAAACTATCCCCGAGTTTGGCTGATGGCCATGTGAAACCGTGTGGTTGCAACTGGTGGAAACCTTCTGAGTGGAGTCCCATGGGAACAAAAGGCAGCACCTTCTGTGGGGTCTGCCACCTCGCTGCCACCTCGCTGTGTGGGGCAAGGCTCCGGAGGGACTGCAGGCACACAGATACAGAGTGGGACTATGTGATTTGTGATGTAGGCACCTTGATTTTTGCAGGCTGTTGAGTTTTAGGCTGACGTGTAAATGCAAACTGGGGAGTCTTACGAGTCTCCAAGTTTTAGCCCTTGATCCTGCATGTGTGTGCAGGTTTGCCTGTCACGTTTGAGGCTTGGTTAGATCCATCTGCTGCGCTGAATCACAGAAGCAGGTGAATTATCTGCGTAAGATGGGAATCTTTTCTTTCCCCTTCTCACAGCTGGATCATGAGTGTGCCATTGACTAAACTCCCCTGCAGGTTAATGACTTAGGAAGCCCTGTGCTTTGCCCAGCTATGATAAATGACTAACTAATACTAAGAACTCCTTTGAGAGAGAAGGTAGAACTGGTGAGGGGTATTTGCCTGTAGTTGTGTCTCAAGCCAGATCTCTGGAAGTCTTGATTTAAGGCAGGGAGGATTTGATACTTGTGGGGCTCATCCTTCCACTCTGCATGGAGTAAGTGGCTCTGTGTAAAACTGGGGTTAGATTCACCAGGGTGAATCAAAAATATGATTCCATGAAAACACCACAGTGGAGTTCAGGGTTTTTTTGCCTCTATGTTTTTTTTTTTACCATATGCATGGTACATTTTTCTCCCATGATGGGATATAGATAGGTCTTGCAGGATAGGTAGGAAAGGACTTTTTGAATTGCTGTTCATGAACCATCACAGTCTAGCTTAGAAAGGGCTATACACTCTGTATATACTCTGTATCAGCACAAGTTCTGCTTTGTTTAAAAAAAAAAAAAAAAAAAAAAAAAGATCAGCTGATTCAGATTTAATGATTTATGGAAAGGCAATGAAGATTTATACAAAACCCTTTTGAATTTAAATTAGCTGTGGGTCTGACTCATTTGTGTCTCAGACATCTGTGTGTGAAACTGGGCTGGGTTCTAAGAGAGGTCATGTAGTTTGCCTTCTCTCCTCACGACTCTCAGCAGGGTGAATCTTGATCAGGATCCAAAAATCAACTGCTTGCTCCTGGAATTAGGAGTCAGGAACTAATCTGAGCTGAAAAGCCACCAGGAGACCCTGCTGGTGCTGGTACAAAGGAGGTGGGAGCAGGAAGGAGCGAAACGCTGTCATGGAGAGGGGGAAATGATGGGTGTTTCTCAGCAGCAGTGCCTCACGCAGCAGTGCAAAAGTGGGGCTTCAGCACCCTTGTCCCCTGCTCCTGTTTGTCTCTCTGATAACCATGAGCTGCATGTGGATGACACAGACTTCTGTCTGAGCAGGATTCGAGGGCTGTGTTCACTGTATGGCCTCAGGAAGAGCAGTGCTGATCAGCTCTGTGCTGGGGAGGTGAGCACCTCTCGTCGAGGGGAGGAAAGGAGGCAGGGGCTGTGGGGCATCGTGCTCCCCGATCTCTGGGCACATTACCCAGCTCAAGGCAAAGCATGGCTCTCTGTGCTGGGTCTTGGCAGCTAATCTGGGCTGCAGGGGCTTTGGTAATGACTAGTAAGGCAGAGAAAGCCGCTTTGTGACTGAGATAGGCTCTGGGAAAAGCCAGGCTGCACCATGGTCCAGGACTTGTTAGTCTGTGTCCTGCACCGCGTGTCTACCAGCTCTTCGTGCACAGGACTGATGGAGTGAAGCTCTCCTCCCTTCAGGCTGGAGCAATTGCATCCTATCCACCTGCAACTGACCTTGACTTTCAAGGCCCTCTTGCCACCAGACACAACTCTGCTCCTGGAGCGCACAGCATTGGTGGCTGTGGGTCTTCTAGGTCATGGTCTCCAGCTGCTGGAGGAGCCTGAGCAGGCAAGGATGAAGTTTTGGAAGGTCTTCTTGGGAGGTTAGGCATCCCCCAGTAATTCAAGACCTCAGTGTAGCTGAAAAGGCCTGCAGGAACTGGATGGAGGTGGCGCGGGGAGCTTAACGTGGATCCTGCTGAACCTCCAAGAGCTAGGCCTTGCTGCGTGTGTGATCTTTCAGCATAACCCGGGCATCATGTATGAACGTGCCTCCGACCTTGGGCCTGCAGACCTCATTGCCTCGAGGAAATGCTGAGTCCGGGAACTCGTCAGATTTTAGGCCGGTGGAGTGAGGATGAGACCCACCCTCAGATGCATTAGATAGAAAGAATTAGGAGACGTGAGAGAAAAATCTGATGCAACAGCGGACCTTAGAGGGAAGAAGGCAAGGGGAGAGGTTCGAGACGATGATTTCCCTTGGCCTGGTTAATTCCATTATTTTCTTTATTCAACATTTTCTTGTAAACCCTTCCTACAGCATGCATTATTATTGGGCACAGTCTAACGATGATATTACTGAACCTCACAAGTTTTGTCCCTGTGACGCATGAAACAAATCTCCTGTGCTGAGTCACCTGGCAGAGGTATGCGTTTGGCATGTTGTGTCACACAGTACGTGTTTGTGTGGCTCGGAGGAGTGCAGGCAAAATGAGACAGCTAGGAAAGGTGCCTTCCCAACCAGCTCCTCGCAGGACACAAGTTGGCAATGGGACATCCTTGCTCAGCTACGGTGACCTTGTGCACAGAGGAGCTGGGGATGGGGCACCTCTCTCAAATTGGCCACACTGGCTTTGAGGGGCAGGGAAGAAGTTACCCCACAAAACATACAGGTGTTCCAGGTTGAAGGGTCAACCTGATCCTTCTGATCTTATTTTGCAGCTTGTCCTCCAACTTCATGCTTCTCTGAGCAAAAGAGAGGCAAAGAGTTTGCTTTGCTTTTGTGCAGGCCTCTACCCCATCACCTTGCAAATACCCAGATTTTCGGAAGGTCTTTGGAAGGAGCCCCAGAAAGGTTGCTAGTGGAGCTGCTGCTGTGCTTTAGGGCTACCAATAACGACACTTTTCTTGTTTAAGTTCATGCATCTATTCAGCTGACTTCAGAGGTGGGTTTTGCCTTACTTTGAGATAGTGAATAATAATAACAACAATAACAATAATAATAATAATAGAAAATCCAGGCCTGGTTCCATTTGTGGCTCTGCAGAGCACAGTTTATTGTGCCAAGAATATTTTCCTCATTGCTATAATCTTTTCTTCTTCCATTTCTGTTGAAAAATACAGGAGACAGGTAGGTTTTATGGGTGTCTTTTGGCAAAGGAAAAGAATTAAGACATCCGGATGGCTACACCCTGCCATAAATCTTTTATGCATTGGTAGAGGAAGACCAAACAACATCAGATTTGCAAGTCACAGTAGATGATATAGGTGTAACCAGCCTCCAGTAAGCAAGTGCAAGCAAATTTTGAGGTTTGCTATGGGTCAGATAGGAGACAGTGGGCTAAAGTTCTTTGTGTGTGCAGAATGCCAATTTGTCAGGGCGCTGCAGTTTTTATGCCTGGGAAGAGTGTGCCCTCCCGTCATAAAGCTCTTCCTTACGTGGAGAAACATCTTTAAAACATTTGTTTTTCTTATTGATGATGCACAGCTGGAGACATCCTGACTACACATCTCTGCCCTCCCACCACTGGTACGTACGCAGAGGGCAAATGAATAGGACAGAGATGTTCTTGTTGCTTTAGCACAGCAAGGAAACTGGAGGGGACAAGAGGGCCAGATCCTCAGCCGGAGTAACTCAGCAGGGTTCCACAGATTACAGCTGTGCTGATTTATGGCACTGGAGGAAGCAGACCTGAGGGATCCCAGTTTCATTTGTTGCCACAGCAGAAAGGTGTGGGGGGGTTACTTCGGGCTCACTGCAGGCTGGTGCTTATGATATGGGGGCACGACCCCCTGGAGCTGGCGGTGCCAGCAAGTCTGCCTGCAGATAGCGATGCCCCAGCATTGTTGTGCTCTGTGCTGCACTGGCCAGGAGGTGCTGATCTGAAGCCTGATCCCCACCACGCAGTGGGAACATGAGCGCTGCTCGGGGCTGGAGGCAGGAGGAGAAGGGGTGTAGGGGCAGAGGGGGTGTGCGGGGGCAGAGACCCCATTGCTGGGCCATGACATACCCAAGGTCTGATGAGGACATCAGGGACCAGTGGAGGGGAGCTACAGCCCCCTTAGCTCTTTCCCTGGGAAATTTGCCTCATGCAGAGGGAAAAGATGAATCCAGCTCATTGGGGCCCAATTTCATGGCAAAGAAACAGGAGAGTGGGCAGGCGAGGAACCAGCTGCAGGTGGCATTTGAGATAAACAAAGCAATTAAACTTTTACTTTTTCCTTCCGTAAACGGGAAGAGCAGTTGAGAGCAGGCAGGAATGTGGCTCCCTATTCCTGTTCCTTAATGAGCTCGGGGGTGGAGGTTTGACAGACTCGCTCGCAGCCATGTCATTGCAATGACAGTGCTTTGCACTTAACACCTTTTACCTGGGGGATCTCAAAGCGCTGTGTAAACATCCACTCGGCTCCTGGCACTGCAGAGCTGTATTGTTCTTTTGATCTGACAAAGGAGGGGGCGGGGGAATTGGAAGCAGGAAGATTAAAAAACACAGATAAAAAAAAAAAAAAATCACATCGAGCCTACGGTTGCTCTACAGACTTAGCAGCCCAGTGGACAGCTAGCCTGAAGTCCTCGATGACATACCTACACTTGAATTGTGGCCTTCCAACCATGACCTCTTCATCCCATCCTTGATTTTGACCATTGAAAGCACCTTGGGACCATCAGATTGCTCCTTGCTCCTTGCTGCAGTGGTGGCAGTAAGGGGGGTTCCTTGCTCCTGAGCCCCTACACCTGGGGTTTGGCGCTGCTGTCTGAGGAGCCCTGAGAAGAGGAGGCTCTTGGGAGACCTCATCAATATTTATAAGTGCATAAAGGGAGGGAGCAGAGAGGACAGAGCCAGGCTGTGTCCCTTCCAGCCTCGGCCGTTCTGTGGTTCTGTGATTCTGCAGGGCTGTTCCAAGTCCTGAAGAGCCCAAAGGACATTGACTGAGTAGCATCGTGCTGCTGACCTTTTGGACTCTTATTTGAGCCATGGGTGTGGAGGCAGCAGAGCAAGCTAGGGTGGAACCAGCATCAGGAGAGCATGCAAATGGCAACGGCAGAAGACAGTCCTGCTGGTGCCTGGTACATGATTCTCCATCAAATAAGCATTGGCTTGCCTGCCTGATGTGCTGTGACCTTGATGAGACCTGGTCACTGCCAGAGGTGTTCTGCCCAGGTTTTTTTATGGACTTCAGCTTCAGTTCTAGCTCCTTGAAGCCCACTAAGATGAATTTCCCACTGGCTATTGAGACCCTGGTCCAGGCTGCCCTAGAGGAACTGTGGCTGCCCCATCCCTGGCAGTGCCCAAGGCCAGGCTGGATGGGGCTGGGGGCAGCCTGATATGCTGTAAGGGGTCCCTGCCCATGGCAGGGGTTGGAACTAGATGATCTTTAATGTCCCTTCCAACCCAAACCATTCTGTGATTTTACAAATTTAGACACTTGCACCGTGACCCCAAAGGATTCTTCAAAGGACAGGCAATGTACAAAGCTGTCTGGGCCCATAGACCTCCCAGGCTAAAGGGATGACTTCAGGGATGCCTGGTGGAAGGATGTTGACCTCTTCCATGCTTCCAATGCTGTGCAGAAGTAACAGAATTACAACCAGCAATAGCTGGAGTCCCAGCATCTTTGCTGGAAGCCTGAGAACTTGCTGACAGTCATTCGCCCTGTGCTGTCATGAGCTGTTCAAGAGCTTTCTTGATCATGGTTATCATGGATACTGTACTAGTGGTATGTTCTGTCTCTTGCTTTCAGGTTGCCAAAGGCTAAGCCAGTAGTGGCAGAAATAATATTTCTATTTTTTTTTTTATTTTTTTTTGTTCCCAGTAGGATTTTAGAGCTACCACATGCTTGGGTGAAGCCCTTTAAAAACTCACAGTCACCCAGCTTCCTTACAGACCAAACCGGCTCTGCCCTGTTCTGCAGAAGAAGCAGTAAAAACTCCTTTTTGTCAGGTTTCAACACATTTCTTATCATTCTTGGGAAGCTCATTAACCACTTTTTTTAATGAAAGATTATATTAGATGGTAGAATCTCTGACTAATTTTTTGGTTGCTGAAGCTGGGTAATAAATAGTCTGTGTGCTTATCTCAGTGACAGATGGCTTCTGTGTTGTAATAGATTGTATCTCTATTTTATGCTAGAGCTCTCCTGTCCCTGGAGGCATTCTTTAGAAAAAAAAAAAAAAGAAAAAAAAAAAAAGGGAAGGTGTTTATCTCAATGAGTTTGTAATCCCTGCCTTAAAAAAACAAAAACCCAAAGCTAACCCAAATCTGAATAATAATTTATGGCTCCAGGTTCATCCCACTTTATGGCAGAGCCAAGATTGTGAGACGAGGAATGATAGTATTGGGAGCTGCTCTCTTCACAAAAATATGCACTGTATTTCTCCTCTTGCTTCTCTGGCTGCTGTGAGCTAGTAAGAGCTGCAGCCTCTGCTGGAACATCTGCCACTGTGTTTGCTGCTTTAGCACTATGAGTTTCTTGCTGGTTTGTGTTTCTGAGACGAGGTGCATTGGTTAAGTTAACTCTAGATGGAAGAGAGTGTCTCCTGGCTCATGATCACCGTGGCCTTCACCTCTGCACCCATGCTACTGCCTATAGCAAGCCCATGGCCAAGGTTGATGGTGTTCATGTTGTTCCAGAGTAATCTGTCTGCTCTGGGCTCTGTCCTGCCTTCCCCTGGGGGAAGGAAAAGATCTTTTCTACTAAGGATCCTGGATGATGCTGTACAGCTGTTACCTGGCTGTTGGCAGATGACCTGCTTTGTGGTGGTCTTGTTCACCACAGCAATGCAGATAAAGGTGGCCAACACTGAGTTGTTGCAGGCTTGAGGTTGTGCCTGGTCTAACATGCTGTGATATTCACCTTGAGCCTCTCTGGACACATTTCTGTGCAGGCTACACTTGATTACACTGCGTTGACGTGCACAGCTCATGTGCCTCACACATGTAGTAGATGGCATGGGACTGGCCACCAGCAAAACTGCTGCTCTCTTCTTGGAGGCTTGGTGAGATGAGAAGTACATTTCAAAATCACAAGGTTGAGACAAAACTTGCCTGCTCTTTATTTATTTATTAATATATGGGCTCAATTTTGAAACATTTAATATTAATTTAATTTATTTAATTTCATTTACTTGGGTTTTGGTGCCATCAGATCATGTGTAGTCTACACTTGAACGAACCTCAAGTCACTGGTCTGCTGAAATGGGCTAAGTAAAACTGTGTTGCCTTGCACCTGCAGTAGACTAACTGAGTTCATCTCAGGTGCATGGGCGTAGTAGGATATGCATCTGCTATCACCCTATCTGTCCATCTGGCCCAGGCGTTAAAGCCACCATCTCCACACAGTGCCTCTCTAGAACTTGTTGCCACAATGACAGAGGAGGAAACTTCAGCCCAGCATTTTGGCTAGCATCAACTCCAAAGCCTCTTAGGAATGCTCTGAAATATGCTGGTTGCATTTGAACCTAGAGCTTTCCCTAGCGTGGCAAACTGAGGTTTGAATTTGACACTTTTGGGGTAAGAGATGGAATTTACAGTTGGATTTTGTCTCCAACAAGTTCGGAAGAGGGATTTGGCAGCCAGAAAGGACTTGTATCTGAGATTCTGATTGTGGGCGATTTAAATGCAATAAAACGGGCTTCTGTGAGAAGATAAGGGTCCTGGAAAAGCTTGTGCTGTCCTTGGAGAAAGTGAGCCACATAAAGCCCAGGAGGCCCAGCAGCGTCAGGGGGATTTCTTCCCACAGACAGGTATTCTGCAAAGAACATCACAGGGGCACATCTCTTGTGTTTGCTTTTCTTCCCTTGGATACCTAAGGAAGAGTTTTAATGTAACACCTCCAAAACAAATCAGAGCTTTGAGGACCTCTCCTCCAAACTTTCTTAGGCTTCATTTTGAAGTGACTTTAAGAAGTGGCCATTTCGGGTCTTGTTGTGCCACAGACCAGCTTTGGGCTACCTTACCTGTGGCCCAAGACGCCCACAGATAAAAGCTGGAGCACCTCAGGTGCTCCCGAGTGCTTCACTGCCTCACCCACTCCCACCACTGCTGCACGAGTCTGAGCCAGGACCTGCTTTAATTCCCTGCTTCATGCTTTGGGAGGCAGGCTGTTTTGAGAGCAAGCAATGTGTGAGCAGTACACGCTGATCCTTGCTGCCTTGGCCCTTCTCCAGTACATACGAATTCTCCCACAGGTATCACTCAGGAATGCGCTCAGGTTCAGCCACACTGTTCTCCACTCCTGGGAATGGCTGGAACCGGAGGAATCTTTCCACTGCCTTCTGCTCCTGTCTTTCTTCAGACCCACTTTCTGAGATTTGCTCTGTTAATGTCTGGGAGGTGAGCTCTGCCTGTGATCTGTGATGCCTGCTCAGCACAAGCTCAGGTGGCTTTGAAAAATGGCTCTGTGTTTTTTTGAGCCAGCGTGTTTGCCTTAATCAGCTCCCCAATCTATTTAAAACAGGATTTTAAACAACCCCAAATAAACCAACCCACTCCCTTCTCACTCTGGCATAGCAAGTGCAGTGGTTATGGGCTTTCCAGAGGCCTGATTTTTGGGAGTGGAGGCTGTGGCTGACGCGCCAGCACTGAGAGGTCAGGTGAGGGAAGCCTGAAGCTCCCAGCTTCTCATGAAAACCCGATCCCACCTGCAGAGACTGTGTCCATGGTGCCTCCAGAGCAGTTGCTCATTCTGGTGACCATACTGGCAAACTGGGCCGTGATGGAGAGGAGACTGGGAAAGGAGGCACAAGGTGAAGAGATGAGAGTTGCTCCTACCATCTCCACTGGTTAATTTTCTCGGACCCACCTTACATCTGAAGAGAGGCTGTGGTGGCCAAATTGACAGTCTGTTGTCATGAAGGGAATTCACAGAACCATGGAAGGGACCCACAAGGAGCATGCAGAACCTTTCCCTAATACCCAGCTTGAACCTGTCCTGTCGCATCCTCATGACGTGCACTCCCGTGTGAACATGGGGTTGGCAATGCAAGTGTCTGCAGCCAGCACTGGTCCTCTGGGACCTTCTTGGCTGGAGCCGACAGTCATCCTGCTGCTACCACAGGAGTAGGACACAATAGCTAAAAAAAACCCACCACTTTCTTTCCTCTTGGGAAAATATCTCACAGTCCATGTTTTGCTATTTTCCTCACACTCGTGTCTTTCAGGTTGACACTCCTGACATCTTTGAATTTCTAGCTCCAGTGAGACTCCGTGTCAGGTCACAACTTGCCTTGGTGTCAGTGATTTAGGCCATCGTATGCTCCCAAGGGTTTGCAGTGATACAGGAACAGTGGCCTGGGTTGGAGGAGACCTGCCTCTCCTGCACAGAGCACTCCTAGAGGCAGCTCCTTCAGCCTCCCTGTGGACCACATCACCCACTCACAAGAGATGTCAGTAACTGTCTTGTGCTTGTCATGGATATTTTCATGGAAAAATGGGGCGGGGGGGGAAACATCTGAGATTACACTGGTTTTATGTACTGCCCAAGGCAGGATCAGTTCTACCTAATCCACCTCTGGCAGACATCTGTCTAATCTTTCTCAGAAAACGAAAAAAAAAAGAAAAAAAAAAGGACAAGAACCTTCCAATGATGGTGATTCCAGAACCTCTGTAGGAAATTCTTCTCCCTGCTGGAAAAAAAATCTCATTGTGCTTAATCTAAACCCGTTTTGCCTCACGAAGGTTGAAACCTGTCTTGTTCTATCCCAAGTAGATGTGAGGAGCAGCCTCTAGCAGCCCCAGCTGCAACCCTCTGCAGGTGGGAGCTATGCACAGGTGGTAGGGACAAGCATCTAAACCTCAGTTTTTGCCCTTCTCCCCAGCCTGAGAAGTGCAGTAAATGCTGACTAGAGGGATCCCATCAGCTGCCTCTCATGCTGGTGTTGTTTTCTCTCTCTGGGGATGCTCACCACAATTTGGGTGACAGGCCCAGTCCCTTGAGACCTGATTTCTGCTTGGAAGTGGCAGTGAAATACACTCAGGGTACAGACCATTGCCTTGTATTGTGGGCTGGGAGGCAGCACAAAGACTGCAAAGCCACTATATTCACTAAACTCAGCCTCAGAGATGCTATAAGACATCTCCTCACCCCCCTTGTTTCTCCCCTCCCCACCCAGCCTGTCTTGCCCTCCCTCTACCTTCCCCATTCGCACTGGCACCCTGTTGGTAGCACAAAGCAGGAATTTCACTTTGTCCTGGCCCCACCTGTTTCCAAGATTTTGGAAGCCCTCCCACTCACCCAGAGCCCTGGAACCGGCTGGGCTTTGGCATAATCAAGTCAACACCGCTTGCTGGGATAATTAGGACATTCCAAATTCCAGTCGCATCTGCTCGCCCTGCCTGCCCCCCATCACCCTCCTTTAGATTAACTCTGTTCCTCTAATAGTTCACCATGCCCGGGGGATTTATTCATGCAAAGCTTCTTGACTCAGTCCTTACGCAGGCAAACTCTGGTTGACTTCAAGGCGCAGGCTGATTTCAGCGCTGGCTTTGCCAGTGCAAGATCAGAGTGGAAACAGCCCGGGGCATTGGCCTGCTGCTGTGTCCTGGTGACTTTCTCAGCTTTCTGCCTTCCCCATGCCTTTTTTTTCCTGGGCATGTCTGGGATCACTGGCCTCCTGTGCTGCCCTTGAGCTTCCTGAGGTACCAACAGGGCCAGGGGGCTTTGGGAGCAAATCCTGGAAGGGGGAGGCAGCCTTGGTGCAGGGACTGGTCCTGCCTGACCTCTCTTGTGTCAGGGGCACTTTCCAGCTCCTCTCCTGCATTGGGCTGAGCAGATCTGGCTGGTGGGGAGGTTCTTTTCAGGGGACATGAGTTGCCCTTCCCTCTGTTGTGAAGGCACCTTAACCACCAAGCCCAGAGGCTCCAAAAGTGCCCATCCCCATGGGCATGGGCCAAGCCATTTAGGAGATGTGTTGCTTCAACACATCTCCTAAAAAAAATTGTTATTTTTTGTCTGGCAGAGGGCAGAGCCAAGTGTCCTGATGCACAAGGACATAACCATCTCTCTTTCTGCACTTTCAAGCTCACATCCCACAGACACTCACCCATTACCTTTCCCAGGCCATCTTCTCGATCACCAAGGAAGGCACGGGCTGATCCATCACCTTCACCCTGTGGAAACCCCTGCAGCTCTGCTGCAGGCAGCGTGGGGAGGCTTAACATGGGCTGTGGAGGAACAGGTCCTCTGGCTGTACTGGGAAGGAGGCTGGATGTCATTGTAGCCTTGCTTAGAGTACTTTTCCAGCCTTCTTCATGTTTACCTCAAGCCCAAGTAGTTTTGGAGCTACTCTATAGTTTTTCAGTCAGTGCAGTACTTTTTGCTTCAGGGAGAACCTTAACTTCTAAATAATGAAGTTCGGGAATCCTCTTGCTGGGGGACTAATCCTTTCCTCCTTGAAGCATGTGGTACTGGCTCAGCTGCAGAAGTAGGTGCCTTCTTGGGTCTTATAGAGAAGGCTCCCCTTCTTCCTTCTTACAGCCATTGACATATCCTTGAGAAAATACGGATGCTGATACACAAGGTGCACAATACTGAATGTCATTTTTTTTTTTTTTTTTTTAATTAATTAATTTTCTCTAAATTCCAGATTGAATCTGGAATGACTCTATTACTTTCCTTCTGGACTACATGCCAGAACCCAAAGCAGTAAGTAAGAGTTTATTACTAAGTTGGTTGGTGTATCTGATGTACATTAAGAGTGCCTAAACTGGGAGTAACACAGATTTACTCCAGTGTAAGTGGAGGAGAAGTTGGCCTAGTTATCTTTTCGTGTCTGCCCAGTCCTCCCTTGGGATGTCTGAGAAGAAACAGAGGTACTATTTCATCTCCAGCGTCACTACCATCTCTGGCAGAGGAAAAAAGGTAGACAAAAAGCTCCTTCTGGAGAAATCATTGTAAGTCATCTCTGTTTTTCCTCTCACTCCTTCCTCTCCCAGACACAGAGGGTGGGGATCTGAAAATCTGCAAACAAGGAAAGATCCGTATCTTTTAAAAAGAAAAAAAAAAAGCAGATGTAAGGAGACTTGCCAAAAGCAGCCCCTCTTCTCGTCAACTGTGTAGAGTAACCCCTCGCAACAATGTGGTTTGAGGTTGATCACATCACGAAGAGTGAGACCAACAACAGGGGAAAAAAAGTCTCATTCAATTAGGTCCTGTGTTGCAGACACATGGAAAATCTTTCAAACCAAGTTTAGTTTGCATGCACAACTTGGAAGGTGCAAGCAACATACAGCTTATGAAATAAGCAGTCCATAAGTTCCTAATCCACATAATTAAAGACTGCCCCGAAGCATGAGGGTTTATGACTCTAGTTCAGGAAAGTACTGAGCCTGTGCTTATTTTTAAACCTTTCCTTAATTCCTATTCACACATCTCAAAGAGCAAATTTGACACATTGAATAATTAACTGAGGACTCACTGCACAAAGTCAGCAAGAGACCTCTGGGCTAAAAATAAGCCACTGAGAATTTGGAATAAATGGGTGAAAATCATAGTATGTTCTCTTGACAGTTCATAAAGACAGGAGGGGAAAAGAGAGAATCTGACAAATAGTTCACACTGAATAATTCAACCAGCATTGTTTGCTCCATGCGTAAGGGCAAGGGTCTGAAATGTTTAAATTGCTACTGAATTGGGTCCAGTTCAGTGGGGATAGCTAAACCTAAACTATATGGTGCGGGAAAATACCTGGATTAGCTTTGATAGATAGGTGGTCTAGAGGATTTAAGATGTTTCTCTAGTACTAAATTACATATTTACATCATACAAAATTACATATTTATATCATTAATCTATAGGCAGGGTGGAAGTTGTATCCTTCGCCAACGTGATTTGGCTCTGATGAAGTCTGGTGAAGGACAAATTGACCCAGCTCTGCTAAAACCTAGGATTTATGCCCTGAACGGTGACCAAATGTTCAGCTCCACTGAAATCTGGAAAACCCAAACCCACTGCCAGTCGGTGTATCGGTGGGCTGTGTGGCCAGCATGCCTGTCTGAGTCCAGGGCTGTTTGCTGTGTGGGTTGATTTTATCAATGGAGAATCTGTCCTTTTTTTATTTTTTTTTTAGGTAGCTCTGGAAATGCACCTTCCTGATAATGAGGAAACAATTTCAAATTTATTTTCAGAGCCATGGCTGTCTGGGGAGCTATTAGCTGCGGGATGGAAGAAAGCAGCTGTTGAACTCTGCACATCAACACTACACAACAGGTTAGGACAGGAAGTGAAGAAGAATCCAATTGAAACCTTAGGGGGAATTTAAGGAGACAGAATATAATTAACTCAAATTAGATTTTGGCCAGGATACCAGGGCTCTGCTGTTGTGAAACACACATCTGGGATCTTGGACAGTCATGAGGCAGCTCATCAGCTGGTGTAAATGAGCCTGGCTCTATTATCCTCAGTGGGTGAAAATTGGCCTCCTTGGAAGGAGTACAATGGAGGGAGTTTGGCTTGCACCATGCCAGAAAACCTGGCCCACAAGGTCAGGAAAGCAGCTTCCCACTGCTTATCTGTCTAGTTCCTCTCCGGCGCCGGTCCTTTTAAAATAGTAATACAAATATATCTATATATCTATATATATAATGGCAAATAATGAATTAGGGAGAAAAAAGAACCCTGTAAATAACACGGAATACAGAAAAAAAAAAAAAAAAGGAAAAAATAAAAAAGAAAACCAGTCCAGGTTTCTGCATTATCTTTCCTGAGCAGGGACAATTTCTTCCTCCAACTTTGGGCTGTGGCTGCTGCTGTTTCTAAGTAAAATGGGTCAGAGGTGGGGGACAGATGGAACATGCGAGACATCTCATTGGCATTGTCTGGTTTTGAAGGTCCCAGTGCCCTGTTGCCCTGTGATCCACCACACCAGGGAGACCTTCATTCCTTTGGGAATGCCCCAATCCATGGTGTGTTCCCATGTGAACACCACACCCAGAGATAAAACCCTTGTGGGCCTGGTGTGTATCCATGCCCTGCTATCCTTGTGTTCTGGTGGTTTGTCCTTTTCTTGGGTCTATGGTCTGGTATGGGCCAGGGTCTGGCTGGGATGAGGGGTGTAAAGAGCAATGAGAAGTCACCACACCATCGAGGCTAGGAGAGGCAGGGAAGTCCAGAGGTCACCCAGTCCACCTCCTTGCCCCAGGGCAGGATGAGCTTTACCTACGTCATTCCTGACAGATATTGTCTAAATAGTTCCTGAAAACCTCCAGTGATGGCTATTTTACCCCCTTCCTGGCAATCTATTCCGGTACTTCTCTTTCCTTATCTGTGTTTTCCCTAGTGTCTCACATCAATCTCTCTTGCAGGAATTTAAATTCAGGACTCCTCATCCTAACCAGAGAGGGCACAGCAATTAGATTATCCTCTTCCTCACATGAGCAGATTCTCATCTCTCTCCCATTGTCTTCCCTAGACAAACCATCCCCGTTTCCTTCGCTCTTCCCTTGCTGCCCACATTTGCCGGGTCTCCGCTCTTCCCTTCCACCCCAATCAGGATTTTCTTCCATCGGTCCGAGTCCTCCTGGAAATCTTCCAGCACACCCTGAAGGTTTCCTGGGGTGGACTTCAGGGGACAGATTGCTTCACCTTCTGCAGGCTGTGCTGCCACACGTGCCTCTCCACGGCATGTTGGTGCACCACGCATGGGCAGCTGTCCATGCTGCCTCCTGCCCCTCTGCTCTTCAGCCTCAGCCTCCTCACTTCTCCTGCCCAAGGGCAGCGTCCTCAGAGCGTCCTCCCTCCCTGCTTCCTTCAGACCCGCTGCTCCGGTTTCTCCCGGGGAGGACTATCATTGTGCTTCTCTTCAGGGTGAGCCACAAGGGTAATTTTCTGAGGCTGAAGGAGCCCCACAAGGACGAGATAAATATCAGCGCAACTCATCCAGGGCGTAGGTGGGAGGAGGTCTGGGGCTCCTACCTTAATCGCTGCGTGTTGGCCCCTGTGATTCAGATACTGACTCTGCTTACAGGTAAAATTTAATATGAATTTAAATCTTGGCTGGACTCTGGCCTCGCAAGGGTATCAGGAACCAGGTGAGCAGTGGGTTTAGGCACTGGGTATTGGTCAGAAATACCTAACACATGTGTGGATCAGGGCCTTCAATGCTTTCTTGGGTGATGCCTTGCCAAGAGGAGGTAATAAGAAACAACCACCAAGGATTTGACTGCAAAACCATACCAGAAGCATCACTGTCCCAGTTCTGCTGCTTCTCATAGACAGGGTTGGAGGAGGCATTTTTATCTCCTGTGTCAAAGTCCCTCTTGCCCTATGCAGGGTTGTCAGGGGATGCTGAGGTCTGTGTGGCGAAGAAAAAGCCTATAAGGAGGCATCACTCCATCTGAACTGTTCAGTTAAATTGCAGTGACTTCAGGCTATGTCCTGCATGACAGTCACACATCTGTTCTCTGCCTGTTTTACCAATGGATTGCTCCTCCTGAAGCAGCAACACCCTCCTGTCTCGAGTGATACTGAAGCAAGCAGCATCCCTGCTTGAGGTGGAAAACCAGGCATTTGGCCACTTCTGTAATCATTCAAGGTCCCCTTGACAATTTTGCAAGAGTAGGTGTGTTAAACCTGGCTCGTTTCCAGTGTTGCTAATCATATTGCAGCCTAGAAAAAAGAAACCCCAAATCAAATCAACAAAACCCAAAACACTCCTGGTGCAATTTGGGTTGTGTACGATACTCTTTCAGAGCTGTTGCACGGGGATCATTTCTGAGAGTGGACAAGGTGATTATCCCACTAATAACAATATAAGCTGATGTGGGCAAATACTGCAGAATTATACAACATTTTCTGGGACCTCTGCTACTGTGTGTGATATGAGGATTGATAGCCCAGTGCTATGCTGAGATACTGGTTCTGCACGTGTGTGTATACTTGCGTATATACACAATTGTTTGTAATATGCTTTATGATCAAAGGTACTACATAAATGTGAGTTATTAATAATCATAATTATTGGTTGTTGAAAATTGTTTCTGGGTATTTTGCCATTAAAAAATAAAAGAAGAGGGTTTAAGCACTTTCAACTTTTGCCCGGGAATATTATGTTCATTTATAAAACAATATTAATGAGTTGCCTAAAGGAGCCTGTAATTTGGGTTGTTGCTGTGGATATTATCTTGCCATTAAACAGTTCAGAAA
Source organism: Anas platyrhynchos (assembly GCF_047663525.1). Classification (NCBI taxonomy): domain Eukaryota; kingdom Metazoa; phylum Chordata; class Aves; order Anseriformes; family Anatidae; genus Anas; species Anas platyrhynchos. The sequence goes on from NC_092590.1 coordinate 78,549,928, forward strand.
CTCAAAGGAGAGCATTTTCAGAAGCAGAAGCGTAATAACAGTTTATAATACCTGACATTCATATTGCACTTTTCATTCCAATAGATCATAAATCATTTTGCAGGCCATAAATAGAGGGGGGCCTGCTCACCTCCCATTGAAACGCGGTCATCTCTGGGGTGGAACGCAGCAGCGCTTCTGTGCCAGCAGTGTTAAGCAACAGCTTGTTTAGGAGGTGAAGTCATACGATCACAGGCGTTAGGGCTGGGAAAAAACTCATTAAGTAATTTACTCCATCCCTCTGCCCCTACGTGCTTGTTCCTCTGTCCTGTACTTTGTCCAGACTAGTTTTAAACATCCCAGGGGAGGTAAGGAACATCTCCAAACGAAACTGCAAAAGCAAGCGGGAGTAGACAGAGGAGCTGAAGCCCAGCCAGGGCAGCAGAGCAATGTTCCTCTTGCAAAAAGTGCCACGGCTTCTCTGAGGCCTGTTGCACTGATTCTCAAAAGTGCAGCATGGTGCTGGGCCACTGGTGTGTGCTGGCTTGGAAGGAGCAGCTCCTCCAGCGCAAGCGTTAGCCTCTGCCCCTAATAGCTCCTCTCCAGGCACTGACCAGCCTCTGTTGCCTCCCTGTCATTTACAGGTGTGGATGAAGCTCTGACAAAGAGGCGTGTGGCTCCAAATCCTGCCGGCTGCAGAGATGCAACTCAGCAGCTGGGCTCCTACGGAGGCGAAAACGAGTTAGGAATCAGCATCGCTCCGACAGGGGTCACCTCGGGTCAGGGAGGAAGGCTACCATTTGCGATCTGCGGTGCGGAGAAAAGGCTCGCCACACAGGAAACTGTGGACGCACGGCTGCTTGAATCATTTAAGCCAGGGCTGGAAACGTGGATTCCAGAATAGCAAGCTGTCCGGTGCTGCCCTGCGCAGGAGGCGGGCGCTGGCCCTGCTGGCGTCTGGCACCGCGCGCTCGGTTACACGGGGTGCGCCCTGCGAGGCTGTGGCCAGTGCTGCCCGGTGGGCAGGAAGGAGAAGGGCTTTCCTCCCTTTTTCATCACCCTTTTCGGGCTCTGGGATCACAGTCAGGGCCATATGCACAGAGCTGACAAATGCAAGGGGTTGCTGTTAACTCAGCCCCTCTCCCTAGCCCCAAATTCACCCGAGCAACACCCTGGCCGAGATTTTTGCTGGACAAATCTTCAAGTTCTCTCCCCAAGCCTTCCCTTGGCTAAACTCTCCCTGGCTTCGGTGGCTGTTTACTCATTTCTTACTCAAGGAAACTCCTATTGATTTTTTGACCCGGGTAAGACTGCACGAAGGATGAGTAAGTTCCTTAGGCTCCATCTTCGTGCTCTGAGCCCCAGGGCGACCCTTTGCCAATACGGGAAAGAAACCCAGTGTCCAAGCAGGAGGGAATCATCCGGCGAGTGCCAGTTGTTTGGAAATGCTGCCTTGCCTGGCTGCTAGACACACCTACTTGTTCCAGGATCAACCTTCCTGCCTAAGGATATTTAACACACAATGGCTGGCACAACTGAACTTTAATTTTCCAGACAATTATGGTGAGGCGGCATTCACCACATTCCTTTCATGCTCCTTTGATGTTGGGTGATTTCACAGTGCATAATGATAGGACACAGACCAGACTCACATCCTCACCCTTTGGAACTAGCACCCACTACCACAGCCTCATTTATTTCTAGATATATAACATATATAATATATATATTTGTATGTGTCTTCCCTCCCCCTGCAGCAGATGGAGTTGTTTTGAGCATTATTACTTTGGGTCCTTAATTAAAGCATCCTCGTTAATTATATTAGGGGACACTCCTTAGGCGATTATAAGCTGGAGTGCAAGGACTCTCCCTGCTCTGACTCCTGCTCCCATTATACAAAAGTCCTGGGAGATGCTGAGCAGGATTGTTTGGATATATGGGATTTTCTGCAGTCTCTCGTGAAATTATGTGCACCAAAAACATCTTTTCTATATTCTGTGGAAAGTCATTTATAAGCAATATGTCAAAGCTGCTCCTGGGCCTCATTTTTTCCTGCAAGCAGCCAGTCAGAAGATGTTTTTTTGTTGGCTTTTACTCTACCCACTGCTCCAGGATCACGAGGCAGAGCTTTGGACAGTGAGAGGATGCCTTGTGCTCTCCTCAGGGCCTCTGGAAGCAAAGGGGGTGGGTGATAAGGACAATCACAGCACCCCATCTCTGGGAAAAGTCCCACTGCAGCCAGAGGAACCTGGCTGGGGCCAAGGCAAGCTGCACTATGAAACAGCCCGGGTGCTTCAGCTGAGTGTCAGCTGGATATCTAAACAGCTTAGCAATTGTCATCGCTTGCATCTACCTTTGCCTTAGTCCTCTGAGGCAGGGAAGTGTGAGTCCCACCTCATGGGAACCTGAGTCATTGTGAAGCAAAGTGAATTACCCCGGGCCATGCTCTCAGGACAGCTCCCAGGATGATGAAGACAGGATGGAGACATCCCGAGCCCCAAAGGGTGCTGCAGACTCACCTTGTGCACTCCCCTGCCCTCCTCCTGACCCTTGTCTGACCCGTGGGCACGCAGTCACTGCTGCAAAATGCCTCCACGTGGCCAGAGCTCCTGGCCTGCGCAAGCCCAGAGCCATCCTGTGCATCCAAATTTGAGCATGATTCCCATTCCAGCCCTGCTGGTATCCCAAAAATAAGCAGAAAGGAGTCTATGGTGAGGGGCTCAGGCCATGGCTATGCTGCCTGACCCTGCCTGCAGTCAGGGGTAGGCTGCATCTCCTGAAAGAAAGTGGCAAAGGGCTCACCATCACCCAGCTCTTATACAGTAGCCAGAGCTTTCACTAAGGCAGGAGGAGCCCCGGGCTCAGATCTCACCTGGAGAGGGTTTAAAGCCACAATCTCATCCTCCTAGGAGAGCACTGTTATCAGCTACTGTTATCAGTTAAATGCTCCCTTCTGTCTCTGCTACTGGTACGTGCCACGGAGCAGCAGGAAAAAAAAATAAATCTGGAAGATGAAAAAGAACAAAACTCTCTGCGGAGCGGTGTGACCTCCCTGCGAGGTGAACTGAGTGTGAACCCAGATCTTTGCTTTCCGGGTGAGTGAGCCAACCCCCGGCAGTCAGCTGGGAGGTGTGAGGCAGCATCACTTCCACTTCCTTCTCCTCTGCTCTTGCAAAAGGCAAGCGTGTGCTGGCACCCAGGAAAAGGTCCCAGGTTTGGGCTGAAAGGGTCCTTAAGTGATGTCAGGGAAGTCAGATGCATCCTGTGCCCTCAAGCAGGTGCTCTCTGGGCAAACCCTACACAGCATGGTGGTATTTGAATGAGTCCAGCCTTGTGGAGAGGGTCTGGCTGCCTTACTGTGATTTTTGGTCTCCATCCTTGTGCTGAGGGCAGGAGCATCTGGGTTGTGAGAGCTTTGTATCCTATTGGAATGAGCCTTTGCTCCGTGAGATAACTGGGAACTGAGTTGTTCCAGAAAAGTTGTGTGCTTAAATTGGAAATTATTCACTGTTTTAAGCTGATGAAATAATACAGCAGGACAGCGACCCCCTCCCTACTTGTAGAGAAAGGGAAGCCTTCAGGGTGGTGTGATAGATGTAAGAGTAATACTGTACACAGTATATATAATATTTAATGCCAGCACACAGGGCACTCTGCTAGGAACCCGGACGCCTCCATGTGACTGTTATACCCTTGTAACCTGTTCCCTCCTGATGACTGAGCTACCTGGCAAAACCAGCCCATTGCCTCTGCCAGGAACTTCTCCACTTGAGTAACCAAAATGCGTTGTTGTGAAAGTACCGGTCACATCTCTGCAGTGGGAATCACGCCTGTGAGAGTGCCTGAGATGGCACAAGCCCCTTATTACCAAGAGTTGATCAAAGGGAGAGTGCTCACAGGGGCTGGCAATGTGTGAGGGTGTATGGAAGCCGGACACAAAGAAGGATGACTCCAAGGTATCTTCAAAGAGACCAAACCCCAGACTTATCTCGGGGACAAAGATGGTAAAAAGGGGCAGAAAAAAATACATTTTATTTTAGGGAGGAGGAGAAAAGGTATTTTTTTAAGGCTGTAAAAGTTGGCTGCAAGGAGGGAGGATGTAAGTTACTCTCTGTATGTGTAGTGGGTAGAAGAAGAAATAAGATTTAAATTAGGAAAAGGGAACCACCGCAGCGGTGAGGATAATGAAGAGTGAGAATCAGCAGCCTGGGGAGGGGGTGGAAACTCCGGCCTCGGAGGGCTTTGAGCAGAGGTTCAGTGAACATCTGATAGCAATGGTTTTGTTCTTCGTGCTGTGGGGCAGGTAGATGGAGCGGGTGATGGCTCGATGGGCTGGGTGATAGCTGTGACTCGGTGCTCCGAGGAGAACGTGCTAACACGCAGCGTGGGAGGCTGGGTCTCGGTTTCTTTGTGACTTCCAGGGCTTGGAGCATTCAGCCAAGACACTCCAAAGGCTTTATGTGCTCCTCTTCTTCCCTGGTACCTGCTAGTGAGTGGATGTGGGCTGGGAATCTGGATCAAAATAGCCTCGTTGGTTTCTCTAGGAGATCCCAGGCCCAGTCTTGAAGAGGAGGGTTCTGAATAAGGGGGGTGCTTACTCCCTCTGGGGAGTATTTTCCCTGTATTTTCTGTATTTTCTGTATTATCTCTGTAACTGTTTTTTTTTTTTTTTTTTTTACTGGTGAAAGGGTGCATACTGTAGGGGCGTGCATGCAAGGGGATAAAAGCACACAGACACCCAGGAGGTGATGAGGGCTGCAGCATGGCAAACAGCTCTGAGCACGGACAACCTGGGAGTCTCCCAGTTCTGATGGGGTTTCTGAAACCTGAAGTCAGATAAAACCTTACATTTTCACCCAGAAGTGAGTGGGTAGCAAAGAGACAGGAGCAGTGACCAACCGCCCCTTCTCAGGGGGTCTTGGTGGCTGTGTGGTGGCCACGGGGGCTCACCTTTGTGCCTGACATTGGAGCCCCAGTTATTAGCTCTGGTCTTGACTCGCCAGCACAGTTATAGCCTGAGCACAGAGCCCAGAGCACGGTGACCGAGCAGGGGGAATTTGAGGACCTGCAGCTGCAGAGGTTAGAAGGAATGGGCTTGGCTTGAGAGGTGTCTCCGTCTCCCATCCCGCTCATTTCTCCTGCTGGGGAGACGAGCTCAGCACAGGGCCCATCACCAAGGTTAATGCGAATTGAAAACCCAATGCCAGGTGGTTGGAAAATTCCCTGTTTGGGTTTCCAAAGAAAATCATAGGTTGGGTGGACAAGATATTTTATTAAACCCTGACGTGCACTTCTCTCCCCACCCCCATTACCCCAGGCACCTGCCTTCCTATCAGAGGTGTGTCTCCTCCCAGAGGAATAGCAGGCTGGGGAAGAAAGGTTTTCTGCAGCATAGGCACACCACAGTCTCTCTCTGACTCAAACCTGTGAACTGCTCAAAGCTATTAGTCTCAATTTAGGTGCTCAAACAAATAAAGGGAGTGTGCTCAGGCCAACTTCCTGGGACTGCTTGTGGTCAAAGATCCCCTTGCATTTTTTATTTTCTCCTTGTCTCGCATGTTAAGCGGATGGCCTGGAGAAATTCCAGGCTGGGTAATTACCTTCTGCCTACTTGAAATTCCCTCCTGCAGTTTCTCCAGGAGGAATTACGCCTGACTTCTGCTTCTGGAAAGGGGAAGAAATCCAGCTCAGGAAAAAATGGAGGAAACACAAACTGCTGCAGGGTCTTGCAGAGGGTTTGCAAGTGGTCGCCCAGCCCCGTCTGCCTCTCACCCTGAGTGGTATCTCACAGTTCAGCTATGAAGCAAAAACCCTCAGGCTTTCAGGGCCTTGTGCCTGGCAGAAAGAGACACATCTGGGCTTTTGGCACATTACAGGTGAGGTGTCTTGGGTTGCCATCAAGCTCTGAGCCTGCTCAGACCCCTCAGCTCCAGTGAGCTCAGCAGATAATGCTCCTGCTTAGGGTGGTCCCATGGTGCTGCTGGCATCCAAGGCTGGTCTTCGACCAAAGTTGTTTGGTAGTGTAGCTCCTTTATGCACACAGCAAGTGGTTTAATGAAGGTGTAATAGATAAAGGGGACACACGGAAGCAGAGGGTCTATTTGCACTCACTTGATTCTTGAGTCTAGTTGGATTTTTTCTCTTTGGGTTCCTTATCTAGCTTTTCTCTATTTTAATTCTTCTCCCTGGAAAATACATGTGTGTATGCACCATGTTTTCCTCTTAAACAAGGGGTCAGGCATGGCTAGTCATGCATGTAGCTTACTAATAGAAAATATTCATCTCTTTAGATTCTGCTGGAAGTTTCTTTGACATTTTTCCTCTGTCTTCCCATTGCAAGATTGGAGCTACTGGAGGAGCACTGGGCTCCAGCAGGTCTGAGATTACCCTGAAAAGTGTCTGTGCTCAGAGGTATTCCCAATCACCAAGCCTCGTTGTGGATCATCAGCCTGAGTGTGCCCAAGTCCTGCTTCTTCTCCCCTCAACCCTTCTATCACCATACCTTCCATCACCTTTAAGAGCAACACTTATCTTGCCTGGTGTGAGACGTGTGATGGGGTTCAGCTGAATCCTCAGTGTAGGAATTTGTATTTGTGTTTATTTCTGTGCTATGAACTCCTAGGGCAGTCAGCGGTGATCTAGTCATGGTGTCAGTGGAGGAGGTGAATCAGTCAACCACACAGATACAGCCAGACCAGAGTGACCCAGTTGCCTCCAGCTGTCACTGCGGGAGGACAACTGGGCCTTTGTTTCCCAACCCCTCGTGGATGTCTCAGATACCCCTGAGTGTCTGAAAAGTCACTAAGATCCTATATACGGGCAATTGAATTGGTCCATAGACATTTATGGTTACATTGGGGCTGAATTTAGGCTGACAGAGCTGTAAGCATGGCAACCAGCACACAACAGACTTGTTTTTCATCCTACTGTTTGCACAGCCCTCTGGTAGCTTCCCTGATCCCTTTCAGAACCTGTTTATTCTTTTGGGACAATGAGTTCCCAGCCATACTCACACACTGTGATAAAAAGCAATTCCTTTTGTTTTGAGGCTGATAACAGAAGAATTTGGGGACGTGACTTGGGATTTTGAGAACAGTCATTCTTCATTCACCTCCTCCAGGAAAGCTGTGATTTTGTGCAGACCTCTGTCTCATTTCCCTTCTTCCCAACCAAGCTTTGCTTAAATCCTAACTGCTCACTCTGCCCTCACCCTGAAGGTACCCAGACCTTCAGTCACCCCGTCACCTTAGGTGTAGTGACATTTTGGCTTTCTGTTCTGCATTTTCTGAATTAGGAAACTGGAATTGCACACTGTATAGGATTATAGAATCATGGAATGGTTTGGCTTTGAAGGGATCTTCAGAGATCATCTGGTCCATCTCCACTGACATGGGCAGTGATGTTTCTCACTAGGTCAGCCTGCCCAAAGCCCCGTCCAACCTGACCTTGAATACATCCAGGGACATGGCTTATCCAAGCCAGAATTTCCCTGTGGAATTACGCATTATCTTTTTGTGTGTGAGAGAAAGATCTACTACACTCATTTTACTCTTTTCCTTCCTAATAGTGTTGCTGCAGTCTTCACGATGAAGCCCCGTGAAGCAAGGTCTGCAGGGAGAGGCGATGCACCTTTTATTAGGCCGGCTAACGTAGATGTGCGTGCACACAGCCACACGCTCACACCCTCCTTATAAACCTTGCCTCGTTAAAACGTCCCAACACTTGATTTGCCTCTTTTGACCACCACTCCCTCGAGGCCTGTCTGCACCCATACCTGGCAGCCCTCCTAGGGCAGGGCGGACAGCACCTGCCCCCACAGGCTCAGCCTGTCTGGATGCCTGTGCAGCCCCTCCCTCTCCCCCAAGATTTTAGGGATCCTTCTATCGTGTCTCTGCCTTCTTATCCAAGATTTGATGCCCTTGACCTTGGAGGAAGGCCTCAGACCATCTCAGAGTCATGGGCACACAAGGAGAAGTCCCAGGAGAGAAAGGGGAGAGGGAGGAGAGGCAACTTTGTCTCTGTATCTGTGTGCATTTGTGAAGGATGGAGCAGTCCAGGCACTGGCTTCAAACAGAAGATGTATTTTGTCAAGCATCATGGGATCTTTCTTGGTTAATGCCACTTGGTGTAAACTGCAGAAGGCTAATGTCACCTTTGGTGGAAGCTTTTTGCTCTCCTTAATCCACAGGCTAAGAGCAATCCCTTACAGCAGCCTCCTAGTCCATAAACCCCTCACCTGAAGTCTTGCACCCCTCTGCAGAAGCCAGGCAAAACACCAGGCTGCAGACACTCAGTTTCATGGCCCACCCCAGGATGTGCTGAAATGGGGCACTTTTCAAAGTAAAATTGCAAAGCAAACAAGGCAGGTCCCTGATAACAACCCATGTGGAGCATCCAGCATGAAGACTGATGTACTCCTTCTCAGGGACTCACAGAGTTAATTTGGAAGAAATGATAAAAAACAATCCTTCTACCAAGGGGGAAGCTGCAAACCCTCAGAGGTCCCTCCAAACCCTCAGTCTGGTCACAGAATCATAGAACCATCTAGGTTGGAAAAGATGTTCAAGATCAAGTCCAACTGTCAACCTGACCTACCAAGTTCCATCACTAAACCACGTCCCTTAGTGCCCTGTTCATACACCTCCTAAATACCTCCACGGATGGGGACCCCAGCACTTCCATGGGCAACCTGTTCCAGTGCTTGACCACCCTATCCATGGAGAAATTCTTCTTAATGTCCCATCTAAGCCTCCCTTGGTGCAACTTGTGACTCTTTCATCCTATCACTTGTCACTTAAGAAAAGAGACTGACATCCTCCTTGTTGTAGCCTCCTTTCAGGTAGTTGTAGAAAGCAATGAGATCTGCCCTCAGCCTCCTTTACTCCAGAATAAATAACCCCAGTTCCCTGTCAGTCCTCATAACTCTTGTTTTCTAGTCCCTCCACCAGGTTTGTTACTCTTCTTTGCAGACACTTGAGCAACTCAGTTTGCCCTGGGCCTCCTCACTTGTTTTGTGGTATTATCTCAGAGTACCTGGTTGTCTTTGAAGATGACCAAAATCAAGGCCTTTCTGAGTTGGGTATTTTGGATTAAAGGCCTCTGAACTCCTCCGACTTTAGGAAAGTCTGTAGCCACCAGCCATAACCCAGACAGAGGTGTGAGCATGATTTATGAAGTTCTCTCTTTCTTTTCTTCCAGCATGTAAATGCACAATGGTAAATCTTTTAAATCCAAGAAGTTTGGGGTTGCAATCACAGAGAGTGTTTGTTGGGGGTGTCAGATTTCTTAAGAAACCTGCTTGCAACCTGCAGTTGCATCAAACATGCCTGATGCTGTGTAGGGAGCTCGTTGTTTCTAGGTGCTGAGCCACTGATGGATACAGTCCCACTTAAGACTATTTAAAAGATAATCCTGAGCTGGGTGGTCATTTTAGATAGGCCATAATAACCATCAATTAGGCAAGATGAAAGATGAAACTTCTTCAGCTCCCAAATGAAAACCGAGGCTTAACATTTCATCCAGGCACGTCTCCAGCCACCATAGTGGGACTGTGCACATAAATAGGTGAGTTGTTGATTTGGGAGCTAAAGACACAAAGGATCGTTCTTAACCAAACTCAAGAGAAAAATTAAGTTTCTCAACCATGCAAGCTGCTGGAATTCTCTTTCAGGATGAATGATTGCATCCTTTGACCAAGATGAATTACAGTGGTTTTTATCTGTAAACACATTCCCATAATTAAATTTCATAAGGAGAAAAAAATTCAGATGGGCAAGTTAAACTGTCCCATTTTGTTTTTGGTTTATTTCTCTGACTTTTTTTCTTTTTTATTATTTTAATTGGTTACCAAAAGCTGCTTAAATAATGGACCTGAATTTAATATATGTATATCTTTTAATTTAATTTTCTGGCAAACAAACTATTACCTGAGAGAAACAGAGTGGCCCAGCTTTAGGAAAAGGATCCTTCAGGATTTATTGATAATCCTTGTTTTTTTTGGTTCAGACTCTCAGCCCCACTTTCTCATTTTCCTTCCCCTGGCAGCACGGCGTGGGCAATGGGCGTGATATTGCAGCTCTCCACTTGGCTGCTCCTTCGCTTTCCCGACTGTACTGCCTTGGAGCGCTCCACAGGGGACAGATGCTGTCCGTGACCCTGCCACAATTTGTCCTGCCCTTTCTTACCCACAGATTGCCAAACTCTTTGAGGCCTCTGGCATCGCTTTGCCTACCGCACCCTGTGCCTCCACGCCCCTTTCAACACAATCCCACACCTCCTCCACCTCCATGTCTTCCTTCCCAAGCCGGTGCCTTGAACTCGCCTTGTTTTCCACCCCTTTCTCCACGTTACTTGTTATCTTCTCGGCCTATCATGGCTTTGGGACACCTCTTACTTCACAGCAAGGCTGCCTTCTCTGCCTTGACATGTGTCTTGGTCCCTATCAGTACTGAAATCCCTTCCCACTTCTTCAAACAGCACTGAAAAACAGAAGGCTTGTCTCCTCAGTATCGAGGCCCATTTATCACTTTTCATTTGCAAGGCTGCTGGGGACTCCTCTGTGATAGGTGTGCTAGAGGAAAACAAAAAGATGCTATTGTTGCCCCAAAGACATTCTAGAACAGCAAACTTTTACTGGACCACACAGCAGATCGAAATATCCCATTTTCCAGCCCAGAATGAAAGTGGGGGCATCCGAGCTGCCAGCCTGGAGCCAGCGCCTTCCAGGGGAGGACGTGTTGTTTCATATCTCAGCCTCAGCTTCCACATGGACACACCAGACTGACCCGTGAGGTGGGCAGCTTGCGTCAATTAAGCTAGTTAAGATCAGTAAAACGTTTTGAATCATCCACAGCGATCACAATAGCCAAAGCACCTTTCCATCGCTAATTATCTTACTTTTGGGAGCTGCCCCATTATGCAGCCAGGAAAATTGAGTTGGCAGGAGCTCCTCTAATGAGAAATGAACAATTCACACAGCCAGGCTCAAATTCAGGGATTTTCCACTTACTCATCCTGAACCCAGCCTAAAGGTCCTTACTCAGCTATTACCTACCCTTCACCTGCAAAAAATATTATTAATGTCAACAGGGGTTTCCCTAGCAAGGAGAGAACAAAAACAGAGGAAAGGTCAAATGTGCAAGGTTTCTTTCCCAAATGCAAAATGGACTGAGGCAATGGTTCATCCTGCTTGACTGCAGGCACATGGCAGAGATGGTGAAGTTTTGCAGGTATTTCCAGAGCTTGGAGTTTTTAATTTGTGCGGCCTGGTGCTCCCTTTCATCTGAGGCCATAGACGTTGTTGCATTTGAGTTCTGAAGTCTTCTGATGTTCCTCAGACCTCCGACCCAGCTGGATGGGTGAAGCCACTCAGGAGAGCAGGGAATGGGAGAAGTGCTGGGAGAGGGGCTGCAGATATAGGACCTGCTCAGTGCAACATCACAGGCACCACAAAACTCCCTGCTGCTGAAACCTTTGCATTTTTGGGAGCTTCATGGATCTCTGGTTGGGGGACAAACTGATTAAATATCAGCGAAGTCATAACATGCCAGAAGAGATTCAGGGCTGTCACTGCCCCTAGGATCCTACCTGGTATTCAGGCAAAACCACACTGAAGCTCTCCCTTTGACAAATTTTCATTTCCTTCCTGTGTTGCCTAATTTTACTCCTGAAGGAAAGGCGATGTGCTTTGAGGATGGGTCCGTGCTGGCTGCGTGCTGATTAGCTGGCCAGTACGTGCTGGCTGGCCGGCGGGTTGATAACTCTGAGACTAGCAAATGGGCTGACCTTTCCCTTTGAGGGTGCACTAATTTATGCCCGTCTTTTCCACCTAGCCATTGCTTTTTATGACATTTGTAGATAGCTTCAATCTGTCCTCAAGATTCCTCTCCCTTTGCCCAGTAGAAGTAAAACCGGCCAATCTGGAAGAAGTTGGGGTGGGGGGATGTGGGATTGTCATTTCATTAAGAAAAAATAGCAGGAAACTTTCAAAAGTGTGTCAGAGGTAAGAGCTCAGGAGATGATACTCCAGGACTTTAGAGATGCTGAACACCAGCCTGATGAAGACGACCCCAGAATGTCAGGTGTATTTATTCCTTCAGCGGAAAGTATAAATGCATTTTCAATTTACTGAGGATCTCAGGTGCTAAAAGTCACCAGGCCCATGCAGTTTTAACCTGATAATCTTATGTTAGAGGGACTTCAACAGGAGAGATATTGGCCCTATTTTTTGCTGTCCTGTCTCAGAAATGCATCTGTGGGGAGGACTATGGAACTAGATGGTAGTCTTTATTAAAATAAAGGTGATTTTGGATCAAAATAAAATGTAACAAGTGCAGTGACATTGCACAATGGATCAGAAAGGGACAGAAAGCAGGAAGTTTACTCGTGACAGGGGAAGTTTGTTCACCACCCGTGGTGTAACCTGGTCAGAGCACAGTTCGATAAAGATCCCGTCAGCAAGAGTTGGATTTTAACAGCACCCCCCCACCTTCCCCTCTCTCTGCCAAGCGAGCGCCTTTGTGCGAACACAGACACGTCGGATCTAACTGCAAGCAATTAAAATCAAACCCAGATCCAGACGCAGGGCTCAAGCCGGGCTGGGCTGGGCTTACGAAAAACAACAACAGAACAACAACAACAACAACAAAAAACCCGGGCAGCCAAGTAGAAAATGCAGATTGCATGGAGAAGGGCATTGGAGGGGAGGGGTGGGGTCAGCCCGAGCCTTCCGCGGGGCCTGGAGCATCGCGCACATTCTTGCAGAGACAGTAACCAAATCCACATGGTGCACAGGCCTTGGCAGATGAGCGTAATTTAATTGAGCGAGCTCCATACCTGAGGGGAGAGGAAACTTGTTTATTTGGAAACAAAACTTGTTTTTCTCATTTTTTTGGTTTGTTTTGTTTTAGCCTCAAGGCCCTTGGAAGTCTGTGCCAAGTCAGTGTGCACGAGTCCTATCTTTTTTTTTTAACCCTGCTTCTGCTGATTCAGACAAGGAGGACTGGCAAATGAATGATTTTCTAGGTATTAGGCCCAGCAGAGTCTTTTAGAGAATTGCCAAATGTTAAATAATTAAATAATTTTTTAAAAAGTGTACCTTATTCCCTGATTCCTCTCCACTTCCCCATTTTGGGTTCTATTTTCTGATGCATCTGAGCGGACATTTTTATCCTGCTTACTGTGAAATTAGTGAAAAAAAAAAAAAAAAACAAAAAACAAAAAACAAAAAAACAGAAATATTCTCAAAAATCCTTTTGTTTCATGAACTTCATCTTTAAAGGAAAGTGAAAAATGCCATGAAAAAGCCCAGATAAATCTCTCTAGAATTAGTGACGGCACCAAATGAAATCCTACAACCTGATCTCCTGCATCGCACACTTGCAGCAAGTTCATGTGCTGAGAAAGCAAAGCATGGAAATTTCTGTGTGGGGTTGGGAGGTGATGATGTGTGTGGGGGGAAAGGTTGAGAGAAAGAAGGGATGGAAGTGAAAGTTCACAATTTGTGACTGTCAGCTTCTAAGGGGTTGAAAGCTTTCCACTTCCAAATCCAGCTCCAGCTCTGCACTTTGCAATACACTTCAGTTTCCAGGGGCACCTCAGCTTTGCTGCTCCCATTCACCTGGTCACAAAGCAAAGAGGAACACTGTACAGTGGCTATTATATGAGACTAAAAAAAAAAAAAAAAAGAAAAAAAAAAGTTAAATCCTTGCAAAATCAAAAAGCTGTGTGTTTAATGACTACTTCCCAGAGGTGAGTACCACAAAACTGCACCAAGAAAAAGTTTCCACTCTTATACTGAGCCATTGGCTTCTACTGTTGGATCTGCTCACCTTTTCATGCATGTTCTTTATGACTTGGATTCAATCTGCCCCATCAACAGATCGGAAATGGAGGCAGGGAGAGGATAAATTACAGGGCCAAAATCAAAGGAATCATTCGCAAGGAAGCTCTCTCTGTGGGGCTGCTTCCAGCTCCTGGTCTTGCTTTGCGCTAAGGTTTCAGAAAAATGAGAGGCAGCACTAACAAATGTCCTTGTGCCAGAGGTGAGAATATTGATGCGAATTTCCTCTTATTGCTCTTCTTGTAGTGTCCAGTTTGGCATCATGCAAGTGCAGAGGCAGAGACGACAAAAGGTACAAGAGATGAGAAAAATGTGAGAGTAAAAGCAATATTCCACCCCATGGAGAATCTGGATGCAGTACAAATCCCTTGTCTAGGCAAGGCAAACCCTTGCTTAATGCCTAGGAGAATGTGAGTTTTCATATTCTCCCAGATCTGGGTTTCACCCCGTCTCTGGAACCAGAATGCTGTCAGACAGAAGTCCAGAGGCACACAGTTGTTACAGCGATTTCCACTTGCTTTGGGATGCAGCAAAGGACACATTGAAGGTAATGCCAAGGGTGGAGAAATTTAATAAACAGTGCCTTTGAGCTACTCTCCGTATCAAAACAGTGAGATAAAAAATTACAAATGATCCTAAACTCTGCCAAGTGGTTGCACAAACAGCGCTGAGGCAATGAACCTGGAAGCGTGTCTTCATTGGATGAAACGTGCTCTCAGCAGGGAGGACACCAGGCCCTCAAAGAAAATGCGGTAGAGTGAACTTTTAGTAGGTGACAGTTCAAAAGGAAGATGAGATACCAGGGTATTTTTGGAAGAGAACTTAAATACCTGTGACACAGGTCCCGGCTAGATAGGAGCTACAGGAGCCAACTGGTTGCTTTAATGAGCTTAAATTGTGTCTAGAACTGAACGTAAGGAAAGAAAACATTTGAATCAATGAGATGTTTCGGTGTGAGAGATGAATGGGGCTCCTTGTGTGCAGGACTGCTCATGCTATGGCCATCTGAAAATGGTGCATGGTCTATGAACACCGAGTTTATCACATTTATTACTATTGAATACTACAGGTGTATAACAATCCCCTACTGAAGTTCACCTGGGCTGTCCTCCCACCTTGCCATCAAGAATCAGATTCACTTGCCCACAGAGATGTCCAGCATCATATTAGGCATCATGGGGTATCCTGCCTTCTCCACCTGCTTTTCCAGAAAAAGTATCTCCTGTAAGTAGTATATCCACGGGTCCCATGTGGATTTCTCAGGCACACTGTGATGCATGAAGTGATAGCAGATATCTATGTCTGGACTACTGAACCCCACTCTAGAAGTGGGATCAGTGTAGAAATTAAAATATCTAAAGTTAAGAGTCTGTGGATAGGTTTCTTTAGCTAATCTAGGTACATAAGGGTTTCATTTTGAATAAATGAGCACCTAAAGCTTTGTTGGCAATCTGTACATGGGCGTGTAGTGCTAGTTGAGATGCTGAAATGTATGTGAGACATCCATACGGGTCTGGCAAGGGACCTGCAGGAGACCTGTGCCCATTGGAGTAGCAGGCAGAGGCCAGGTGGAATATTCCACAATGCCTGGAATAGCACCACATGGCCGTGTGGGCAGCTGAAGGCATCCCAAGTCAATTTGTTTAATGAGGAGCTACTCAGCACCCTTCTTGCTTTGCCCTAGACACTCGGCTGCGTTGCTCTGTAGACCCTGCTGAGCGGTCCCACCCTGAGTGGTGCACAGGCAGACACCCACGTGCAGGCACCCAAACACAGGTGTGGTGCTCTGCAATCTGAATCCTACCCTGAGACGTGGATAGCAACTCACTGAGTGTGGTCCTTCAATGGGATGTGCTGTGCTCTGTGGAAATGCCATTTAGATGATAATTTCCTTTAGTGTCTTGTGAAACCACTGCCTGGGAGGGATCCACAAGACTCACTGAAGTCAGGATATTGCTTCTACTGCTTCCGCTTTATCCACAAGATGGGTAACCTTGCCAGATTTGGAAATTACACTGGTTTGACACGACCTGTTCTTAGGAAATTCATTTCTTATCACTTCCTTATCCTCCAGGGTTGAACAAGGCATGTTCAATCAGCTATTTGAGTATCTCTGTTGACATTAAAGTTCAAGTGACAACTATACAATCCCTTGGACTTTTTTTCCTCTGGCCCTTCCCTCTGTCTTTTTAAAGGCAGAGTTTATGCTTACCTTTCCCACAATTTATTGAATTCCCTTGTGCTCATGCACACACATCCCCTGCTGCTCTCTGCTGCATGCCAGCTGGAGTGTTCAGGACCCCAGTTTACAGAAGGCAGGAGTTAAGCACAAAACTACAACACTGTACTGCTTTTCTTCCCTGCCCTCCCAGGCCAGAAATCAAAGACTTGTGAAGCAGGGCTTTGCATCCTTAGGCATCTGGGAGGTCACCAAACACCCTATGAGCCTGGATGCTCCTGGCAAGGGCAGAAGAAATTGATTGATCGGTGCCTAAATTCCAGGGTGATGGGCACATTAGGAACCTGTAGGCTGGAAGATTAAAGAGATATTTAAGAAGCTCTGCCCAGTAAACAGAGCTGCAAGCACACTTTGTATTAAGCGTATGAGTTGTCCCAGATAATCGCTAATGGGTCAGAGATTGCCTGGCTTGGCTCTTGAGTACTCCAGGGTGAACGCAATCAGGGCCTGCCCACCCTGTGCATCTGACTTATCTAAACAGTCTGTAGCCTGCTCTCTCCCCACTTTGGCCTCTGCTCCAACCTTTGTTGTTTTAATTGTTTTAAGCATCTGGACTAAGTTAACCTTATTTATTTATCTATTTGTTTATTTATTTATTTATTTAGGTCGATGCAGAAGCAAAAAAAAAAAAAAAAAAAAAAAAGGCCCTTAATATTTCATCCTTCTACGTGCCATTAAATAAACGTGCCTTTTGCCTTGCCAAGGGGTGCACTGTCGTGATGATTTTTGAGCAGGGTCTGCAGGACAAGAGATGACAAGAAGGTTAAAGCAGGAGGAATCTGTCCTGGAGACAGCTGACTTACCGCAAAAGCCCCTGACTACACTGCGTTACGGGCAGCCAGCCCTGGGCCTGGCTGTGAGAGATGGTTAGAAAACATCTGCCAAAATCATTCTGAACCGAGAACAGTATTTTTTGGACACAGCTGAGTCCCCCTCTTACCCCCCACCTTCAGGGCCTTTTTTCAGGGAAGCATTGAGATTTCAGCGAAAAATCCCACAGAAAGAACATCAGTGTAAGAAAATGAATTTTAGGGGCAAAAAAAAAAAAAATTAAAAAAAAAAAAAAATCAGAACTCTCTTTTAGATTTCTGGAGATTGTTGTCTACTTTTGTTATCTTTATTCTGGGGTGATCATTTTTACAAATTTTCCATGGTGTGTCAGTGGTAAAGGATTCATTAGGCAATGCGACTATCAGTATGTCATAATACAGTCGTGGAAGTATTCTCTTATTTTCTATTGTGTGCCTTTTCAAATCATTTAGGGCAAATGCTGTTTAGCACTAGCTGAAATATCTTATCTTTCTTTCTAGATCAAAGTGTCTCCTGTTTGTGTTGTAATTAATAAGTAATGAAACACCTTAATTACAATACAAACAGGAGATACTTTGATCTGGAAGGGAAGATAAGGTATTTCTCTCACTGCTAAGTAGCAGCTGCTCATAATGATTTTGAAAAGAAAATAAAAATAGAATATTTAAACAATTTTAGGTCATTATGGCATGCCAGGAGTACCTGCCATAACATAGGAAGAGATAATATAAATATAATAAAATACTATTAAACCCCCATAAAATAACCAAAGAATTTCTTGAACTATGTTTTTGGAGTGAAAATTCCCTCATCTAGGCAGTTTCAAAAGTAGTTGGTTTTGTTCTGGTTCCAAATGAAAACAGTAGAAGTTCCTGGGAAAAGGGGGAATATGTGAGCATCAGTCTCTTCTTGCTTCTTCATCAGTACCTTTTCTTGCACCATAAAATGATGGCTAAAGACAACATCCATGACTGAAGATGTCCAGTGCTAATAGGTACATCCCTGAAATTATTGCTCCGGTCTGGGGAAAAATGCAGAGAAGAAAATCACTGCTTTCAGTCTCCTGCCTTGCCCTATGGAAAAGTATATGCATCTCCCCAGTGAGCCCTGCTACCTCCTGGCCCATCCTTCTTTCTGGTCCTTGCTGGTGTCTGGACAGGTTTTCTTTTACACTGTATTTATTCAAGCAGCTCTGTTGAGAAAGACTGGAAGAACTGGTATTATATCACTAATTTGAGATATAAATAAGCAATGGCTTCTTTACTTCAGGAGCATGTAAAGCCATTTTAACTCATGACAGAAAGTAGATGGGTGCTGTGTCAAGTAGTATTTGCCCCTGAAATACCCAGGGCCACCACTTGTAGCACCCCTGGCTCTGCTTGGGAAAGTTCTTGTGCCAATTTCTCATTGGCACATTGGTAACTGCACTTTGAAGGCTATGGTGTGACTGTTGAGCTAAATCTAGAGAAGCTGGGACATCTTATTCATGTTTGGATGCCAGGGGCCGTAGCAATAGCAATGAGAAGACCTAAAAGGGTCTTCTAAGTCATTTTAAGCTTTTAAGCCATGTCAGGAAGAAAGGTGGAACCTCTGTGCAACTTCCACCTCCACGCGGCATCTGTTACCAGCCTTGGTTACATCCTCTTTCTTCTGAGTGCCTCATGATTTGGGTTTGCTCATGATTAGCATTCATGGGTCTTACAATATAAAATTACCTTTAGGAAATTGCTCATCCATCACTTTCAGGTTTCTTCCAAAAATTCAGTCAGAAATTTGTACAGAAATAAACATTTTCCAAGAGAAAAGGAAACAAGCCAAGCCAAGCTAAGCCAAGTTAAGCCAAGCTATTTTTCTTCACAAACTTTAATAATGTGATGCTAATGGGAGGCAGAATAATGCAAATGTATACCTAAATGAGAGGAAAAATGTAAAGTGGGATGGGGATCATATTAAAAGGTGATGAACTGAGCTTTGGCTACAACTAACTAATTTAACTAACTACTTTTAAAATTTGACTGCTTTTTCTTTTGCAGCAGAACTGATTTCTAACAGAGCAACGTTAGGATGAGCTCAGCTTACAAATTAGGATGGCATCAAGAAGCTGATTCCTTTCACAGTACCCCACCACTTGTTAAGCCACCTTTGGGATAGCCTCAGGAAGGAAATGTCCTCATGCCATGCATAGGTAATACCTAGACCTGCATAAGATCAAACAGGCAACAGGCACACTTCAGCTTACTTTCTAAAATTCGTCTTCAGCTGGTAATATATTTAATGTTATCCATATGAAGGATCCTTAGGATCTTTTTTTTTTTTTCTTTTTTTTTTTTTTGGAATCTATTCTTTTATATTCTTTTGTTTTTTGCCACTGTGATTATACTCTGATCATATTTTGGCAAACAAGTTAAAATATGCTGTTTAATCTTGGTGTTGTGCTCACCTATCTCATGAACTTACAGGTGAAGGCTTTTAATGTAGAGATTCCCTTGAACTTTTTAGTCTGTCCCACCCTAGGCTTCCTTGGCTCTAATATCAGTGATAAATAATAACATCTATTTTTGCATACAATAGAAGCTTGATGCCCTGTACTAAGGAAGTGGTTAAAGCTCCTTTTCCACCTACTCTGGAAAGATTCCTAGTAATGAATACTTTTCCATGTATGAATGTCTTTATTTTCTTTTTTGGCCCGTTCCCAGCTTCTTTAAATACAACTTTTCCTATGTTTGATGTCTCTTTCTTGTGTAGCTCTGTCATGCCTGTCTTTATTTTTCACATGAAGTACTAATCCATATGAGCATTATCGTATGTGTAATGGTTGACCACCTTGGCCAACATAGCAATTAATGAATTCAGAAGCTTTTTTGGGTTTTAACTTTTTCCTGAATGCTTGTAAGTGTAAGGGCCATCACATTGCAGGATACTGTGCATTGAACTGGGACCCTCCTAAGAGAAATACATGTTCTACCTACAGCTAAAAGTCCAGACTACGAAGTGAGAGATTTTGAGTGTCTGGGAGTTTATGATGATTAAATGACCAAGACTCAAAGAACCTCAGATTTTTTTATTTTCTCATTTTTTTTTAAACATGACCTGATCTTTTTCAGAGCACTCAATACTTTTTCTGGCCAGGGAACTTTTTCCCCTAGTGAACTAATTCCATCTGAACTTCCTCTGAAGGTGTATAGTGTAACTGTATTTATATATGCAGTTATAAAAATATATGCTGTTCATATATATATATAATTCAGTGACAAAATCAGCTTTCTAAAGCTGATTGCAAAAAAATGTTCTGATGTCCTTATTTCTGGGAAAATTCTGAAATTTCAAACATTATTCAAACTAAATGGAGAAAATAATCAACCAAAGTCTTCTGTCCAGACAGATTAGAAAAGAAAAATCCAAATAATTAAAATGCACAGTTTTGATGATACAGGAACATTTTGCTTCAAGAAGTCAGTACATTTGATTTGATAAAGTCAAAACAGTTTTAATATCCAGCTTGCAAAAGTGTAAAACATATATGTAAGCAGAGCATATTAACATATGCCAAAATGTTATGGATAACAAATTTGAGATGGGGTGACTGAAATATTATCAAAATGAAATCGTTTAATACTTTCCAGTCAAAAACAAAAACAAAAAACACTCTCTTAAGATTTCCTATTAAAAATTCCAACAAAACACTAGAATCAATGAAATGGCATTCATTGACAGTAAGATGCCTTCATCAGCATTTTCTGATGCAGCTTGATGGCTTTCTGCATCTCCTTTTCAGGAAGAGATCATCCCTTTCCTGATGTAATTTCATTAGCATTTGACTTCTTATAAATTCTGCTTCAGTCACCTCGGGCAGGACATATTCCAGTCATAGCTACTTGGCTATAAAGACTAAATCCTGAGTCCAACTAAAATCAAAAGTGAAGTCTGCCTTTGTTTTCCAAAGAGGATTTTTTTTTTTCACTTTGGCCACCTGAGTAGACTTTGCAACAGGAGAAAATATAATTAATGACCATGCTGAGGCTCATTTGCTCTCTCAGAAGGGCATAGTGTGGCAGCCCAAGAGAATCAGACCTGCTGATTTCATGGTGAGCACTGGCCAGGCAGAGACCACATTGGTTGTTTTATTCATTTGCAAAGTTCTCCTGCAGGCCCAGAGTTACTCATGACCTAGGGGCATAAGAAGGGCTCTCCTCAGTGGTGTTTCTGTCTGGCGTTCCCAAGGTCCTTCCTACATCTCACTGCGGTTGTGTTTCTTCATGCACCACAGCCAAAGACATCCTTTTTCCCCTTTGTTGTCTGGAGGCGATGGTTGTGAGGCTGGCGTAGCAGGGGAAGAGCAGTCATTGTCTCATGGGCCGATGGTCGTGAATTAACCGTGTTGATGGAAAGTGTTATTAAAGCAGAATGGAGCTGTTCATGAAATCAAGGCCCATTTCTAGCTTGCGGTCATGCTCTGGTCCCTCTCACTACAAGCAGACCTTCTCCAAATGGTGGAGTATTATGAGTTATCAGACCATGCAGCCTGTTTCCCTGCCAAGGTAGTGATTTTTCCCACAAGCTCTTTATTGTTTCCTCAACTTCTAATCTCTCCCTAAGCAATGGGGCCTCCAGAATTTCCTATGAGAGACAGTTTTGTAGTCATCCAAACCAAAATGAACACTGGAGACTTAGTGTGTGGGTCCAGGAGGAGAATTAGGATATTGCCCTTTGGTTTAACCCACAAGCAAATCTTCTTGGATCTTAGACTCCTTCCTCCACACATAGGAGAGCCAGAACTGCATGAACCAGTGTTTGTGTAGATCTATCCCCTTTGGCAAAGCATGATGTCCTGGCCCAGCTTAAGGACAGCTTTCAGTGTTGTTGTCTTTGTTTCTCTGTTTTGATGTCTGACCTTACAAATTGTTCTTCCATTTTCTTCTTTTCTTCCCCCTCCTCTTGTCCCTTCCCCTTTTTCTTCATGCCACCAGCATTAAATAGCTCAAGGCTGTATTTAAAGAACTGAGAAGCTGCAAAGAATCAAGTAGGATAATGGGAAGAAAGGCTCAATGGGTCCCCAGGGACTTATCATGGTTTCTCTCCAACTGTTTTACATGGAGTCGAAAGTTCAACCTCCCATTTTCTGGAAAGGAAAAAAAAAAAAAAAAAGGAGAGAAAGAAAGAGGACAAGTCGTGATGTGGGAATCTTTGGACTGTGATGAAGATGGAAGGCGCCACTCGAAAAAGCGGAGCTCTTCCAATGAGAAACAGATGTCCTACATGTTCCTAAACACATTCAGTCCGTTTTCAATTACACCAGAATTAGAGCAGTAATGAGAAACAAAACAGGGTTGTTGGGTTGTTTTTTTTTTCCCTCCCTCTCCTCTGTCTTCTTTCCTTTTCCCCCCAGATGGATCGGTAGCATATCTCCAGATGACATCTCAGATTGCTTCCTAAAACAATGCTAATCATCTAATACTTCTAGCCTGACACTAATCTTTTCTTTCCTCAGTCTTATTTTCTTCAGACAACTGAATGTGGAACCAGCTCTACAATCTGAGGTGTTCGTTAGACTTGGTGAGAAAGGCTCATTCTGCTCATTTTCTGCTTGTTAGTAGTTCATTGATAAAGACACTTTTATGTGTTTTCTTTTTATTTTTTTTTTCTTCTTTAAAACAAGATTTGACCAAATGTCTTTCTTTTCTAAGCTGTAGGATTCCTCGTTAGGGAAAGAATGAGGGAGAGATTTTTCTCAAAAGCTTGCATATTGGAATCAGAAAATATCCCGAACTACTGCTTTTCTTTTATTTTCATTTTTCTGAAGCAATTGTGGATTTCGCTCAATAGTTTCTTGGTTACTCTGAGACAAGTTCACAGTGAGAAAAAAACAAACAACCCCCTATTTCAACCGCCCCCCCCCCCCCCCCCCCATTTGGATTTGGCAAATCTGGTTTTAAGCCTCTTCCTCCAGGTTTTTTTGTTGTTGTTCTTTTTTTTTTTTCATTTATTTTATTTATTTAAATAGTAGGCTAAACATTAAAATAGAATCAGGCCTAGTGTGTGCCGATTTATTCTGAAACATGGGACTTCGGAAATTTGCTCCTCGCCCCTCTATTGACTCCTGCTGGGTGGACAAGTTGGGGATTGCTGCCTCAGTTTCTCTTCTCTCTACTGTGCAGGATGGTGCTTTGCAGAGGGGACACATGGACTATCTCAAATCATAGAATATCCTGAGTTGGAAGGGACCCACAAGGATCATTGAGTCCAGCTCCTAAAGGGAAAGGGTAAGGTGAATGGTAAGGAAGAGGTGTGCACTGGACATGGGAGAAAGTGTTGTTCCAATATAGGGCTGTGGAGGAGGGATCACCCACTCCTGGGTCTCAGATGTTACCGTGGAGCCTGGATGTTGGGCTGGGAGTGTGAGCTGCAGCAGGTCTGTGCTGGCCCTGTGAGCACACAGCTTTTGGGACCAGGACTGCTGGTTGCCCTATTTCTCAAGGAGTGTGGGCTCCAGCCAAGCCCATGAAGATTACAGGCCTAAAGCCCATGTCATCCGAGGACACAAGAATTAGCACAAGGTGATCTGAAGGATTCAGTTCCTCCTAGCGGACAGATCCTCCCTGCCTGCACATCAGGCTGTCCTGCTAGGACTTGCAGCAGAAAGATTGAGCCTCAAAAACCTCATGGTTTTACCCACTGTTTTCTAGGGGATGCTGGGGAAACACCAGGAAAAAAAAAAAAAAATCTTCTAATGCTAAGGGGAAGGAGGACTCACTCTGCAAAGCTGTGAGTTATTCCTCCTGCAATGACTGTGTTCAAACAGCTAGCAGAGAAATGCCAAATGAAAAGAGACAAATTCTTTAAGGACATGTGTCCTTATTGTTAGGGCTTATGTAGGCCTGAAGCATTTCCCACAGCACAGCACCATGTGGGCCTGCTTCTCTCCCCCATTTTCATGACACCTGCGCAGGCTGCGCAGCTTTAACACCTCTCTCCTCGCTTTCAAAGCTGGTTGTGTGTGATCTGCTGGTTCAGTATTTGGAGGGGGAGATAACAGACTGTGTGGCCACACAGACTTAATTCATATTCTGTAGGAAACTATGTGATGATAAATTCATTATTAATAAATATTTTTTTTGGGGGGGGGAATGTAGAGCTTGTGGGGTAGGGACTGGTGTATCTGAGGTGTGAGGAGAGGCCAAGAGAGCTGGGGCTGCTCGGCCTGGGGACAAGGAGGGCAGGGGGATCCCGTCCGTGTCCACCAAGCCCCGCAGGGAGGTGTGGAGAGGCCGGAGCCAGGCTCTGCTCAGCAGTGCCCAGGGCCGGGCCTGGAGGTCGTGGGCCCAGCCCGGAGCCCTGGCGGCTCCCCCTGCCCCTCAGGAAGCATTGCTGGGCCTAGGGGTGCCAGAGCCCTGGCACAGGCTGCCCAGAGCTTGGGGGGCTCCTCCTGGGGGAGCTGCAGCAGCCTCCTGTATTTGAGGAATCCACTCCTGCAACTCTGCAATGGGCATACAGAGCCCCATGCATGGAGTACAGAGATACGAACAGAGTGTACCACTGAAATGTGAAGCACTAAACTCATCTCCCCTCTGTGGGGCGTTGCAAGGGAGTGACAGAGGCCACAGCTGTGTGCCTGAGACTTGAGAAGGGATACGACTTTGCTGCAAAAAGCCCGGAGTGGGCAATGCCTTCCCTGGGGACGGCTCCTGTGAGGGGAGGGCAGCTCAGGACTCTGCTTTCCTGACTGGCCACGACCCCTGTCACTTCTTGAGCATTGGTGTCCTCCTGTCCCCACCCCTGGGTTGGGCACAGCTATGTTGAACAGCCATGTTTAACACAGATCTGCTCTGAGAGCTGTAACACTGCTGCCCTGTTTTTCACACCCACCTGGGCCGTGCAGGTGTATCCATCTCCCTTTCCTGCAGTCCTCAGCCATGAACTGAGAACAGTCATCTTCCAAACACCTCCTCCCTCTGTCTTCTTTCTCCACAAAGGGGATCCTACAGAAAACACCCCAGTGCGCGTTTTTGGCATGCATGATTACAGCAGCTCCTTATCAGGAGCCTAGTCCTTTTGTTCTTTCCCTTCTCCTCCTTACAACTTAATTTGCAAGAACCCACAGCCTCTGCATGGATATTGTTCCTCTCTTTTTGTAATCTCTTTTATTTCTCTGGAGGTTGCTCCATGAGAAAGAACAGTACAATAAAATAATAATAATAAAAAAAATCCGTGCTTTTTTTTTTTTTTTTCAATAATCCATGTTTTAATTAACAAAACAAAATGAAGCAATAGAAACACCCCATCAGCAGCTAAATCTTGCTGGGATGTGCTGGACATGATGTGCCTTGCAGAAAGACGTCCCCTTGAATGAGGAGACAGGAGACCCCCCAGGGAGGACAATTCCATGAAATCGGGTTGGTGACATCTGAGTTTGCCCCTTGCAGCATGGCCTGACAAGCTCAGGCCTAGACCTACCCTGATTATATGTGCCTGAGGCTGTCATGCTCTTGCGAAGGCTCTCAGCTGGTTTTATCACCTCTGGGCCGAGGCAGCTGGACATCCTCCAGCCTTCAGCTGGTCCTACTCCAGGAGGCTCCTGTGTCTGTGCACCATAGTTCCCGGCTCTTCCAGATCTTGGGTTAGCAGGAGCAGAATTAACGCAGGCCCAGCCTGTACCCTGACCTGCTTTATCGCTTCTGAAGCAGCTCAGCACCAATGCTGATCCATGTTCTGGAAACCACGGGAGCCACTGCTCTGCGTGTGGCTGCAGAAGCATCAAAGCCCAGGGTGGCCCCAGGACCATGGAGCTGCTCTGCCTTGGCCCCTGCTCGAGACACGGTGTGGGGGCTTGCTGCCGGGACACAGCCAGGGGTTGGTGGGCCCTCCCAAGCAGCCCGCTTGCTTCATCACATTGCTTGATGGCCCACTGAATGGTTTCAGTCCCTTCCCTAGAACAACACACCCAGACCCCTTTGCTGCCCCCTTCCCCAGCAGCCTGCTCCCATACTTTTCCTAGAACCTTCTCCAAGGGACCTGAATCCTCTCCTAAGTTGTCTGGAAGTGACTTGCATTGGGTAGACCCATTTCTAGTTGCAGGACTATATAAAAGTTTGGCAACTGCTGGTTTTCCTCGTACGGTGCAGGACAGAGAGCCAGGAGATCCTCCCTGTGCTCCTCAGCTCCAACACAACCTTGAGTTGGTCTGTGACACTTTCTGACCTCCCATCTCCACATACATGAATGGTGGGGCAGTGGCCTTGGTTGGTGCCCCCAGGTTTGACTGCAACCAGAAGAAACAAAAGGGGAAATTGTGCAGCTGGCTGAGGAGCTGCCAAAAAGGGGAGCTGTGCCCTCTGCTTGAACTTGGCCGTATGACCCGGCCACCTCCTTCAAGTTAACTCCGGTCATCAGATGGCTGTGGGTGATTCACTGAAAACCAACCCAAAAGCAGCAACAGTGCTTGCTTGTAGATGAACTAGGGAGAGGCTGAGAAGTGGGAGAGCTGGGACCTGCAGGGGGGAGTGAGGGGAAGCAATGCACGGGTGAGCTGAAGGAGCTTCTGCAACACTGCCGTTTGAGTAATGTTGTGCTAGATATATTGCAGAGCCATTTCTCTGTGATATAGCCATTTACATCCATCCAAAGCAGGTATAAACTGTTACCACATTAGTGAAGTAGAATTTGGCATGTGCTTTGCATAGTCTTCAAATCAGGACTGGTATCTTTTCAAGAGATGCCATGGTTGCTTCACACCAGAGTTTTTAATTTTTTTTTCAGAAGCAATATTTTGTTACAGCTTTAATCAACCTCTTTTCAATACAGGAAGAATGAGTAGAAAAAAGGCATAAATCTATTGTAAAAACACATATATCAAGATTTTTCTATGTTTCTCACCAGATACACAGTAAAAAATCTTGTTAGCATTTAAGTAGTTGGAAAAACATTAGCTTTGTTACTTGGGCATCTAAAAAGATATGATATGAAAGTCTCATAAGGAATAAAGAGGACAATGTGGCTTTGTGGTTAAATTTACATTCTTAATTCAGCGTTTCCTAATTTCTGAGCATTTGATTTCTCAACTTTTCCATTTCATTAACCTTTGTTATTTGCATGTAATATAAACTGCTCTTGCAGATTGCCAGAGGAAATCATAAACATTTTGGCTGTTCCTTGGCCTCTCCTGAAACCTGTCATCCTGAAGACAGCTGACCTAACACAAAGTCAGCTTTCATGAAAGCCTCCGCAGCCTTCCTCCTTACACCTCTCAGTGTCCTTGGATGTACTTCTCAGCGCTTGCAAATTAACTTTAAGCCCTGCATATTAGCGTCCAAACCTTGTATTTTAGCACTTGTGGCCAGATGGAAGAAGTTCCCCATCCACTACCCCTCCCTGTTCTGCAGCAAGCTGTTAACAAATCTTCTCGCTTCTGTTCTCAAAGTACATGAGATTAAATTGATTCTAAGACTTTTCACATGACGTAAAATAATTAAGAGCCCAGATTATTGTTGAAAACACTGGTTCTGCATTGGCAGAGCTGGGCTACCTGCAAACCATGAGAAGTGGAACGACAAGTTGGTATTTGCCTAATCCCATGTCACTTAAAAGCAAAACTGAACATGGGGAAAATACACTTTGAGGATTTGAGTCCACTTTGAGGCACTTTGTGCGTGGGCCCTGGGGTTTTAGCTCTTGGTTTTGAGTTTTAGCCAAGCTGGGGGTAGTTTCTGTGATATTAATGTGTGGACATAGCACATCTTAAAACTGAGTATTGCTGTGAAGGAACTTTTCTAAAGCAGGCTACGTACCTTGCATCTGAGCAGGACTCACACCCTACGGCTGCACACTGTGAGCATAACATAGCTACCCCCATACACAAACAACCAGTCTTACTGGCTGGATGGTTCCCAAATTAATGCTTTTACACTGAAAAATACTACTTAACTACTAATTAACTGAAAAGAAAATTCTATGTCAGCATGGGGACCATATTCCACTGCAAAATAAGTTTGTTTCAACTTGTAAGACATTAAAAATGTGGAATACAAAAGATAAACTTTAGCTGTGTAGGGAAACACAACAGTGAATGAGTCCCATTTCTTTGCACTTTTCCACCCAGTTTTAGTTTTTCAGGAATTTTTTTTTTTTTTTTTTCATTTCATTTTCATTTGAGAAGGGAAATGGTCTCAGGCTGTGCTGTAAGTTAAAAGACTTTGGTTTCTACCTCTGTCAGACCCTGCAAGACATGCACAGTTATATAGGGACACGTACCTAAAGCCTTTGAAACTCTTTCCACTTATATTTCTAGCTCTCACAAAATGATAAAACTCAGACCAGAAAAGTTTGTAGCAATTACTACGAGGTAGGTGGAAAGCATCCTGTTTTCAAAGATGTCAAATGTGAAAATGTTCTACAATTTTAAACCTTTGAGCCAATTCCTTCTAAAAAGACAAAGAGAGATAACTTATAAATCCTCAAAACAAGACAAGTGTGAAGAATTGTTTCAACTATTTCTAATTTTTATGTTTCTAAGAACTGTGATTGGAAATATCTGCAGAAATGTAGTTTCTTTTTTTTCCCCTTCTGATTTCTTCTCCTTATTAGCTTCCCCCCCCCCCCTTTTTTTTGTACGTGTTTACATTAACATTTTTATCTCGATAGTCTTCAAATTTTACCACCACTCTCCCAAAGCATATTCATCTTTAGAGAGAGAGTTAGATTAAGGGAAATTTTAGCACAAAGAGAATTAGCTATAAAAAGTTATGGGAAAGTGAAGAAGAGCCAGATTTCAGTTCCAATTAATTATTCCAAATGCTTTGTGCAATTCATTTAAGCTATATATAAGGTAATGCATATATAACTTCAAAAACAATTAAGAATTAAGCCTCATCAAAGCATTTCATGCAATCCTTTATGGATTTTAAGCTTGCTGGGAAAGGCAGCAACTTGGTGATGAAATTCTTGTACAAAGTAGGCAGATTTTAAATCTTAGTCATCACTATCAACCTCCCCTTACCTTAGAGGATTACTCAGTTGTCTTAGCGGAGTTTGCCTTTAGTGTACCAAAGTACAGCGTCCAGTAACAAAGACAGGCACTTTATTGCCCCTGGGGGAAAGCAGAAGATGATCCCTTGTGCTGCACAGCTAACTGTCAGGATTAAACTTCAGTCAAGTTGCAACTGAATTTCCATCTGAGGCCAAGAGTGTTTCTTAATGCTTTCCAACATCCATTTGAATCCATGGAGTGTTTTGAAGTTGCCATTGCTAAAATGTATGTCAAGCCCTGCAGCATCTCTTCATGCGATATTCCTCCTTTGCTGTTTCCCAGTAGAGTGTCTCCTCTCGGGTCCCACACAGCTGGGGCCTCTTACTACCTGCAGGCTAACGGGAACCGTACACAGTGGGCAAGGATTTGCCATGGAGCTAAACGGGTTTCAGCCTCTCCTTTGCCCTTTAGAGGGACTGGTGCTTTGCACTTAGGGGGCTGCGTTTGCATGGGAAAAGACAGAAGGGCTGCATCTCCACTGGAGGTGGACTGGCCATCACTCAACTCAGCCATGTGCTCAGTCACACACTAAGGTTGCAGGATTTTTTTGAAGAAGGGTTTGATGTGCTAGATAGGCGGGGATATAGTTTTTGGGAGAACAGGGGAGTAATGCCTTCATGAACTACATGTGAATAACCAGGGAAGGGCTGGAATAAGACAGAGGAGCATATTTAGCATTAGCTCTCTGGAAATGGGAGAGCAAAATCCATGCTTCCATGCACCTGGGAAAGCTCAGCATCTCAGCACCCTGGCGGGATGCCCTAACC
Organism: Anas platyrhynchos; assembly: GCF_047663525.1. NCBI lineage: Eukaryota > Metazoa > Chordata > Aves > Anseriformes > Anatidae > Anas > Anas platyrhynchos. The sequence continues at coordinate 78,579,582 of NC_092590.1, forward strand.
AAGATCCTGCCCAGCATCAGAGCCCGATGCCTGCTCGGAGCAGGCCCAAATGCAGGTTTGCGCTCGGCAGGCAGCTCTGTCTCGCACACGCAGACACAAGACATGCGTCTTCCCTCACCTCCCAGGAATTTGCTTTAGATCCCACACGAGATTGAGGGATGGCTCACAGAAAGGAGAAAGGTAGAGAGAGACCTGGGTGTGCTATTTGTGGTTCAGGGTAGTTGGTGGGTGCCTCACATTGATCTGCCAAGGGTTGGTTGTAGGTGACCAGGGCAGAGCGAGGAGAGGTTCTGGGACCAAATCCACTCTACTTATTGTCATGCCTAACAAAAAAAAATAGGTCCTCATTTATAGAAGAGAAAATAGATTATTGTTTTCCCTGGCAAAGGGGAAAACGCAGAAATACAAGGAAAAATCTGTAATTTCCCAATGCAAGATGAAGAAATGCATTGAAAATTCAGAAATTCAGGGAAAGGTGATTTCTGGGATTGTTAAAGTGGTCATGATACCTGGAAGATGAAGATAACATCAGTTATTTTTGGATGCAATTTCTCTGAGATACTGATTGAAGTAACAACTGCCCAATGAGTTGCCCCAGCCCTGGTGTAAGCAGTTTTAACCCTTGAAGGTGTCCAGGACTCAAACATCTTGTGTGGATCTTTCCCCACAAATTGTCTCACTTCATCTTCAAGGAGATGGTAGCAATTTGAGGACTATCAGCACCCCTGCAAGGACAGCTGTGACAGCGGGATGGGGGCCCCAGCCCTCACTGGGCCCATTCACTGGGAACCAAACTCTGTAATCAGGCAGGAGGCCCCGTGTGGATGTAGATATGGAATGGAGTTAATAAGAAGCTGCCACCAGATCCATCCCAGCTTGAGGTCACCAAAAAGCTCTGAATACAGCAGGGAGTGGTGGCAGAAGCCTTTTACCTCCTTCATCTTGCAGAGTAACAATAACTACTGCTCAGCTGGAGGTAGGGCTATTGCTGCAACCAGGGCAGAAGCTTGCTTGATGTATGCCGCATGCATGCATGTGACTCGGTTGCATAATGTGAGTGATTAGTCCCAGCTAACACTTGACATGTTACATAGACATTCTGTTTGGGGCTATGTTTAGCAAGTGGTGGGGAATCTGTCTAAAGCTGCCAGTTGGTGGAGGGAGGATCATGTGCCCCTGCAGAAAAGAGCTCTTGCTCCTAAGAGAGCACTGCTAAAGCTTCTTGCTCTGCTTAATGCCTCTGGGGAAGTTGCTTCACGATTATTTTTAAAACTAGGGCTGTAGGCTCTTTCCTAGGTCAGGGTCCAGCAGAGCTTGTACTGTGTGTACAAACACACAATAAATGACAATGCAGGCTCCTAGCAGCCTTGCAGCTCAGGCACAAGGCACTCAGGGAATTTGGGTCCTCTTCTCAGCTGCCAAGGTACAGTGTGATAGCGAGGTAATAGCTTTACCTCTTGGAAGCCCCATTTTCTTGTTTGCAAAGCAGAAAGACTTGCAGCTGTTTTGTAGTGCACTGTTGGAACCGTGAGCCTTTGGAGTCTGTTTAGGCTGGAGGCACTTCAAAAGTGCAGAGTAGTTGTAAAAGATTATTATTACTAGTATCTTTCCCTGCTATACAGTTTAATTGTTACTCTTGTTTTAGGAAAGATCTAAAAAAAAAAGTATGATTTTGATGTATGGAGTTTATCAGTCACTGCACACACCTGAAAGTACAGATGATCATGCAGTATGTTTAATGGGGACTGAGATGCAGATATCATTGAATTCCTAGCCATAGGAAATACAGAAAATAGCATATGTCTTGGTTGTAATATAGTCCTGAGAACTGACCCAAACACCCTGGTTTTAAACAAGAAATTGTAGCTGAATAGAAGCAGAGCGCAAACTTCAAGGGGAGATTCACCTCCATGCTGTAGATGCCTAAATCACATGCTTGTAGATGTTTCTGCATTAAATCTTTAACCCCTCGTATAATCATGGAGATCAAGCTGACACCATCAGCCAAATCCAGAGAGAGTCAGGGGCAATGCTGGAAGAGAGCTGAAGGCGTCTGTCCACCTAACCACCCACGAGTCATAAGTTGGCAAGGTCTTTCAGACATCACACAGTCCACTTCAGGCTCAGATGTCCAACTGAGTTTGAACACCTGTAAAGATAGAAATTTCACCACCTGTGTGGGCAGACTGTCCCCAGATCTACCATGGCCACTAAAAATTGCTCAAACAATTCTCAAACAAAAATTTCCTTTCCTACATCTGTCTTATGTTGCACAGAAACAGCCAGGAGTGCGGCCACATCCACCAGACCAGATTGCAGGCTGGGTTGCTCTCTCCAGGAATTCAAGTTGAGCTGTTAGAAAAGATGTCTTGGTCAAGAAAGGACAGGGAAGGATGTCTGAGTGGTTGTAAGAGAAAAACAAAAGGACCTTTTATTATGGATCACAATGAAGAACACCATATTTGTGCTCTTGTGTTTGTCTATTGATATCATCCTTCCTACAGTTCAGCTCACTTCCTTGTGCCAAGCCTTATCTATGCTCAAACCAGTTACAAAATTTGAGGTTTTGTTGCTGAACATGCTCCTGGGCACTGCTCCTCTCTTTTCCTGGTGATCCCAGAGCTCCCATCAGCTTGGGTGGGTTTGAGCATCAGAGTTTAGTTCAGGCTTTTAGGGTTAGAGTAATGGGACCTAGCTGCACTTGCAGATCTAGAGGTTCCCAGAAGTTACCTCCATGGTGTTTGTGAAGTTATGAACGGCTGCCAAATTTCATGGGAATCCTGTCATTTACACTCCTGCATGGGCTGATGCAATGTTCTTCTGCAACTCCCCAAGGGTGACACTCCTCGGTGAGTCATGTCCCAGACTCTGGGGGAAGAAAATGCCAATCTGGGGGAGCCCAGTGAGAGGAACTGGATTCACAAAGTCTACAGCAGCCCCGAGAGGTAAGATTTAGTGCACCGCTGGTTTGGAGGGTAGTTGATGGCTAAAGGGAGAGGAAAAAAAAATCTTAACAGGCTTTTAATTTTGGTCTTTTGTCTCTGGAGAGGAAGCTGAGGCTTTGCATGACAATGCTTTGGGTCAAGCATGCTGAAAATGCCATGGTTTGCAGGCATGGGGCATCCCTTGAGATACTCCATAGACAGCACTGCCAATCAAGCCATCAGCATTAGTATCTGTGGGCCCCCAACAAAGAGTAAAAAAAAAAAATTAAATAAAATCATTGGAATTTGTGTGAAAGAGAAAAGACAAGTGTCATCGTGACCTGCAAATGATACAATTTTGTAAACAAGCCGTTTAATCCCTGCCCATGCTGATAATTCGCTGCCCTTATTTAATTAGCACATGGATAGGTGAGGTGAGGTTCTCTGCATCGGTATAGAAGCAGAAAGATTTATGAACCCACAGCTGAAGGCTGCTGTTTCTGGAACCTGCCCCACACCTGTATGCACACAGGAGAGCTCCCGTTGCCAAAACAGGGAGAGCACAAGCAAAGTGAGCAAAATCGGGTCATTTCCCAGAACACCCTGTGCTGGTGAGGGGAAAAATACTCTGAAGTAAGGACTTACAGCAATGTCCCTCTGCCTAAATGAGGATCCCATTATGCCTGGATACTGTGTAAACCCATTGCAAGTAGCCTCTGCTGCAAAGAGTTTACAGAGTGAAGAGCTGAGGGAGAGGAGGTATGGCCAGATTTATAGGAGAGGAACTATGCTGCAGTGTGACTGGGTGACTTACCCAAGTGATCCAAGTGAAATGGGGATCTGAACTCGGCTCTGGTTGGCGCCAGGCCAAGGTTGCAGCCCTGGAGTTACACCCATGGAATTGGGGCAGGTTCCCCACACTGTTGGGGATCCCAGGAAGGCAATGTGGATTGCCAAGGTGGGGTACCACCAGTGAGCAGGGAGCATTGCTGCTGGTTGTCTGCTCATTGCCACCATCTGCAAACTTCATTTTAACTCATTCAGCTGCTCCCAATTTGGTGTTTGCTTCCATTTTTCTTTATAGAAGTCATAAATTCTGTTGGTGCCTGTTGAGGTAAGGACCTAGCTGGACATCTCAGTTTCAACTAGGGTAGGCCAACTTATTCCAGGGATCTCAGTGGGAATTCCATTTCCAGCTTCTGCTCCAGGCAAGTCTAGGGACAGTGTGAATGACACCAAGGCAGATCCATCCTGTGCACTAAGAGCCTTTCAGAAAGAAATCCAAATAGGAGTGGGAACCATCCAACCAGCATCTGAATTAATGCTCCTACAGTCTTAGCTTGTTTTGCTCTACCTAAAGCCAGAGCTCAGTATCTTCATCTCTGGTATGCAGCGAAAGTTATTGTCCACACTCAGGGAAATTTTAAGTCCCTCAAGGCAGCTTTCTCAGAAAAACACCATAGGGTAGAATGCTAAATGTGAACTCCAGAGACCCGACCATCTATCCTATGACCTTCAGCTATGTCTTCCTGTGTCCTTGCCTAGCTGTCAAGGGAACCACCATGGTGCCCTCCAGGATTCACTCACCAAATTCTATAGTTCAGCTAGCAGTAATGAGAAGGACATTTTGGAATCAGGCTGATATTGGGGTTTCAGACCTTGGATGATACAGCTCTGTAGGACATGTCCTTTTCTCCCGATCTCTAATCATAGAGTCATTGAGGTTGGAAAAGACCTCCAAGATCATCTGGTCCAACCATCCCCCTACCTCCAATATCACCTGCTAAACCATGTCCCTAAGCACCACGTCCAACCTTTCCTTAAACACCTTCTTAACCCCTTAACACCTTAACCCCTTCTGGTGTTTGCCTTTCGGTCACCCATTTTTTCAACCCTTTTTTCAACCCTTTGGTTGAAACCATCCTGCATCTCCTCTGGTAAACGTTTCCAGAACCTCACCTCAGCTCTGGGTGATTAGGTGCTGCTGAGATCACCCAGCTTCGTTAGACCACAAGCCTGAGTCTCACGATGGTGCCTGTGATAACCCTGGTGTTTGCCTCCTGGCTCTCGGTGTTCCCGGTGCGCGTTCCTCTCCTCGGGCAGCTCCCATGAACTCTCCACCAGGTGCTGAGGAAGGGCTGGAGCATCTTCCCAAGTGCTGCGCTTGTCCCTGGGCTGGCATGGGACGGCACTCCCCATGCAGCTGCGACTCCCACGCCAGGCACACCCTAGCCACAGCTTGGACCTTCTGTGCTCTTGTGCAAAGCCCTGTGTGCCGCCAAGCTCAGCTCTTCCCCCTCAAGGCACCTCCAACCCACGTGGCATCAGGATTTGGTGCCAGACTGGGGTAAAATGCACCTGGCTGCTGTGACACAAACGTACCTCGAAGCTGTGTGCTTAGCAGGCTGCCATGGTGTGCCCCTGCTGTCATCATCATCCAAAATGTAAACTTGACTTTTGCTGCTAATAGGGCAAAATAACTATTTATCAGGGTTTATTTGCCATAATCTTCAGTTGTTCTTTTTTTTTTCGGCTGATGGTGTAAGATCATTAGCAGCCACTATATCTTGGCAAGAAAGTGGGTAGAACAAAAGAAACATAAGACCTCGTTTCTTTCTTGCAATTTTTCAGTAAGTAACATCAGACACGTGGCTTGTGTAAGGGTTCCAAGGGTTTGTGCAAGCTGTGCAGGAGGGAAAGCAGCACTCCACCCCTTAGATTAACAGCAGTGGTACAAACTGTCCTGTAGACCTGTACAGGGTCCTTGAGACCTCACTGGGATGTGACTGTGGATCAGCAGAGCCCAGCTGCAGAATCACCAAGCAATCTGCCAACAAGCCTGCCCTGGGATTACAGATAGGAAGCTGGGTCACCCTTGATAAGTCTGTCCTCATAAATGAGCCACGCTAAGGTCCCTTTGGCTCCTGGGCTAGCACAGGCACATGACTATATAATAACTGAGTCTGGAAATGACTTTGGGATTTTCCTATTCCAAGTCTTCTCCTAAAGCAAGGCCAAATTAAAAGTCTAAGCAGGTGCTTGTCAAATCAAGACCTCAATATTATGAAGGACAGAGCTGCTACACTGAGGGACTGCTTGGAGTTATTGCATCTCAGGTGCACAATGTTGTATTTGCCTTTGCTCATATGTCTGGGCTGTCTTCTTTCATAAAGAAGAAAATAAAAAAAAAGAAAAAAGAAAAACAAGAAGGGTGCTGAGGACAACCTCCATCACTTGAAGTGTGCTAAGAGACTGTGGATTGGCTGGGACAAAACTGGAGACTGTGCTGACAATCAACTGCCTGGGTGAGCCCTGTGTCCTGGCCCTGCTTTGTTTATAAGCATAGACTTTGCCTCAGTCACCGAGCTCACAAACTCTGCCAAGGGACAAGCCTCAGGCCCAAGCAATTGCCTTAGCACCAGCAGTTGCCTGCACAACCAGCAGCATGGGTGGTGCGTCTGCTACTCAGATCCATGATTGCAAGGTTTGCTCTCTGCTTGGAGGACAAGAGGGATGGCTGGTGTTTTAATTCATTTTTATCATGCCAGCATAACCCCTTGGGTACAGCCTTACCCTGACTTGATCCCAGACCTGTCTGCATCTCTGTGGCTCTGCTCCAGGCCATGCTATTCCAGGACAGGCTGGCATTAGTTAAATAGCTTGCAAGCCACAGCCCTCTGCACAGCAAGGACATGTTGTGTATCTTCTGAAGAATCCTGACAAGCTGTGGCAACACCAGAAATACAAATCAAACCATAAATGCAACAACCTTTCACCCCTCGCTGGCTGACGTAGAAATGAACCATTGCAATAAATCTCCTGGCACCCTTTCTACCCCATGGCTGGCAGAGTGGCCCTTTGCAAGCTCCACACATCACTGTGTGGATGAAGGTCAACTTATGCATGGAACGACCAGCTCCAAAACCAAGCCACCTTGCTGCTCCTCAGGAAGACCCAGGCCAGGAAAGGTCTTCATGGTGTGCAACAGGATAAAAAAATGGGTGATGGAACTTATGGGTCTGGGAGCACGGAGGTGTGGTCAAAGCAAACAACTGTTTGAAATTATCTGGAATTTTTAAACTGGCTCTACGGCCCCCTCCAGAGACATGAAAGAGAAAGAAGACTTTACCAGATTTATTTCTGCAAGAACAGGAGATTTACTCACACTTGGCTCTTTTTCAGGTGTCATAAATTGAGTCCACTATCTTTTCACAGATTGTCTTTCTGGATTTATCAGTAAGGACTTTATGGTTCAGAGCACCCTTTTCTCCCCAGCCCCCCTTCCAACAACCTGAGTAACAAGCCTAGGGTACAGCCTGTGTTTATAAATATACGTATCGCTTACATTAATGGAAACTGATTTATTACACAAATAAGAGACTTCATCAATTTTCATCTGGACCTCTTTCAATGGGACATAAATTACACTGTTGCTACTGGGTTTGGATTTCTAAGCGGATTTATCGGAGCAGGGACTTTGCTCATTTATTTTATAGCTCTCCTTGTCCGTGGAATAATTATAGTTTTGAAGTTTTCCTCCCTCCCTTTCCCTCCCTGTATATATCCCCCTCAGAAAACATTGGCTGATACGCTGGGGGATGAGGTCAGGCACTGCTGAAAGCCCTCATGCCATCTGGGCTACCTCTCTGGACCTGCCTGCCAAAGCAGCAGAGTTATCAGGACGTGGTGACACGCAGTCTGTTGCAGAAGACCCCAAAACAGAGGTGCTCAGCTTAATTGCTTGTGTTTGGAGAAAGCATGGCCTGTTGATCTCTTTTAGGAAGCTGTCCCCTTGCTGCCTGTTAACACTGGTGGGTGTGTTCTCCTGCCAGAGCATCTCCAAAAGGTGGATGGGAAGCAGAGTCCCCTGACTTGTCTGTCTAGGCGAGCAGGTCTGTCACTTAAACACGACTTGACCACACAAACTCCCGACCTGGTTAAACATCTACAGCTTTGTTTAAATATGCACAACACGGCGAGACACCCTGAAACACAGTGGGGAGCTTGACCGGTCCCTCAACAGGAGGAAGGACACAGCAGAGCCCTTCCTCCATCGCTCAGTAGAAGAGCACGGCTGCTCCTTCCTCCCTGGGGATGTGACACGGGACAGCTCCAGACTCACCCCTGGCTCTACCTGTGCACCAGGGGACTTGGCTGGGAGGTGTGAGCACAACCCTGGCCACCCAGGGCGGGAGGTGATGCTGGCTTGTCCATGGGCCAGCCCGCAGGACAGAGACCAGCCGGCTGTGCCGGGAGGAGGAGGGAAGCCTTTAACTCTTCCCGCTGTCCTCAGCCTCCTCACGCACCCTCTCCCCATCTGCATGCCCTGAACTGCTGCCCAGAACACTTTCTTCTGCAACTCGTTTCTGGAGCCTCGAGAAAGTGAGCCAAAGGCTTGCCTGGTTTTTGTTGTTGTTGCTGCTGTTTTTGCCTGAGGCTGGAGCACGATCCCATGAAACAGAAGCCCAGGCTCCCAGGAATGCATTGCATTACGACACTGTGCCACAGAGACTTAGACTATTTACATAATAGATCAGAAAGCCCGGCCAATTAGCTGACAAAGGAAAGGGCGTGCTAGCAGGGCACTCAGAGTTCACCCTAATTAAGAGCAAGCCATTAGAGAGCTTGCCTCAAAATGCGAGCAAGGGAGGAAGACAGCACGGGGAAGGGGGGGAGGCATTGATGACTGCACACAGCAATTTCCAAGCACATCAGGACGTATCCCCCTTGGCCATGGTCCCCAGGGCTGGACATTACCACAGCTTGGTGGTGTAAATGGGGAAACGGAGGCAAGTCCCTTGCTTGGGGCAAGGGCAATGAGTAAACCAATGCCCCAAGCCCCCTGACTGCTTGTCCCTCGTTGATTCTTGCCTTGCAGTGATGTGTGCTAGGGCTCAGCTGTGGTCTCGTGCTTTGGTTTGACACCAGCATATCTCCTGCCCTCCTGCGAGCGCATCGCCACCCCCCTCTCAGCACAAAGAGCTCAGCGGGCAACAGTGAGGCCCACACACATGCAGGCAGCAGCCAGGTGAGCAGGAGGGAGAAACCTCAGCCCCAATCACTCCCTAATTAAGTTAATTTGCTAATTGTCAGCACTTAGTCAAGGGAGGAGCGCCACCTGCTGAACCCACCATACTCCTCCTCCTGCCTCACCGGGGATGCTGCAAAAGGTTTCCAGGGCCTATCACCCCCCTGCAAGCCCAAATGTTGTGAGGAGGAGGATAAAGCTGGTGCCTTCCATCTCTCCTATCCATATTTTGTAATCTGGAAGTCCCCTGGGTGCTTTAGTTGGCCACGGTACCTGAATATATGGCGTCATGCAACTCTACAAGCGTTGGTGGCCTTCAGTCTCAAAATAACAGGGACTGTTCCTACAGAGCTGGAGACACACGGTTCCTTTCCAGACTGATAGTTCAGTGTGATGAGTTACCACTTGCCAGCTGAGCTGTGCTGACAGCGTGTGCCTTCCTAGCCCACACAAACAAATCTTAAAGCACTTTCATGTTCCTGCCGTCCACAGCAAAATTTTTGCCCTTCAGAATGGCTTAATAAAACACATTTTGGTTTTGGGTCGAAGTGCATAAGAGCAGCACATGGTTGATTACAGTTGTTCTGTTCACAGGTTGTAGCTTTCCAAACTGCTGTAATTCCATGGCCTACGATCCTGTCTAAACACCAAATATCCCCACGCAGGGGGCTTGAACTGCCAACCCCACATGTCAATCTACCAGGACCCTGGCCACCAAAGCTGTAAGGTTGGCTTGCAGATTCTGAGAATAGCTTAAAAATAACTAACTTTGTGTTCCTTTCCTTTGTTTGCCAGTTTGGGGCTTGCAGAATGCTTTTGATTTCATGTTTCTAAGTTTCGCGTTACAATCACAAGGGGTAGAACACTTTTTTTCCCCCCCTTTCTTTCTTCTTTGATGTTGAATAAAACCTGAGATTCTTCACACAATCTCCTGAACCAAGCAGCTGGGATTTTATGGAAAGAACATTGACAACTGCAATATGTCCAATAAAATCATAAGAGTTGGCAACACCGGGGGGTTACTCCCCTTCTTTATTGCTGGTCCACAGGACAAGTTAATTGGTGTGGTCCAGCTGCTGGCTGGTTTTAGGACAGTTCCTTAAAAGCACTTCTAATTGCCAGGGCTTGGAGTCCTCTTGGCTAACCACAGACACCTTATAGAGGTACCTAAACTGTGAGCCTGTTTGCTCTGGCTGTTTTTTTAGGGCAGATTACCACATCCTATAACAGGTAGAACAGATCAGCTTTGAAGGCGTTGATCTCTCTTCTCTCGGTAAAGAAAAAGCCTGCAGTGGCTGCTCTCCTAGCATATGTCCTTCCTTAACCCCATACTGCAATGAAAGTTCAGCACCGCAAGCCCTTTTAAAAGCTGGCCCTTAAGACTGCATGTCAGCCCCTTCTGGGGCCTCATGTTTTGCACAGATCACCCTCATTAGCAAGGGAAAGTGGAATAAATGGAACAGGCTGCACTCCTGGCGTGATTTTTTTGATTCCTCTTGGAAGTCCCCCCGATTCAAACAGATCCTTCCAAGTGGCCTGGTTCGTGACCGCTGAAGATTATAAGAGGGCCAGGGATCCAGCATCCCTGCAGCTCATCACTGACAAACAACACTGTCTGGATGGAGTGTTTTCAATAAGGGATTCTTGCTTTGTTGGGAGCTTTCAGAGAAACTGTTTACAACAACAGCCCTACAATTACCTCCAAATGATGTCCTTTGAGGAGGATGTTCTGGGAACCTTGAGACCAAAGCTTCTGAGCTGCTCTATCTATATCAGAAATGTGAAAGTAATCAGGAGTTGTTTGGATCTGAAGACGCTGTTGTTGTAAACAGATGTTGCTTTAAAGCATCAGATCTTCCTGAATGGTCAGCCAGAGCTGGGCCAGATTGGAAGAAGCACCCAGCCCAAGACAAACCATTTGAAAAATGAGAGTTAAGCTTTCAGTTCAATGCAGTTCAGTTCTTGTGCATTGTGTCAAATATAATGTAACTATGCCAAATTTGCCATTTCTGGGCACCAAGATACACTGAGATCTAATCTCTTTGTGTTGAATTATTTTTTTTCTGTGTGTCTATGTAATGACAAGGATTTAGTATTAGCTAAGCCTGATGGATGCTCACAAAGGGTCTGGGCAATGAGACTGTCTAGAAGAAAGCTGGAGGCAAATGCTTCTTTGTTTTATCCTACACAGAGGATTTTTCTTACGGGTAGGGAAGAGGACAGGAAAAAATGATCTGTCCAGAAGACAAAGCACTGAAGTGAGCCCTCTCCTTCTTCCCAAACCACAAGACCTTAGGGAAAGATTATAATTTCTTATTTGTTTCTTTTTCTTAGCCTTCGTATTTTTAAACCTTAAAAACACACTTGGGTAATCGTTTCAAATCCTTTTCTATGGCTATAAGTGACAGAAACTATTCCACATGATCCAGAGAAGCTGGTTCTCCTTCAACGTTGGGGGTTTTCAGATTGCAGCTTTAAGGGGGTGGGGGGACAGAGGGTGCTCAGAAATTATTGGAATTGTCTCATTGTCGCTTTGGACAAAGGATAGTGATTTGACTTTTAAGAAGATTCCTACTAACTGAGTGACCCTGGAGAAGTCATCAAGATCACAGTCATCCTATCTAGAGGATATTAGCTCCCTGAATTAGGAATCCCATTGCTGAGAGAGGCAGGAAAATTACAACGTGATTCAGACCATCTCTCTTCACTGAAGGACCCTGGGGCAACCCTTTGGCTTATTTGCTTACTTGTGTACAGGCTGTAAATTATGCCATAATCTCAGCACAGATCTCTCTGTGGTTTGGTTCCCACCCTGGAGGGGTAGGATATTCTGTTCCTCTGTCTGGGTAGAGTGAGAGCTCTTTGGGACAGAGCTTATCCTTCACATGTGCTTTCAGGGTACACAATTTGATCCTGTTTAGTGCAGCTGGATCTAATCTCATATAGGTAGAGACAGAGGTTTGATTTACCAGGAAAAGGGGTCTTATGGGGAAGCCCAAAAATAGGAGAAAAAAAAAAAAAAAAGAAAGAAGAAAAGAAAAGCACTGACATCCCCTCAAAGAAAGCTTCCTCTGCCTGCAACATTAACCTCACCAACCAGAAGAGATGCAGAGTTTTTCCTTGAATGGTTTTGCCCTTCCCCACTTTGAGGGAAATGACACAAACATGATTCATGGGTCGGGACACTAAGGTGACTGTAAGGATACGCTGCCGAATTAAAGGGGCTAAAGCACGGGGACCAATGGGAGGGAGGCCACAAGCTGATGTAATGTCTGGGTAGCTCAAACCAGCTCCTCAATCTCTGTTATTAGGTAAAGACAGGCAGTCCCTGGAGAACACATGAGCTCCTTTCCCTCTCTCCACAGCCCTCCACACGGTCACATTAGGGACATGCCCTTTGCACTCTCACCTATGAGTTCCCAGCACACACGAGCATCTTCCAGCACTCCAGGCTTCTTCCTCTGGCAGCAGAATAACGCAGCCACACAAAGCTCCCATTGTGCAAGCAGGTCCCCAAGCACCACAGCTCTAGCCCATAATGAAATCTCTCCACCACCTTTTACTGGAGAGAGTATTTGATTGCAGTCAAGTACCCACACCTGGAGGAGGTAGGAGGGGGTGCGGGAGTGTAGACTGACAGGCAGCCTGCTCAGAGCTGCAGTGAGACAGGGAAGGGGAGGAGGGACGAAGGCAGGGCTGAGAGGCACAGGCACGGTTTTGCAGTGTGATGAGCTTGTGCAGCCTCAGCTGCAGCAAGAATCCCAGGGTGCTCTCTTCCTGTCTCATATGCACACTTCAGCTGCTGAGGGGAAAAAAAATCAAACAGACAAATAAAAAAAGCAAACAGCCAAAACAAAGCAAAAACCTAAAAAAATACAAGCAGATCTAGAGATGTTAAAAATGCATAGCCACTAGTAGGGCCATACAGAGATGCTGACTCAAGGCCTGGGTGCTGAGGCTGCTCTGCTGCTCCCCACTGCAGTGCACTAATGGAGGAAATCCTTAGTGCTTAGAGATGAAGGGGTCAAGTCACCCTTGATGGAGGAGGGAATGGGACTAAATCTACATGCTGACCATGCTCAGACTCCCAGACAGTTTGTCCATCTGCAGAGAACCATGTCCAAGGGGCACCTGCCGGTGGCAGCTTCCTAATTCAGAGGCAAATTTGACCTCACAAGGTCTCCCTGGCTGGAAGCCCCTTGCTGGTGAGTGCAGACATCTTCCTCAGCCCCCACCAGCCCCACTGGGCTCCCCAGTGCTACGTCTGGGTTACGACATGGGGACAGAACCAAGACTGGAGAAGGGAAGGAGGCTGATAGATAAGATGGAGCTATGCTTTCAGTGGCAAAAGACAGAGGTTCGTATCAGTCTGTGTGAGTTGTGCTGTATGGGAGGAGAAAGATGTCATAAAGAGAGTGGAGGTAGGTAAAAAGGAAGGTAGATGAAAGCTGTTTTGAGGTTGGATGGTAGGATGGTGGTAGGATACTGGGAAAGGTAAGGAGACATAGGGCTGGCATCTTCATGTATGGGCTGAGATTTGTAGTTAAGCAGCAAACAAGCACAAATAAGCAGGGAATGAGGGGATAGAGAGCAACCCCGTGGAAATAGATTTGGGGATTGTGGTTGATGGCAAGTTAAATGCGAGCCAGCAGTGTGATCTGGCAGCCAGAAGGGCCAGCTGTGTCCTAGGGTGCATCAGGCACAGCACTGCCCTGTGGGGAGGGATCAGCCTGCTCTGCTCTGTGCTGGTGTGGCTTCACCTCAAGTACTGGGTGCAGTTTGCATTGCCACAGTATAAGAAGGACATGAAACTATTAGAGAGTATCCAAAGGAGGGCTATGAAGGTGGTGAAGAGTCTAAATGTGTGAGGAGAGGCTGAAGTCCCTTGGTTTGCTCAGCCCAGAGCAGAGCAGGCCGAGGGGAGGCCTCATGGCGGCCTGCAGCTCCCTCACGAGGGGAGCAGAGGGGCAGGCGCTGAGCTCTGCTCTCTGGGGACAGCGACAGGACCCGAGGGAACGGCATGGAGCTGGGACAGGGGAGGGTCAGGCTGGGGCTTAGGAAAAGGTTCTGCACCCAGAGGGTGGCCGGGCACTGGGACAGGCTCCCCAGAGCAGTGGTCACAGCACTGGGCCTGCTGGCATTCAAGGAGCATTTGGACAACGCTCATGGATGTAGGGTCAGATTTTGGGGTGGTCCTGTGCAAAACCAGGAGTTGGACTCAGTAATCCTAATGAGTCCATTCCAACTCAGGACATCCTATAATTCTGTGGCTCTATGAAATGATGCTTTGGGAGGCGGCATCACAGAAAACATAGAAAAAGTGCCCTGTTGAGCCTAGAGATCTTGCTGCTAGTATGGGAGTGACTTGTTCAGCTAATTTGGAAATGGTGTGACTGAGGACCAATCCAAACCAGGTAGACCTGATGGGAATTACACCATAGAGAAACTTAGATCAACGAGAAGGGCAGAACGAAGCCTAGCAAAGAAAAGAGAAACAGGTGACTTCTGCATGAGAGTGTTTCTGCATGGAGGACAGATGCTGGCACTTATTACAAAATAGCAGAAACAAGTTGAATTCCCCAAACAGTTTATGGGAATGCACTCTTCTTTTCTGGGGGGTTTGTTTTGTTTTGCTCAAGTCTGTCTGTCACATCTTGCACATTTCATTATTTAGGAATTTTTGATTTCAGAAGATAAAGTAGTCCCAGAGGAATATTTTCAGGGAGATTATTTTAACAAGCACTTTTGTACCAGGAAATCAGTGAGTTTAACCTAACAAGCAACTACCAGGCCAGGGGGACAAATAAATCTAGTTCCCACCTATTAATTTTACAGCCTACATAAAGCAGTGTTGAAGTCAAAAGTATATGTGACCCAAAAAGACATTGCTCATTTTGACACATATATAGCTTGCCCCCTGCCTGAACCCTGTCCCTTAGCCTAAATCCAGGAAGTGGGCTCCCTTTTGTAACGGATCATAGGCCTGTGTGTCAGGAATGTGTTCTACCTTAAACCAAATGTCAGCCTTTCTTAGGGAAGGGATAAGCTGATAGAGATGTTCGCCTTGAACAGGGACAGTTTTCCTGTTTTGCATTGTGTGAGATGTGTTTGTTTTATTGCACCACTCAGTGATTCAATCCAGCCAAGCCCACGCAGGAAATATTGGGATTTTGTCTTGCCAAGTTGACATCTGAAAAGAGCAAGCAGGCGAATGCTTCCACTTTAGCAGTATTTGTAATGGTTACTGAACTATTAGACACATGAAGGGAAAAATGCACCTCAAAGAAACAACCGCATCCCATGGATGGAAGTGACCTGGATAATGCAGAAATGTCGCCGACTTTCATCTTCAGAGGGGAATGCGGTGGTATGCAGCGAGAAAAAGAAAACAGAGCTTTCGGCACACACATAAGTTAAAAATAAAGCACAGATTCTAAATGAAGAGGGTGACTAACCAATGGAGTAAATGAGCAAGGAAAGTGATGGATTATCCACCACTTGAAGCATCTTGAAATGAGGGCTGGATGTCTTTGTGCAAGACGTGCTGCCGTCCAGCACAAGGCACTGGGCTCCAGGCAGGCTAAAGTCTAACTCAGATTTTTTAGCCTGTGTTGCCAATGTACAAGTGGAGGATTTAGCTCCAGTTATCCTGTCTACAGCCATATCATGGAAGAAGGACATGAAGCAGGTGGCAAGAAGCATTTGATGCCAATTCCTAATTAACCATATTAGCCAGCAAACTTATGCAGTCAAAGGGGAAACATAAGCAGTGAGATAGTTCAAGCTGTAATCCTAGTGAAAAGAGGCTTTTGGCTACAGCATTCAAGCCCTGAGTATTTCCCTTGATTTCAGCCAGCTTGGGGTCAGGCCCTTGTTGTCTGAAGGCATTCAGCACTCCTTGCTAGTAGGAAGCAGCTCTGTTGGGTGAGAAGAGGTGCCTCATCAGGGAGATTTTCATTCACTCTGTCAAAAATAAGCTCCATCAGCTCCATATCTAATATCCCAAAGGTTTTTAATTACATTGCAATGGAGACAGGTCCAGCTGTGTTTCCTAATTAAATCCTGATGCATCAGAGATGAGATCTGGATATACAGGTGGGTGATGAGAATGTCTGTGTTACATGTACATATCTGCAATTTCTTTCAAATACATTCTACCATTTTTTTTTTTGAAGAAAACCCAAATGCGCTGTTGAAAACAACTCATTTTGGCTGACTCTGTAGATTGGGTTGGAAATCTCTGATGCTGAACTGACGCTGTCACTCCATAGCAGAGAGACAGGCTACATGTTTGAGCTCTAACTCACCTCTGAGCCGGTGTGACCCCACTGAGGTCCTCTACATGAGACCTGGAGGTGGGGTGCTGGTCCTGAGAGCAAACCTCCAAGTAGGATTCTTTTGATACAGACCTAATGGTTGGGGGCTCCTGGGAGCCTCAGCTTGGTTTAGGAAGGTGTTTGGGTCACAACAAAACACAAGAAGGAGCCAAGTACCTTCATGCTGAGTACGGACACTTGCCTGCATTTGCAGAAAGCAGTGCTGTGGGCACCTGGTGATCTCTGCAGTCCAAAATGCAAGCCCTGAAAAAATATTGTTGCCTCCAGAACAGCCCATGAGTAAAGATCCCAAATCCATTCAAAATCCCATTTTAGGTGAAGAGGCAGATGCTCTGGAGCTTGGCAGCTTCTTCAAAGCCACACAAGCAAATAGAATTACAGACTGAAGACCTCGTCCTGGGATGAGTCTTTCTTTCCCTCGTGCTCTCTCTCCTCCTCTAGTCAGCTGCCTTCCGTTGGCAATAATAGCAGCAACTGTCTTGGAATCAGGGAAAGCAGATGGGCTCCACCCTGCAGATGGCCCCCAGAAATTTTCAGAAATACTTATTTTCTGTAATTTCATTTAGTTAATTTTTTCCATAGTTTTATTATAGAAGCGGAGCACAACAATGAGGCTATTACTCATTTTTTGTTTAGGTTTTGGCTTCTTAAGCTTTGGGATGTTGAGTTATTGTATGGCTGTATCCAGAGCCTTTTCCCCAGGTCAGACAAGCACACTGCAGTACTGATTAATTGGATGCTAAGCCTCCAATTATCCTGTCTGGCTCAGATTTTTTCATTACCCCACAATTTCAGTGTTGTCTTCCCTCCTTATTTATTTACTAATTTACTTATTTACATATTTATTTCGGTTTTTATTTATTTATTTATTTATTTATTTATTTTTATTGCAGCACTTGGTAAGATCGAAGCTTCCCCTTGCTTTCACCAAAGCTGCCCGTTCCTGGAGTTCTTCTGCTGGACCTGCATCTGTCATAGGCTGACCTCAGAGTGTACTGTAAAGGAAAACCTGGTTTGATCAAAGCATCTCCTCTTGGACTAAGCTTCTGTTTGTATTTCTTTAGTCCAAGTACTCGCAAAGAACCCAAACTTGGCTCTTTCTGAACAGTTTTCAGCCCAAAAAAGTTCGTTCTCAAAACTGTCACCTGCCTTTGCTGCCCTGGTTTCCTAGATGAGATCTGCGTTCATACAGCTGTTGCTGCGTACCCATTTTTCTGATCTCTGAGATTGTAAATGAGCTTCTGGAGCAGTAGATTTATTTCGTCTGGGGACTTTTGACTTCTTTCCACTTGAAGACTTCAATCTCTCTTCAGAAAAACAACACAAGACAAACAAACAAACAAACAAACAAAACCAACAATAACAACAACAAAGGTTTGACTTCTTATTTTTTAACAGAAGAGTTTGGTTTAAAAAACAAATCCAGGCCTGGTTTTAGTAGAAAAAAAAGAATCTAGTTTTTGAAAACAGCAAACCATTTCTTTTAATTTATGAAATTAAAACCAAACCACATCCCAAACACTTCTACTGGAAAAAGATCATTGCCATATTTATTTTTCATGCAAATGCATAGATGAAACATCCTCTCTTTCCCAAATGAGTTACAAAAACAGAGCTCCAAGCCGAGCTGTTGTAACTTCCACAGCTTTATTCTGTTGTCTCCTTTTCCTCCTGCGTTCTGTATTGACCTTATTACTCGTCCTCCTTGGCCCACCCGTCAGCTGGGGTGGTGCCTCACATTTCATCTATACTCCTTTCAGCTGTCTGCATTTCTATAGGAACCCTGAAATAGGTCCTCTACTGTTGAATCATCTCAGTATCTATATTCAGAGGTACCTTCTTCTTCATAGGGACGGGACATTTCTTCTGCCAGCTGCTAAAGGCACTGGCCCTTCCCAAAGCCTTGTCTTCTGTCTCATGAAGGGCCCTCCCTTTCAGTTCAAATTGGTGGAAGAAAAATCTATTAGGAGCTGTCAGGGACAGAATGGCTGCCTCTGGCTGAGGGAATTCCCAATCACAAACGGTTGAAGGCATTCAGGGCTTTTTGCCCTGGCTTTTTTTTTTTTCCCCCAATGCTGCACGGAAAATAAATCTGAGAGTTTCTTTGCACAGCTCTCCCCTGAACTGGAGCACAGCCAGGACCAGAGTCTTTCAAGGGGACATCTTGGATGGCAGCTTGGGCTCCTTTCCTCATCCACATGCTTCAGATTTCATTTCATTTTTAAGGTGCAAGTGCAGCTGAGGTCAGAAGTCACCCAGGACTAGGAGCACTAAGTGCACTTTGATGTTCCGTGTCAGCAATATGCAGATGCACAAGGCTGGGGGACGGGTAGCAACTCCTACTCCTAATTTTCTGCCTTTCTGGATTGTCAGTGATGATGTTGGAGGCCTGCACAGAGATCGGCCTGGCCTGCATACAGCGGTGGGATGCAGTGCTTGGCCCTCAGCCCATAACCACAACACTCAGGGTGCCGATGGAGAGGAGACGAGACCTCTGCATTTCCACTTCTGTGCATTCCCCAAGACAAGCCCTGTCTCCTCTAGGGGAAAACATTGCAAAAACACCAGCTTCACCATGCACAGTGTCACGTTGGACCATAGCACTGAAGAGGTTGGGGGAGGACCTTCCTCTTCCCTCAGCACTGGAGAAAAGTCTCCTCCGCGCTGCCCTCCAGTTCCCCTGGAAGAATTGTGCCTTGGTTTATTTTTAGTTACACACAGAAATAAACACCTCTGCCCCCTCTCCGCTGTGATTACCAGAGACGTTGTGATGATAATGATTATTTGAGTTTCCTCAAATGAAGCAAGTATTCAATTATATTTTCATTCTTTGGAATGAAACTTAACCCGGTTTGTTTTCCGATAAGGCCATATGGAGAGAGGACACAGCTGGTATTTTATCCAAATTAATGTGTCCTGGCTCAAAAACAGGTCGTGTTTGTAATGAGCTCAATCTTCGTATAATAACACTGTTGAAACAATAAACGTCACTTCGGCTCCAATTTGGTGTCTGGACTGCAAGGCATAAAAACAGTTCTGCTCTAAACTGTCAGGGTGAAGGCTGGATAAACTCGAGAAAGTTCAGGTCAGGTGAAATTTCACACACGGAGACTATTATTGGAGCAAGCAGGCTGGAGGAGCTATTACGGGGAGCATGTGCATCCCTTCGCTCCCCACGGACCCGAGTCAGAGCTGCTGTGCTGCTGATACATCCTAGCACGGCCGTGTCTGAGACACCCTGGCAGCTGGAGAAAAGCACCAGCTGAGCATCAACAGCTCATTTTCTGCTAGCCCTGGGAAATGCAAGGTGCTGCAGCTGTGACAGTAATTTGGAGGCTGTGCTGAGCCATTAGCAGGGGTGCCGCTGTCAGAGGTTTTTGGAGGGCTGCTCAGTGGCCTCATCGGTCCAGGGCTTGCACGTGCAGGGGGTGGCATCTTTTCCAAGTATCTTTTGTAGCTACAGCACTGCAGGAAGCTCTCTGGGCAATGTCCTCCACTGCGAAATGCAGCTGGTCCTGAGCTACAACATCAAGTCTGTCAGATTGACCTTAAAAGTCTCTTTTTATGCTAGGGAAATTCTATTTCTTGGTTTGATACAAGGTAATGTGGAGAGCTTCATCCAAGACCAAGAAGGGTGATTGCCACTCAGAGGGCATAGAAGCCCTGCCAAGACCTGCAGACTACGTGTTCCTCCCACAGCCTTACTGCCAAGGCTGGAGTTGATCAAATTTTTATATACAGCAGGTCAAGCACTTAAAGATATCCAGAAGTGGCAGTATCTAAGCTCATCAGCGTGTACAGCATGTGGGAAGCCTTAATTCTCTTCTCCAAGGATTTCACAGAACTGTAGAATTATTTGAATGTCTCCTGCATCCTGTTGCATCGGTTGCATCATGAAGAAAGCTATGAGATGGAATGAAAATAATCTCAAACTTAACACTGTGTGTGGGGAATACTATGTTCACTGGACCCAGCAATGTATATTTACAAGACTTCATCAGGTTCCCAAGCTGCAGTTCTGGGATCTATGCTGTCTTGAGGGGCTGTTCAGTCCATGTTTGTGGGTACATTGCACTTTTCAAGAAACGATGGGAGTTGGCAGCAGTCTGGTCCAAAAGGCTTGCAAGCCACCAACTAGCCTAATCCAAGTCCCTGCTGGAATTTTTATTTAATCAGATGTTGAACATTTATGGCTTGGCCCAGATTTTCCCCATTTATTTCCCATATACTGGAGCCCCAAGTCTCATAAGACCTATATCTCTGAAAGTATCTGTGCTTTTTATCTGTGGTCAATGCATCCATACGTGCTGCATGGAAAGTTAAAAGCAATCTCCTCCACAGCTTGAGCCCATTGTCCCCACGTCTGCTAAGTGACAACCATGTGGTTCAAACTATAAACAAATTATATGGGTCCTGTCCAGCCACTATTCTGGAAAGCTCTTCTGCTCTCCATGTCTGTGCTTGTGTGAAAGCCAAAGCCCTCTGAACAGGAGTTCAACAGAAATAAAACATTTGCAGTGATTTCTAGTGCTTAAGGAAAGGAGGGGTTTTCATCTGAGCTGAGAGAAACTGCAATGCTCTTCTCCTGAGTGCAGGGCTGCAGGAAAGGGTGAGGCAGGGCTGCTGCTTTCCCTGAGAATAGAAACCATCAGGAAGGAACTGAGGAGTGAATGTTTCCTGGGGATCAATGCATGGAGATTCCTTGTCTGGGAAAGGGAGGGGAAGGAGCAGAGCAGGAGCTGAGATCACCGCATCCTTGGGGACTGGTCTCTGCAGGTCTGCACCGACACCGGCGGCGGTTTCCTTCCCATCTCACCAGCCACAGACACCTCTGCCATAGCCTTTCCTATTCCCTCCTCAGGTTCTGAGATAGGAGCTCAGGCACTGCTGTTTGCATGTGTCCACACTTCTGCTATTAGGCAGTGTTAACAACACAGATCCGTATCTGCATCTCCAGCCTGATGTTTCCCTGGTTGCAGCCCCCAAATCCATTCTTCAAACAGGGTTCAAAAACACAGCGAAGTAGATGCTTATTGCAATGCAGCAGGACACCCCCAGAATTAGCACACTTCTCCTGGAAGGCCCCAGTGCCTCAGCACAACAGGCCGTCAGCACACTTGCAGGGAAACTGAGGCAGGGGGAAGCTGTTTGAATTGCCCAGCAGAGCTGAGCAAGACAGCCCCAGCAGCCAGAAGAGAAATGTGGGGTAATATTATGGCTGTGTGTGTTATATGCCTATTTATATCCCTTGTCTCAATATCCACCCATTTTCTTAAGCCATTGTTGCTCCTATAATCATGATAAGGCTTCACTTGACTGTCAGGATCTCCCTTGCTCCCAGGACCCATAGCCCTAACAACCCATGCCCCACTCCATGGACTGGGGAGCTTTTCAACTATTTCAGGGACTTGGCAGGCTCAGATTTCTCACCAGACTCTCTAGGATGCTCCTAGGGCAGGGATAAATCAGAGTTCTTCCTTTGAGTCTCATGCTATGTAGCTTAGTTTGTCTCCAAACACACAGAAAACCTCCTTGGATATGGAAACAAATGTCCCAAACAACGCATTTCCAATAACTTTTTTTTTTTTTTTGGAATGGGGAAATAGGTGTTTATTTTTTTTTTTTAAATCTACTTCCTGTTTTCAAGTAGTAAAAGCTTACACTCATGAGTTCAATGGCTCCCCAAGACTACGTGGAACATTTTTCCTGGCCTTGAAAAACTTGGAGCAATTCTGGCACAACACCCTGTCTTCTGCCTGCTCATCCCTTTGGGCTACCACGTCTGCTGCAACAAATGGTTTCTTTTGGCCAGGCTGGAACATTTTCCTCAGCTTCCCTTATTTTGGTGATAAGCTGCTCTCTTGAGTGTTGAGAAGGAGGCAGTTTTCCAAGGATACTTTCTGTTGAGCTGAACCCCATTCAGACACCAAGTGGAGGAATGCGTTTTCATGAATCCATTACACTCAATGGCTTCCACTACGTTGTGTATGGATAGACACAGAGAGAAGCTTGATATGTGTCTGGCAGAAATTTTCTGTTCAACCTTTTCCCCTTTTCAGACGATAAATAAATAAGAAATAAACTTTTGGTTGAAACAAAGGTTTTGGCAAGAAACATTTATAGAAAAAAATGTTTTGTTATAATCACCTTATTATTGGGTTTTAGCTATTTGCAAATCTCCCTGTTATTGTTTTAATTCAAGCTCAGAAATATGGAGGTTTTCCTTTTCTCTTCATTTTAATAAATGAGTGTCAACTTTTGCAATCATAAATATGTTCCACAAGGGAGGAGCAGTTCCCGAAAAGGCTCTATGAGGTGGCCAGAAAGTGCAGAGCTTGATGTGAAAAAGCTGCCCCTGACATTTATCACTGTCCTCATCAAAGAGGCAAAAAGAAGGGATGACTTCTAGTCCCTCATTCAGGGTTTTGCTCAGACCCCTTTCACTCAGCAATAACACCCTTAAACCTTTCAACAATTGAGAGGCCTCTTAAAAGTCTGTTTTTGTACAACATTGAGCACGCTAAAGTAGCTGTTGGGATGGCACACATGACAAACGTTTGCTGAAAATGTTCTCAGACTAGGGTTTAGTTTTAGGCATAGGAAACCCTTCCTCGTGCCAAAGTTAAATGTTCCCATCTGCTTAGCTAAATGTCCTTCCCCTTTGCTCTGACTTTTTTTGTCCCAGTGATGGAGTCACGACACTCAGCTGTGTGGCTGGTGAACCGGGGTCCATCCAGGTAACCCCATGAAATGTTGCTGGAAGGACTCATCTTCCCTTGGGAAAGGGTGTGGTGGGAAAACCGGGAACTAAACAGACACCAGGACCTCTTGGCTGTTCAGCTTGAGAACTTCAGCCAGGTCCAAAGACAAAATACTGGTTCCAGCAGAGCTTCGTGATATGTGTAAATCTAGAAAAAAGACTGAGAAGTTCCCAGCCACTAAGGAAAAGAAAAAGTAGTATAAAATTTGCCTTGCAAACACGTTGTAACAGTTTTCTGCATGGACCATGAGTTATTTGATTCAGAGATCAGTACTGAAGCATTATCAAGTTGAAAGCATTATCATAAAGCATTATCATTTCAACTAGGAGCTGGTGCTAGCTAGTAAAAGGCTGCAAAGAAGTATGGTGGCTAGTTAGAAGTTAGAAAACTTATTCTGTGCACCTGTATTGTTTGAGAAGGGGATCCATGGAGAGCCTGAAAGATCTGATTTCAAAAAAAAAAAAAAAAAAAACAAAACAGTGTGTCAAAGCCATGGAGGAAATTTCCTTGATTTTTTTGTCTGTTTTGTTTGAATAAATAAAAATGTTGCCTGAGTTGCTTGGGAAGTCTATCATTGGAGATAGCAGCCAAGTGAGATGAACCTCTGGGGGTCTGACCCAGACGATGACGTTGAAATTGGTCCCATTCAGAGAGCTTGTAAGAGAAGTAACATTCATGTCCGAGACCTAACTTCTGGAAAAAGGCTAACCACAGGATCCTAAATCTTGAAGGTCCTGCTAACGTCAGTGGAACAGGCTTCCAGATGGGCCAGATCACATTTAACTCCTCCAATGTCAGTTCAATTGTCATCTCCAAAAACATTCAAAGAAGGTTTCATTATTAATCTTGCATAAACACAACGAAGCAATGGAAATCGAGCCCAGTTGTGTTCATAGAGGATGGCAGCTGTTCTTCCTTTCCACCTGTTTTCCCAGATAGGCTCTGGAAGGAAGGCGAGTAAGTAGACAGGCATTTGTTGTTTGCCAAACCAAACATTTTATGCTTGAATAGGAGCAGAAAGGTTCTGGTAACTCCGCAGCACCCAGTTCATCCTGGCGTTTAATTAAGTGAGAGTGAGCAAAAGCTGAAATTTTCCCCAGCTGCTTACAGAAACACTTTTGCAGTTTCTGTAAAGGGCTGGGGATGGAGTTCAACTTGCAACACATCCAGGCCACAGAGCCTGCCCTTCTACTAAGTCTTGCAAACCTATGTGTTACCAGCAGGATTTAGGGAACTCAGGAGATGTCTTGTTATGTAGACCCTTGCAGTTAATTGTTCTAGGCCTTAATGATTTGAGCAAGAGTTGGAGAAAGGTGAACAAAGCCAGATTTATTAGTGTCTGCCCTTTAAGTATGTGGAGAAGGAAAATATTGGAAATCAGGAATTAGAGAATCATAGACTCATGAAATCATTTAGGCTGTAGAAGACCTTCAGGATCAAGTCCAACCACCAACCTGACCTGTAGAGCCCATCACTAAACCATATCCCTCAGAACTACATCGACACGTCTCCTAAATACCTCCAGGGGTGGGAACTCCACCACCTCCATGTGCAGCCCATTCCAATGACTGACCACCCTCTCCATGAAGAAATGCTTTCTAATATCCAATCTAAACCTCTCCTGGCACAGCTTGAGACCATGAAATAAATGTTTCAGAAGAGCCCATGTGATCCAGGAGCCTGCATGCCATTTTCTAATTTGATGGCAGAATGCAGAAACCTAAATCATATCATTACAAATGACTTGCCCAAGTTCACAGCATCAGGGCAATGCAATTAAGTCCAGGCTTAGAACCACAGAATAATGTAGGTTAAAAGGACCTCAGGAAGTCTCTGGTCCACTCCTCTGCTCATCCTTGTGCAAGTAATTCCCTGGAGGAAACTATGGCCTGGCAGTAATCACATGGTGAAGGAAGGTCCATAGCAGCTATACACATTTGCTTATCAGGAAGAACCAGAGACAGGGTGTTCACGTTCCTCCTCCTGGAGACTTTGCAAATGCCTTCTGTATATCACACCCCATACATGCCTGGCAAACAGGCCATTCCGCATAAAATCAATGCATTAATTAAGGAGATGCCATTGTGATTTTTCTAAGGCAAAGACCAGATCATTTGTAGCTTTGAAGGTACCCTGTGTCTCAACAACTGTTCTTTTTTTCTAATAAATTCTCGTCTCCTGCTAATCTGATCTTGGCATCCCGTAAGCATGGATACGATACCTGCCCTGAAGTATTCAGGGTGCACTGTCAAATGTCAGGCAGTGGTCCTTCCTCCATATGCCTTGGGGAGACTGAATCATAGGCCAGTGGATCTCGTCTGACATTTCTAAAAGTGCTGGCCTCTTCATCTGCCCTGGTGGTGAAATGCAAAGAGCACGAGGTCATCACAGTCTCTTGCATCTCCATGGTTGCGTGTAATTATTCTGCTCACCACCAGGCCGGGTCCCCCCCAGACATTTTCAGCACTGTTAGTAGGACGTCAAACAAGACCTCACTTCCTGAAGACCATCACGCTGCAATACGACAACAGCACGGCTGAGATGGCTGGAGCTCAAGCCCAAGGGCAAACTGGAGTTAAACATGGAGAAGACAGGAGGGGAGAGGCAATTTTTCCTCCATGCCTTAGTCGTCTTGTCCGCTTCAGACATTTCCAGTTAGGAATGGACCAAGAGCTGCTTCATCCACTCTCTGCACGGATCCCAAAGCCCCCTTGGAATGTCATGAAGAAGGTGGGGTGGTGGTGATCAACACTTAATGTTGATACTTGATGTTGATATTTGAAACCCATCAGGCAGATATCTTGATTGCTGGAGTGTTACATTTCTGAGTGGACGGCAGGGCATTTCTATTTTAAAAAATGTTCATATCACTGCTCTTCACTGCAGTGTTCACTACACAAGAGCCACTTAGAATAAGGCCAAAAACCTTTTTATTATTATTGTTATTATTTTACTGTTTCCTGAAAAAAAGTTCACTCAAAATCCTCTCTTTCAGTGTCCCATTCTCTCTCCCTTTCTCCTTCTCTCTGTTTCTCTCTCAAATTTTGATTGCTTCCTTTACACATCCATTTCATGACAAGCTTGTTTGTTGCTTTTGGCTACTGGGCAAGTGTATATAGGGGATTACAATGGAGTCTCTGTTCCCGCACTAGTTGTTAAGTTGCCTTAAACAAGTGCCAACTACAGTCTAAATCTGTTCATCTCTCTCTCTCTCTCTTTTAATATATAAATATATTATAAGAAAATAATTGTTCCTGAGATTTATTTGACAGTCAAGATTTCCTCATTCCGAAGAAGCCTATAACTTTTGGTCTTTCATATACATATATGAACATGATTGATTGAAAGAAACCAGTTCCAGACACCCACCATGGAGAAAATTCCCACTGGAAACCACAGTGGAGCCTCTCAAAATCTGCCCTTGGAAGCTGGGAATGTCTCTTGCCATGAAACCGAGGGGGCTTCACAACCTGAGGGAATCTCATTTGCCTTAAAAAATTCCCATTTGATTCCCCAAATGCTTTCATCCTTCCCGTCCAGGAACTGCTGGTGCTGACGTTAGCAGCAGATGTCTCTTGTGGACTTACCAGATCATTTTGCACTCAACGTCTTTATTTTTAAAGTGAGCTGAACCGAAGATGGAAGTATTCAGAAATCTCCAACTCGTGATTTTGAAAAAGAGTTTGGTTTTTATTTTGGACTTGTCTTTTTCCCTACTCAGTAGTACCATTACATTTCAACAACAGGAATCAGCCTGGGGCTCTGTAGAGCTTCACAGCATTCATCAGTGAGTTCTTCCCTGTAAGCGATACAGAAATGGAGAGCTTGAATGAGACGTCTGTCCAGAGTTTCTTCTTGGCTTGTTCTCAGCCTCTGAAGGTGATCAATTGATGGAAAAAGGTAGGCAAAGGGGTGGAGGTGGAAGTCAGTCTGTCTGAATACAAATTTTGCAGTGCAGAAGCTCAGCAAGTAGTTAGAAACCTATAGGAAAGATCATGTCTCCCAGTTTAGGAAATTATAATTGAGTGATTGTCCCACACCACACCTAGACGTTGTAGCAGAGGAAAAGCAGGACCTGCGTTGTTCTGCAGGCTCAGAGCTGTAGATTTGTATTAAAAACTTTCCATCCTCAGCTTTGGAAAGTTCCCATGTTCATTTGGGCAACCGAACTGTGCAGAAAAATCTGAAGTACGTACCTTAATATCTAGGACATACATGTTACCAGAAATCCACCCTTCTGGGCTGGTCCTGGTTTCTCAGCTGCTCACACGGTGACAGCCCTGGATGGGTGAGAGGTCCATGGCAGGATTTCTGTCCTTTCCATCCCTTCCAGATACGTTACCTCTTGTTTAGGGAGGGGGAGCATCCATCCCCAGCATCCCTGGTGAGGCTGCTCAGGACCACAGCCAGGCAGTCTCCTTCCGACCCGTGGAAATCTTCCTCTCTCCTCATCAGTGCAGAGACTTGAGAAGAGAGAAGCAGTGAAAATGTGATGCCTGATGACTGCTGGAAAGCAAGCAGTGAGGAAAAATGTGAAAATGTCAAACGCATCATTTTCCTAGTGAAATCTTTTGTTTCGGGAACACTGTACTATTATATTCTAAATCAGTGATACTTGATTTGAAATGATGGTTCATTGAAAATTGGCTTTTCTTTTTTCCCCTGAAAATTTAAAAAAGATATAAATAACCTGAAAATAATTTGTTGCCAGTTACAGGAAACATTTTGGCTTGAATCAAATCGAATGCAGCAAATTTCTTTTGGAAAAAATAGTCCCATTAAAATATTTCTGATTTGGTTGGGGTTAAACTGATTTTCCCCTTTTTTCTTTCCATCCTTCTGATTTTCATGTTCACCCAGTTCATCCAGGACACACAAATTCCAAGAGTAAATTTAGCAATTTATTTATTTTTTCCATTCTTCCTTTACCTGTTTAGGGCTCCTGGATCCAGACCATTGAAAGCAAAAGCAAGGGAAACCTAGTCTCACCAGAAAGTGCTCCCATGTATCTTTAAAAAAAATCCTTTTTTTTTTTTCTTACTTTTTTCTTTTTATTTTTATTTTTTTTGGTTGGTTTGGTTTTGCTTGTTTGTTTTTGTTTGTTTATTTGCTTTCAATTTTTGTTTATTTGTTTTTTTTTCTAATTTTTGTTTGTTTGTGGGTTTTTGTTTTCTTTTTCCTTCTTATTTTTTCAGACAAAGCCATAATCGAATCAAAATGAAGGGGTTCTGAGAGCCCACTGCCAGAGTCAATACAAGTTTTTCCCATTCAGGTCCTAAAAGAAATACCCATCTCCCTACCCTCCCTATGGCCCCCTATTGCCAACATTTCCTGGATGTGCGTTGTCTCCTGATTCTCAATACCCCTCAGCGTTTTTAAACAAACTGATTGGATTTTACCCTGAGTCAAAACCCAGATGGTTTTCCAGGTATGGTAAGCCCCAGAGATCACCCTATAGGAAGTGAAGATGAGAGCTGGAAAAGTCTGGATCCATCCACAGCTGCTGAAGTGTATTCTGGCACTTCTGCACTCAAACCCTGCTACCTTGCTAGCTCATGCTGCAGCCAAGGACGTGCAAAACACACCCTTGGCATCATGCTATAAAAACAACATAAAAAAAAAAAAACAAAAAACAAGAAAAACAACACAAAAACACAACAGGCTGCAACACAGCCTGAGCTTCACATTGTGCAAGTTGAACTGAAATCCTCTCCCGCATGCACATATAAAATTGGAATAGCTGCATCTCAGAGCTGTAGGCAGCAAGTGGCTTTGAGGTGTCCCAGTCCCGTGAACATCCCCAGCCCACTCTGATGGGGCTGGTCCTGATGACCTGAACCTTTTTGCTGGGGCAGATGCCTTTAGCAAGATTAATGCTGTCTTTCCTGCCCAAAGCAGGGCTCATCTCCCACATTAGCCAGGAATTTCTGCTAAACATCCCTAGCACTGATAAGAGCTCTTGGCACCTGGTTAACCCTTGCTCCATGTGTCTCACCCTCTCGGTGAGCAGTGCTGGGATGCTCGGGGCTGAGCCCACCCTGATGCACAGCTGATGGGTCTGGAAGGGGTATGATGCTGGGGGAGGAACAAAAGGGGAATATCCCAGGGGATGCAAGCCAGCACTGAGGCCTGGTGGCAGGTCACACGAAGGATGGAAACAATGAAAACAGGGGATAGTGGGTTGGAAGGGGAAACCAGGAGAGCGTCCCAGTGCTCCCAGGTACGGTGCTTGTTTCCCTGATAAATTCAACCCCAAGCAGAAAAGAAATGATGAAATGAAGAAAGCTAGCGCCAGTTGTGTGAAGAGAGCCCTGAGCGGATGGCATTGTTTTACGGTCCAGACTGCATGACTGATTGGATTTCCCAACAATATTTCTCAATGCCTAAGTGTGAGAGGCCCCTGGGAACAATAACTTTCCTGCAACTCAGAAGTTGAGTGATGAAGCCGTGGGTTAATAGCAATTAGTCTCCACACTGGCGGCTCCCTCTGCCACCTCCATTTCTTTTTAATTTGCTGCTGGCCCCACAGCAGTGTAAATAATCCTTTGTTTTAAATCCATTGTAAATCTGCTGGTGAAATAACTGCAGCTTGGGTTATACAATGAGGATCCTTGATGAATGCACTCGGGCAGGCAGGAGGGACGGGCATACCTGTGTTCTTCTGCCGTGATTCATGGCTGGCAGCTGAGCGGGGGATGCAGGTAGTTTTATGGACTTCTGTTTTCAGTCACCGTGCAGGTTTTACTGTGGGAGAGGTTAAGCAGGGAACAGACACTTAATCTAGGCACCAACTGAGAATGCAATTATCAAATGCATAATAAAAGTAAAGAAATGAGCTCCCTGACCTATGGCTCAGGAACATCTTAAAGTTTGGGGAAACTTTCATGGCATGACGAACTGTAGCAGGGAGAATCAGCAGCAGATTTAAGAGAGAGACAAACATTCATGTTAGCATTTCAATGGCCACCAGAGGATCCACCTGAAGTCACAGACACGAACATAACATCCTTCCTCTGAGGACTTCATAGACTGATGACAACCACCTTTGCTGGGAAGCGAAGACAGGGAGATAACAAAAAGTTGGCAATATGACATTTTCATGTCTAGATAAAACTCTTTTTTTTTTTTTTTTTTTTTTTTTTTTAATTTTGTTTTCCTTTGTTTCCTTTTGTGTGTGTGTGATTATTGGAGGATCTTGCTGGCAACTCCTCACCCCATGAACTGTGGTCTGTGGACCATGCTATCACTACAGGAAATTAATGACATTTTAGAGGTGAGAACTGAGAGGCAGGAAAGCTGGGGCCTAGCTAGCTCACCACAGGCATTGTAAAGGAGGGCATGTTTTGAAACAGGAAAGCTTAAGCATCAACATGGATGTTAAGTTTGGCATTGAAAAAGAGTTTGGGTTGGCTGACACCAGTAACTGTGAGCTACCATGAACTTGTGGATACAGCTGGCACTGGATGTCAGAGCATGAGCCCTGCTCTGTCACCTCATGGTATCCTCAGCTCTGATTTGGGCATCCAGACTTTTTATGGGGGAGCTGGATGTCCTTTTGAGTGACGATGGAGATAAGGTTCATATGTGCAAGTGCCTATCCAGCTTCTCTAGCCAAAAACAAATACTGCTAAGGGGCTACAGAAACATGCCCACCTACTTGAGGATCATGAACTGACACCTCTTCTTGGAATGAGTTATCTGTTACATCATGAAACATTAAAGTGAAGGGATTTTTCTGTCTTCTTTCATAGACGTCTTGCCCCACAAAGAGTACATGGGCTGTTTTAAGCAATTGAAGAGGAATTTCCCTGTCCCAAGAGGCCATGGATGAATTTTGAATGAGGAAATGTTGCTGAAACTCCATTTTATTTTAATCAAAGCTCTTCATCGAGTCTCATGAAACCAAGCCATTCTCTGAGGCTCACCAGGCACTACAGACCATCAGCATAAAGCCGTATACACTGCAAAGGTGTTGGAATTGCATATTTGCTTATGTAAATTAAGTACCCCCTATTTTGTGTGCTGTGGTATCACCTTGGAGCATGGAAAAGACAAGACTAATTCATCTCTGTCAAGTTTTAAAGGAACTAATATCAAAATCACTGAATGTAGATGGCTGCCAAGGTTATTTCGGTCTTTCCTGTTGCTGGAATGATGATAGGCAGTTTTGGTTGTTTAGTATGATTACATTAATCCTCGAACGGAGGACCTTCAAAAGGTTTCTATCTATATACACAAGAGAAACTTCATTCCTGGAAGGTTGAAAAGTGAGGCTGGAACACAAAGACCTGCCTGCAGAGCTGCACACTGGAGCATGTCTATCTCCTGCCAGAAGTGGTTTTCACAAAAGAAAGAAAAAAAAGTCACATCAAAGACTCTCAGGATAGAAGAGCAGAAAACAT
Organism: Anas platyrhynchos; assembly: GCF_047663525.1. Classification (NCBI taxonomy): domain Eukaryota; kingdom Metazoa; phylum Chordata; class Aves; order Anseriformes; family Anatidae; genus Anas; species Anas platyrhynchos. The sequence continues at coordinate 78,611,034 of NC_092590.1, forward strand.
CACCAAGTGTGACTCTCTGCAAAGCACAGAGTGTTTGTTTGACATTATCCTTCTTTAGCTCAGAAGTGGGTTTTGTTTTTGTTGTTGTTTGCTTTGTTAAAAATAATAATAAAAAATAATGAAACCCACACAATAAATAGGCAAAAGTCTATTCAAGACCCTTTTAGCTTTCCTTGTGTTCTTTTTAGGATTTGGACTTGATGCTCCTTGTGGCTCCTTTCCAACTTGGAATATTCTATGGTTCTGTGACTTTCATTCCACCCAAGCCTTCGCTGTAGGCTACATCTGTAAAATGGGTGCTGTGATTAATGGGGCTTTCTCCCACCTCTCCTGAGGAAGAAGATGATTAATTGGAGCAAAGTAGAGGGCCTCCTTGGATTTGATTAATACACACATTTTCTCAGCTGGTATTCAGACCCACCTCAGGTGTTCAAACCACCTTTTTCACAACAGCTATGCAATATAAGCTAGCTAAACCCCTAGGCTGTCACATTTTTGCTTTGTGAATTACTTTGGTCTCCAAGGGCCAACAAGGAATCTCAGAAAACCACATACTCAAAGGCCTCACAAGCTATCAAGTAAAGCAACTCATAGACCTGAGCTGTTTCTTCAGATTTTGCATCCATCTGCTATTGACTTTTGATGGATGGCCCTTCAGGACTCAGGTAGGTGAGCATCTGAGGGGGTAGGGAAACAGAAATGTATCTTTTTACCCTTGGGTTTGAATCTGGCCAAGAAATCTGATCCTAAAATGGTCCAGTATAATCCTAAACTCTTTTCAGTCCTGGTTAATCCTGAGTGAAATTCCCCATACAAATCCCACCATAGGGCTGAGATGGATGGAGAAAAGGAGTGATTCATCTGGGTGGGCTCTGTGCCTCAGGGTCTGGGCTTCCAGAAACAGGACATCATAGTCAGGAAGAAAAACTGTGCTCTTTGCTGATGTATATGAAGACAGGTTGGACAGATCAATGTCACCAGTCATGGCAGAGTCTGAACTCCCACTGCAGAATATTCTGGGCTCTTTGGGAAAACTTTTTTATTTATAACTTATCCTGGACTCCATCTGTCTTGCTGACTTACTGCAAACCCAGCTTGGAAATCTGGAAAGGATACCTCTGAAAGCTATTTTTTTCTGATCCCTATGGTAGATTGAAACCCCAGCCTTGGTGATGGCCAACACCGAAGGCATCATAATATTTTTGTTTTAAAACCAAGGCAGAGAAATTACACTTTTTTAGTTTAAATTCCTGCGCAGCACAGGCCAGAGAACGTCATTTGGTAATTTCTGTGGTTGAACCTTGTCCTTGAACAACTGTCCATTTTCAAGGCATTGGACCTTCTAAACACTTTTCCTTCTGGTCTGACATTTTACTTGCTTTGTGGAGGGCCAGAAATGGCTAGTTTAGTGTTTGGGCATGCAACACATTGGAGGAAACTTGATTCCATTGACTTCTGCGGTTAGTTTATTTAGAAGAAATCTACTCACCCTTTTTTGAGTCATCATTTTGACAAATATTTGACCTCTGAAGTACTTCATCTTCTGGATTTGACCTGTGACTAACTGATTTTTGCAGTTAACTGGAAGCTCTAAATAAATAAGGAAATAGTTTTGGATCTACTGAGACACAACGTATTTCAAAATATATGGTAAATCAAAATTGAAAAAATATTTTATTTCGGGTCTCATGGACACCCAAATTTTTGAATTCAGATGCATTTAAAGTTTTAGTTCAGAATGGGAAGAAATTTTAAAACATTTCATCACAAATACTGAAGTGAAATATTCGGATTGCTTCAAAATATATTTTAATGTACCTCTTTGGGACAAAAATAAATGGTGAAACTGAAACAATTTCATCAATATTTCACTGATGCCAAAACTGTAGGAAGACTTCAGGTTGCTTCTGACAACAATTTCAGCCAAAAGTGCCTGTGCCTGGCAGCTGCCACAGGGAAACGGCATTACAAGATGGGACTCTTCTTGAGCAAGCTCAGAAATATCACCTGGCTTTCATTATTTTATTTTTGTGCCAGCCACGAAATCTGTCTATTTCTGTGCACAATTATGCAATCCCAAAGTGCAAGTCTAAAGGCTCTGGGCTTTATGCTACCGGGCCTGTTAGTAAAGAGAGGTTAAGCATTTCCAGAGTTGCAGATCTCCCTGGCTATGTCTTCAGGCAGAGGAAAATTTCACTTCTTTTTCCCATGGCCTGAGATGAGGCACGGAAAGCCAACTTCATCCAATTTCCCGGAGTTCATTTTCATCGCTTTCAGGACTGAAAGTGATAATGTCCAGTTATGCCAGTGAAGGCAGAAATTCATCCGACCACAATGACCCATAAAACTCCACTACTAACAGTGACCATTTCCAAAACAATGTTACAGAACATCAACCGTCTCCTTTATGGTGGCTCGTTTGAATATCTCCGTGTTATTTTTGAGTAAAAGGCAAATGACACTTTCTGGCGGAGCACCAGGCTGACCTTTCCTGGAAAGGTGACCCTAGGCAGTGCCGCTGACATTTGCAAAGAACAAACCACCGAAAATCCTGTGGTGAGAGAAGATGAAACAACACTGATTGCTTCTGAAGTTCCCCTCAACTACCTGAGGCCCTTTCCTGTGACAAAAGACTCGTCACCTGTTCACATTGCATTTATTTTGTCGTTTTTCCCTCCAGATCTGCAGAAAATAGAGAAAGCTTGAAAAACAAGAGTCTGGGGAGGGTGGTGGTGGTGAAATTCTGCCTACATGTCACCTCATTACTCTTTACTCTTTTTTTTTTTTTTTTTTCCATTTCTTTTCTGTTCTTTTATGTCAAACACAAAACCTGCAGTGCTTACTTTGTTTGTTTTTTAGGCAAAAGTGCCACCAGAAAAGAAAAGATTTCCAGGTGTGGCTCTCTCTAAATCTGTGGAACCCCATTAATAGAAATCCCTGAACAATCCCCCCACAAAAGATGCGTGCTTGTTTGTTTGTGTTCGTTGTACCTAAAAGGAAAGCTTTGTTCACACCTAGTTTAACCTGACATGACCACAATTAAGCAAAATACTTGGGAAAAGCACTTTGTTTTAGGCAATGTTCATTCCTGCCCACTGCCTGCGGGGCAATACAGTGCTTCAAGACCAAGCCCTTGCCCATAATTGCCCTGACAGATGCTTTTCACTCTTGTCCCTTAGATGCAGATGAGGAAAGGCCAGTTAGCCTCTTCCCACAGCTTTTCCTCGGTGGCATTCTCCTCTGAATACCTCTTCTCAGGCCCTCTCTGTCTCGTGGCATTATCCAACATGACTGGGAATTGCCCGACACAACAGGATTGTGCAACAGGTAGTTGGCTTTACTCCGAATAAGGATATGAATGATATCAGAAAGGACATGTAGGCTGTGCCCGGAAAAACAAATGAGATTTTGATTTCAAGAGCACTCAAGAGGATAGATGGCATGAAAGCCAGTCAGGTGGCTGTGATCGCTTCAGTACTTCTATAAAAGCACTGATAAATGCAAACATTTTCATGAAATTTGGTAAGTGAATATCTGTGAGAACTCTCCTCTGTTTAAACAAATGGGAATTGGCCTGTTATATATATTATATTTATATATATTCCCAATATAGAAAATTAGCACCTAGGCATTTATAGGTACAGAAAGACATCCATTCCCTCCACCCTTCTCCTCCCAACCACAGCCTGAAACTCAGTTTGCCAAGCTGAGGTTGCAGGACCTGTGAAAATAAATTTCTCTCCATTTTTTTTTTTTTTGTGTGTGATCTGATGACGTTATAATAAAAGGAATCTCCCAGATGCATATTTTTGGGAAAATCTGCTCTCAATGAAACCATATTTTAACCTAGAAGTCTCCTGAGAGAAGAATGATGGAGATCTTGCCTCAGATTACTGTACAGATTCTTCCCAGAGCTGACTGGGACCTTTCCTCTCCCCTCTCTTACTCTCCTCCTGGTCCTTTCAGTCTCCACCAATTTCTTGCTGCAACCACCAATTAGGCTCAGATGTTTATCAGCTCTTTAATTAAAATTAAAGTTAAAAAGCCGGTAAAATAGCTCATGCCCAGCTCTGAAACCACTGCTCTTTTTCTATTAATGTCGTATCTCTTTCCTTCCCTTCCTTCCCTGGACAGAAATTTTGCAGGAGATCTCCACCAGCCTGAAGCTGGTTCAGACAGCTTGAACCACGACAGCAGAGCAGCCCTTTTCAGAGAGAAGCAGAAAGTGCTGAAGCAGCAGGGCTTGCTCTTGGAGTTCAATCCAGCTTGCCAGAAAGCAAAACAAGAGAGGAACATGCACACACACACACACACAAACTAAAAAAAAATAAAAAAATAAAAAAAAAAATGGAGAGAGAAAGGGAGAAAAATGCAGCTTCTGTCTCTGGTGCTGACTCTGCCCACGGTGCGAAGAGCACAGACACAACAAATATCGCTATGAGCCCCTCAGAGAAGGATTTTTGCAAACGCTGTGTCTTTGAAGGTGTTGCTTTTAGCTGCCCTTTCTAACCGTGGGCTTGCAGCCATTCTGCAAAGGGTGCTGGCGTAGCCAGGCAAGCTGTGCACTGCGGGAGACGGAGGGGGAGAGAGCAGAAAAAACAAGTTAGGATGGAGAGAGCTGCACTGGGTATGAGAGCAAGAAGCCTTTTTCCATGTGTGGGACAGCTCTCAGAGCTCAGCAGAAGATTTCAGAGGTGGGTCCTCAGGGGTGACTGATGCTGCCCATGATGGTCCATGTATGTCCCATGACACACCAAGGTGGGCAATGCAGAGCACAGGCTTTTTAGGGGCAAACAGAGGCAAATATTTATCTTGGTTTGGGCTTTTGGTCTTCCTGAGCCTCCGTCCTATCTAAAATAAGGGGGGCAGCACCCTGAGGGCAGCACCTTGATGGCACCAAGAGCTCTCTCCCATGCATTGAGCTGTATCTGAGACCTCGACTAGGAAGAGGAGGAGGGTGCTGGGCTGCTCAGCCGCTGTCTGCGTTGGCAGATCAGCACTGGTACAAAAAACCATACGTCTGTCAACGCTTCACTATTCTCAGGGTTGGGCCTTCCTGACTGCCTCGGAAATGAAAGGAGGTGCATGTCAAAACACGGGGCTCAGCCCTAGGGCCACAGCTGCCATAGCTGTGCTAGCCCAGGGCCAGACACCAGCACGAGGACACGACCGCGTTCTGGGCAAGCCCTGCTTGCTTTTACTGCCCCTCCCGACCCTCTTCTCACCAGACCTGAAATGCTGAACCTGTGCACGTGGCTCAGGGGTTTGAAGAGCTGCCAAGAGGAAGCAATACCTGGCACGGGCACGCTGCAAACCGTGATGTGTCTGGAGCCCTGCCTGCTGCCAAGCTACTGAGTGAAATGCTTGCAGCAAGAAGTTGGCACTCTCAAAAAGAGTGCGGCTGTGCAATGCTAGGTCTGCCGGACAGGCTGCCCTGGCTCTGCTCTCAGGTCCGGTCACTTGGCCAGATTTTCCTGCCTTTGACATGTGAAAGCTTCAAATATCTGAGTGCTGAGTCCTTTGGGACATGCCTTAGCATGACACCATCTCACATGCAAAAGTAGGTAACAGAGAAGAGTGTTCAAGTCCTGCAGCAGCTCAGTGGACCTGATGATGAACCACAGCCCCGTGTATCCTCTGGTGTCCCATGGACCAGGATGCCAGCTGTGTTTTACAAGCTTTGCAGGTCTCTTCTTCCTGTGTATCCCCACTGCATGTGAGGCCAAACCTCACAGCAGGAGATGGGCAGCCTCCTCTGACACCTGCCACTGCACCCAGACCCACCCTGCTGAACTGGGCAATCCCAAACCTCACCACTGGCATGCAGCATCTCAGCACTGGGAGCCAAGAGCAGCTCGGGTTGCAATTCCCCCGACAAAACCATCACTCAGTTCCAAAGCAATAAAGCAACAATTGCATATTTAGAAATGATTATTGAAAGCAGATTTATTAAGAATTAACGAGAGCAGTGTGGGAGTGATAAAAACACTTGCTAAGCTTTGGGTTGGGCTGGTTTTGATAATCATCTAGAATTTGAAATAGCAGCACAGCAAAATCCTTATCTTATAAATCTGATGCAAGGTTTAATATGACAGTTATCATATGTTTATATATCAACGGATTATTAGAAACATATTCATTGAAAATTAACCATGTAATAGATTGTTATCTGTGACACTGCTTGCTTAAATAAATACACATGTTTTCACAACCAATTGAGAGTCTATTTGAAATGAGAGCTTGCTTTATTATTGTAATCTTTTTTGCAATGTTGTAGAGTGCATTTGTTTGCTCCCCATTCCTGACATAACAGAGATGTTTTTCATTCCTAAGCTGTATATGCTTAGCCAGCACTTAATCATAATAACAATAATAATAATAATGCATTTGATTTTTATGGCACCCACCAGCCACAGCTCTCCGGCTGTTTCACAAACAAGAATCCCAATGCCCAGAGAGCACTAAAACATCCATCAGAAAAAAAGCCAAGCAGAGTTCAAAATAAAATGCAGCCCATGTAATTAAAGCAAAATAACAACGCGTGCTTAGGGTGATAAGTTTTCCAAGTCTCTTCTGAAAGCAAAACAAGGCTCTGTTTTGTGGTGATCCAGCTGAGAGGCAGAGGGAGATGGGGGGAATTCAGCCTCCATGGGAGGAGTGCCTGCCTGTCTCAGTGTGGGATGACTTGGGTGCGAGACAAACTGGCTTGGCACAGCTGTCCCCTTTGGTTTTATCTATATTTTATTGAGGGAGAGGCCAAATCCCTAAGAGGTGAAATGCACTGGCCAGAATTGCTAAGGAAGCAGTAGTGCTTTAAGTCATATGTGATGTTTTCTACTCCCTGGTCCTTGCAGTGGGAATGCTGGGACCACCATGAGCTCTCTAAAGACAAAAGGAGGAACCCTAATCTCTGGGGATTAGGAAGAACTGTAATCTTTGTGGATTAGGAAGAATCCTAACCTTTTTTCAAGGTCAGGTTGGATGGGGCTTTGAGCAACTTGATTTAGTGGGAGGTGTCCCTGCCCATGGCAGGGTGTGTGTGTGTGGACTTAGATGATCTTTAATGTGCCTTCCAGCCCAAACCATTCTGTGATTCTATGGCTCCGAGATTGTGCTGTTGCACCATCAGCCATGGGGAACCAGCAGATCAGCAGGCAATCCTTGCCCATTATCTCCCATCCCTGCCCTCATCTTTGCCTCACTCCAATACCTCTCCCTGCTCCACACTTTACCCACACTGAAAGAGAGCATAAAAAAAAAAAAAAAAAAAAAAAAAAAAAAAAAGCATAAAAACCATCCATACTGAAAGAAAGCATAAAAATGCCCTCTCTCTCTTTGTTATATCTGTTAGCCCTAGTTATCGGAGTCTCCTGACAACTGTGCCAGAACTGGCTGCTGAGTTTTCCCTCCTTTCTCACTGACAGAGTGGAATAAACACTAATGAAGGAGACTCTTCCAAACTTTTTCCAAGGAGTCTTGAGCAGCCAGCTCGGACTACCACACCTCATAGAGTGACACCTAAACTCAGAGCTCCCTGCTAACAAGCCACTCACTGCTCTTTCCCCATCTTCTAGTTGTTGTACAATCCGTTGCTTGGCAAAATACCCGATATTTCAAAGCTCCTGCTGTTAACTTTTTCCATGGGCAAAATCTGTTTTCCTGATTTGTTCCTAGCATCTCTGCCAGTTCTGGATCCATGCTGCTACTTTTCCTCTCACCTGAGTCCTGGGGTCCTTTCCCTCCCATCTCTACGCCACTAAACAACTGATCCCAGCTAAAATTTCTAGATGTGGCAAATAAGAATTTATTCCAGGCTTGTATTTTTGAGTGTGTGACATGCACAAGGCTGGCCAGACCCAGGTTTAAGGTGAAATTATTGTCACATTGACAGTAGTTGACATAAAAATCCTACACCACAAATTTCCACTGGAACTGGTATAAATGAAGTGTTAGCTAGAAGAACCTCCTCTGCTTGGCTCACCCTTACCCACCTAGCTGGAAATCACTAGAAATAGCAGAGAATCTTCCACTCATCCACCCACCCATTCTCTTTTATCTCCATTTATTCATCCATTTATTTTTCCCCTCCAACACCGAGAGTTCTCTCTTTCTTCACCAGCCCCAGGGATTCAATTCAGTTTCTTCAGCATAGGCATAAACTAGCACCAGATGGGCCCTGAAATACCTGAGATGTGCACAGGACCCCAACACTTGGGCCATGCAAGACGTGTGTCCTCCTGGAACAGCCACCAAAGGACAGGTGGGATGCCCTACAGCACCTCAAACAGCACCAGGCACAGGTTCAAGGAACTGAATCGAGTTGCAGCCATCCATTTGGCTTGCCACGAAGTGCCTCGCTCACAGCAGGCTTGTGAGCTTCGATGACTCAAGGTGGAGCTGAGTCTCCTGGGAGCTATCCTCGGTGAGTGAACCCTGGCTTGCTTTTCAAAAGCTGTTTGTGATGTTTCCCTCCGTGCAGGCCAGCGCAGTGATGATCAACACGTTGCGTGGCAAGCTCAAGGAGGCTTAGCTTGGAGACAGCCTGGGCAGGAGCTTGTTCCAGACTTGTCCACAGGCACAGAAAAACAGATGGAAAAGAAAGAGATAAATTGTTTCCTGGAAACACTTGAATGGTTGTAGTCCTGCCCTTTGAAAAGTGCAAGTAATTAGCAGCTTAGCACGGGATCCTAGGTTAATTGGCCTGGATTGGGTCACTGTTCCCCCATCCTCCTCACGTGTCACCTCCTTCTCACCCTGCAAGAGGGTGGAGAAAGGAGAGAGCAATGACCATCATGAACATGCACCATTAGCAGAAGGGTCTTAGAGTGAATGGGAGGACACCCTAGCTGGGGGGCAGCAGGATTTGCTCCCAGTTGAGCCAGAAAGCAGCAGTGAGGTTGCTGGTCTGGGGAGGCCAAGTAGAAATGGAAGGGGAAAAGAGATAAAGGCTGGGAATGGACTTTGCCCAGGCTGTGTTACAAGACCTTACAAATATTTGAAGTGTGTGAAATGCAGAGCAGGAAGAAGGGCCCTGATAGCAGGCACTGCTACTTGCAGATGTCCTCACCTCCTGCAGATCCTTCCCATGTGCAGTGTGAGGGGGTACGAGGTCAGCTCCTGGTGGCCAAGCAGCTAAGAATAGCAGGTGCCTGATAGCCCACGTTGGGCCTGCATTAGCAAACCACCTTTGCTGCAGGAGCATTAGTCACTTCGGTTTTACACCACCCCTACCAATATAGTTGAGGACTAGAAAATAAGGGATTTACCAGGGTTATATTGGCTATTGATAGAAGAGCTAGGAATAAAATTGTGATAAACTATTTAAAACACACACATACACGTGTGCATACATTTGCCAGGGAAAGAGTACATGAAAACAGATGAATTAAGAAAAATCTCTTTCTGAAAAGACTTCAAAAAGTATCCATGTCGCTCTAATTCTTGCTAATTGAAATCCTAAAAATAACCCTATAAACCCTTTATTTAGTAGAAAAGATTCCTTGGACCTAGATGAGATATGTTATTTTGAATTTGAACATATTGTAAGTACTTAAAATATTTTACAGCCATTTTTTTCCAACATTAAAAACGTTAAAAACAAACAGGCATTTTGACTGGGAAAAATGGGTAAAATCTAAAATAGAAATACAGCAAAATATGTTTTTTTTTTTTATTTTTATTTTTGGCAAAAACACTTTGACAACACTCAGATGATTTTACAGAATATTTTGGTGACTATTTTTTTTTTTACTTTTTTCACCCTTCTCTAACACTAGGTTCATTCAAAAGATTTGACCATTTCACCAAGTCTAAACAAGATAGATCACAGGTCTCCTTAATCCAGTCCTGTGCCCTAAATTTAGCTTAAAATGACAAATGCTGTAGTTGGCAGTCCCCCAGACCATTTGATTTAGGGAAGATCATTGCATGAAAAATGGGTTGAAACCAAAGGAAGGAAAAGTGCAGGTTGTCTGTCAGGTAAATTATCCTGACAGCGCTATCTCCAAGGCACTGCCCTTGCAGAAGAGAGGGATTCATCGCTTATTCAGAGAGGATATATAAACTATGAATCAGGGATTGCAGTAGGGATCAGTCCTCCAGGAGCTGGGCTGTATTACCAAATGCCACGATGCAGCCTGCCCCGAAGAAATACCATCTGAAAGGATAGCAAGCTGGGATCAGCCACTGCTCAGATGACTTCACCTTCTGCAGGATCCCCTCTGAGAGCATCTCCTTGGGTTTGGCTGGATTTCTAGAAGATGGGGGTCTCTACCATGCATTCAACAAACTGGACAGTCCCCAGGAGACAAACCAATTCATGCTCACCTGCAGATTTAGCCATCCATCTGGGAAGATCTCCTTCGTTAGCCTTCAGAATAAAGTTATGCCCAGGATAGAGGGTGGGAGGAGGAAGGGGACACTCCGGGCGGATGGATGCAGCCCAATTTCTCTGAAATGTAGCGGTGGTGATTTATTCAAGCTGGCGAGATGGCAGGGAGTTGCAGCCTGGGGGAGCCTGGGGCAATGAGTAAGCTTCAATTTCTGAAGGGTGGAGCTCTGATTTTTTTTTTATATTATGCAAAATTTAAAAGAGGAAAGAAACTGATTCATTCTTCCCAGCCCCGAGGAAGACATTCCTCAGGTTAACATTAGGTGTGTCAACTGGGAGCATGGTGTAATAGCAGTCAGAAGGCATGTGAGGGATGCAAACATCCATCCCCCAGACAGCAATGCTCTCCAGGAGACATGAGCACCGCGGGGAGCTCCTGATCAGAACCACTGCTACAAAATCAAAGGATAACCCTGCCTTGAAGTGCTCACAGCCAAACTGAAGAGTGACGATGCAGGGAGGACCACCAGTTGTCCCAAGGAGTGGTGCACAAAATGGAAAATGTGAGCAGCAGTCAGCTGCCAGGTACTGGCCCCCAAATAGGCTCTTCTCTCAAACGCTGCAGTCATCTGAGAGCCAAGAACTGCGTTTGACCTGTCACCGTGTTTATCCTGCCCTCCCCACTTGAAGTTGAAGGAGATCCCTGAAAGGGGAAAGTGGAAAGTGTTATTGTAGCCAGCCCCAGTTCACACCCTGCTTTGAAGGGAAAACACATTGTCTGTCTGCCAGCCAAGTTTCCTCCCTTCCTGGGACTGGCTGTGTTGGCAACACAAACAACAGCAACCAGACAGAGACCAAGAGTTTAAACAATGACCATGGCTCTGATGGATGGAAGGGCTTGACGGATTTTCATGACAAAATGTGTATTGATTTTTTTCTTCCCAAGTTTTCTGACCCCTCTCTCCTTTTCTGAGAAAAAGGTCATTTTGTAGGAATCTCAGCATGGGCACACCGGGTACCCCCACTGTGCCAGCTTCTCTTGCACAGGTGAGCTCTTCAAAACCTTTCTCTCAGCTGCCCAGGGAGCAGGTTCCCTCACAGCTGGCCCAGCAGCTGTCCGTTATCTCTTCGGCTATCTGATCTGAAGTCTTGTCCTGGTCTTGTCTTGGGTGGTGGCAGCAGGCAGGAGTGATGCTCTTTCAGCATTACACCGCAGCAGGAAGAGATGATCTTGTCTTGCCCATGGGTCTGGTCCCCAGGAGATCAGAGCTCTATTTCTGACTCTGTTCTTGAATAAGTCATTTTGCCTCTCTTTCCATTTCTTCAAAGGTCAGGACGGCGTCCCTAAGTACCAGTGCAGTGACTAACAGAGCGGAGTCCTGATCTCAGCCTCCTGCTGCTGTGGCAATACAAGTAAGAGTAATGCCTCTGCTTTCCAACACCCTCCCACCATCCTGCATCAGCTCTGGCACTGTCACACCCTTCTAGTTGCCCTTCTTTCAAAAAGGGAATCACAGAGGAGGCTATTCAGTCATATTCTTTATGAGCCCCTAAAGCTGTTACCAATTTCCAAGTGGAGCTCATTTGCACCAGAGCCATCGTGGCAGCAAAGACACTGAAAAAACTCGGCATGCGCTCAAAAAGCGCCTGGCCAGTTGGCGAAGTGAGTCATCTTCATGCTGAGATAGCTTTTAGGCATGCAAGATGGCAACCAAACACTAAACCTTCCGGAATTGGACTGAAACTACCACTTCAGATTTGGTACAGAGTCCTGTGCACAGTACTGTTGAGTTATTATTTCTGGGAGGGGGGAGGAAGGAAGGATGCTGTGCTGTTCTTTACTTCATCATTGCTCTCATGTGGAGATGCCTCTGCTGCCTTTCCCTGCCCTTTTTCGCCTATGAAATGAAGTCATGGCTCTAGCTAATGAACCATTTGCCTGTGTGTCTGTTCTAGACAAAACAGAACATGCCCCTGGTGGAGATTTTCCAGATCAAAGCGCAAATATTTGGATCCTGTCTCTGTTACCACCACCAATTTTTATGCCACTGTAGGAGGCAACAAGGTCACACCTGCAAAGCCCTTCTTTTCTGAGGATTTCCATCAGAAAATGGAAGAAGTGGCAGAGCTGACCCAACAAATGTCCTTTGTGTGCGTGGAAGATTGCAAGTGGAAAGCACTGCAAGGCACAGAGTGATACAGCTCAGGAAAGGTGTCCAACATCTTCACGAGGGTTGGATCTGGAGCTGTGCAGGGGGTTGGAGCCATGCCTTCTGCCCTGCACCACTCACTGTGCGAGACATCAACATCCATTACGGGCAGCCAAACAGCTTGTCTGCTTTTTTTTCATGGACTTTCCAGGCCTGGTCTGAGAGAAGGATTATCAGACCAAAAAAAAGAACACCTCAAATTAAGAGTGAACAGCATTGGCAGTCTTCAGGAAGAAGACCAATGAGCCCAGAGAGACTCTGTCCTTGGTGTGCTCTGATACAGGGAGCTTCTCTGAACTCCAGACAGTCTGCCACAAAGAATGCTGCCCTGTCCCACCCCCCCCGTTTGAAATAACCCATTCTCACCTCTGCTGGTTGCTGGCATGTGAAGTATGCTGGGCCCCCAGTGCTCTTCTCTGCCTTCCCAGGGACAGCGAAGGATACAAAGGGCGTGATCTCAATGTTTCCTGTCCCGCTCAGAGTGATAGTGAGAGATTAGAGGTGGAAAGAACACCTATGAGGTCATCTCTGACATCCCTGGGGAGCAATCCGGGATTGTTCCCTTGCATTTTATTATCTGGTGCTCTGTCCAGCTCAGCAGTAACATGACTCAAGCCACGGCTCTTCCCAGTGCTTCCCTAGGGGAGCTGAGTCGCAACCTTGTGTTTCTTACTGTCAGGAAACATTTCCTGAGATTCAGCCTGAATTTTCCTTTCCTTAAGTTCATTCTATTTACACCTATTCTCAGACCTCACCTTGGACAACCTCCCCTCCTCGGTGCTCAAACCCTTTTTGGGCTTTGTAGTTCTGAATGCAGTGGTGAGTTTAGTTTTGCTGCAGCTCCAGTTCAAGTTGGGTAGCCCAAATTTCAATATCCAAGAGCTTCAGGCCCATCAGTGCCTTTCTCATTACAGCACTGTGAGAAAACACAAGCTTCCTTAAGGCTCCCAGGCAACTGGGAAGCCAAAAGCCTTTTGATATCTATAAATGACCATTAATGCCCCAAAGTACCTGGTTTTGATGAAAGAGCTGTGCACATCAGCTGCAGATAAAACACCTGACTAAGAGCATTCTCTGCTAATTAGGATCACCTGTTAATTGGGATCAGTCTGTTTCACTCCTAGAAACTGGTCTCTTTGGTTTTGCTGTGGATGTGGCCTGTTCGTTGGTGTGTTGGTATCAGCTGTAGGTCGGCTGACCCTTTTCTGCCTCCATACAGCAACCATGAGAGGAAAAAGGAGTCAAGGGCAGGCTGATCACCTGGTGACAAAATGAATGGTCCATCTCCACTGATGGAACCCAGGAATGGTTCATCCTTGTGCTCTTTCCTAAATGCACAGATCTGCATATTGCGTCCTTCCAGTATTTTTGGAGCTCTGTCCTCATTGCTTGCTAAGGAGGATTCGCACATGGGACACACGAAATTGGTAGCTTTTCTTGAAATAAGAACGGAACACAGATTCAGATGACAGCAGATGATGAGAAACTGGCGGTAGTGGCTGACTCACCAGAGATCTGTGCTGCCATCCAGGAGGACCTCAACAGGCTGGAGAGGTGGGCTGACAAAAATCTCATGTATTTCAGCAAGGAGAAATGCCAAGTCCTGCACCTACTGAAGAACAACCCAGGTACAGGTAAGTTCTGGGGGACACCCAGCTGGAAAGCAGCTTTGCAGTAAAGGAGCTGGGGGTCCTGGTGTACACAAATTTAAAAAGGGGGCTGCAATGTGCCCTTGCTGCTAAGAAAGATATTTTTGGTTGCACTGGGCAAAGTACTGCCAGCAGGTGGAGGGAGGGAGGTGACCCTTCACATCTACTCAGCACTGGTGAAGCAGCACCTGAGTGGAGCACTGTGTCCAGTTCTGGGCCCCCCAGTACAATATAGCCATGGACTTACTGGAAGGAGTCCATCAGCCTGATCAGGGAGCTGGAGCATCTCTCCTATAAGGAGAGGCTGGGATTGCTCAGCCAGGCAAAGAGGTCAGGGAGATCTCATCAATGCCTACAAATATGTGAAGGGAGGTGTGGAGGGGACGGAGCCAGGCTCTTGTCAGTGGTGCCCAGGGCAAGGACAAGAGTCACTGGGAACAAACTGGAACACAAGAGGTACCATCAAATATCAGGAAGCACATCTTTACTGTGCACGTAATGGAGCACTGGAAGAGGGTGACCAGGGAGGTTGTGGAGTCTCCCACCTCAGAGATCTTGAAAAGCCAAACAGTGGAAGCTATTTGGAAATCACTGGTCTCTGAGGGCTGGCAGGTAGAGACAGCTTTAGCAATAAATAAGTGGGACAATTGCTTCAGCAGGTGGCAGGACCAGGAATACTAGAAAATTATAGGGGATGTTTGTGGTGTTATATTGCAGCTGGTCCTGTGCTAAGAATGCCACATGGCAGTGGTGTGGAAGCATCTTCTTTTCATGCACAGGAGCAAAAGATTCCCTTTGCCAGGAGAGTCTTCAGATGGGATCCTTCAAAGTGCTTCAGTTAATGGGAGCAGCTATAAGAGGCTGAACTGAGAGCTCATTAAGCAGAAAATCTCAATTTTTACCTCTTGACGGCCCAAAATGTGGTCCTGTTGGTGCCTGCTCTGCACCTGGGGCTCCCACGTACAAGGGCAATAATAATCAGTCTTACTGAGAATAGGAAGCATTGCCTTGGACTGACACCAGAGGCAGAAATGATAAAAATTCCCTGGGGAGAGCAGAGTCGCAGCAGCCCATGGCTTCAGTGATTCAGAAATGTTAGCCGGGAAAGTCCACACGTGTGTGTGTGTGTGTGGATAGAGACCTTCATCAGCTCTCTGGAAGGTGCTTCTAGGGAAACATTAAAGAGTTTTTCCATGAGTGATGGGTGGACAGTGGTTTGGATGCAGGGAGTGCTGCTCTTCTGCATACCTTTATGTTTCTGGTAATTAGTGAAGGGGCCTTCCTTGCAGCCCTGATTGCAAAGTCAGCATGCCGTGAAGGACTCTGGCTGGCAAAGGCTGGGCGTTCCCTGGGCAAACAATGTCCAGCCAGGCTCTCCTGATTACTTCTGATTACTCCAGGGATGCTCATACATTGCCACATTAGGAACAGTTGCTTCATTGTTGGGGAAGCACATGGGCAGCTGTACCAAAATGCTTGCGGGGTGGACAAGCTCGCAGGGAACACTGAGTTTAGCAGAGTGCTCCAGGCACTTTTAGAGCACTGTGTGCACTCAGCAAGGAACTGACTCTGGCTGGATTAATGGGCATGCTAGGCACCAGGGAATATAAATTTGCAAGAGGGCTCAGGAGCTCGCCTAGAAAATGTCCTCACTCCAAGGGAGGACCAACTACATAATCGTTAACCAATTTTTACCAAATCTGTTGGAAAAGAACTCCAGGAATATCTCTGAACCCATGCTGTGTAGCTCCCTGCTTTGCTGCCCTGTCTATTAGGAAGCATTTCTTGCCCGCTTATTTTACTTTTGTTGCAGTTGAGGCCCAGGACTTCTTGTCGGGCACTTATGGATTCGGAGAATGGGTGCTTCCTTCTCCATCTGTAACAGCATTTTATGGGACAGTTCTCATAACATTGCCTCTCCTTGCCTTTATTTTCTTAAAGCTAAAAAAAAAAAAAAAAAAAAAAAAACACAACACTATTCTTGTGGTTTGTCTCCCCAAGCCGTGATTTCTAAACCTCTGAATCTGCTTGACTCCTTCTGGCCAGTCTCCAGTTGGTCCATGGCTTTCTTACAGTGCAGCACCCAAGCCTAGACACAGATATTATTTCCAGTGCAGAACAAAACATGATTATGGTATTATCTTAAAGGCTACCTTATTGTTTACAGACCGAGTATGGGGTTTGCATGCTTTAACAGTACAAAATTGTTGACTCGAGTTCAGCTTATGACCTTCATGATTTCCCTAGGTTCCCTTCTGCAGCAGTGCTGCCAAGCCAGACCTCCAAGTTTTTCTGTACGTGGAGAACTGATTATCCACATTCCTGTTCCTATCCAATTGCATCTGTTTAGTTTTTTCCTCAACATTCTTTCTCCAGTTTGACAAATTCATGTTGTATTCTAAATTTGCATTCCCACATACTTACAGCCTTGAATAACTTCGTTTAGTAAGGCTGGTCTGTTTGCTAACGATGATCATCCTGGTCATTAATGGAAATACTGAATAGCCTCAGACATGGGGCAGCCCCTTGCACAGTGCTGCTCCACACATCCTCCTGGCAGGACCGCGAACCAGTGCTAATTGCATTCCAAGAACACTCTTCCAAATACTTCTTGAAACCTGCTATCTCACAGTTATGTCATTTGGACCATTTTCTCCACTTTGTTTACAAGAATGTCATGCGCAACAATGCAAAACACGGTGCTAAAGCAGTGATGTGAGGGTTTTTTTTTTTTGTATATAGGGCCCGTTAGTCTATCAGCAACAGAAATTGGACTGAGATAGCTTGCTCTAGATACATCCGTGTTGGCTGGCAGGCAGCAACTACTTGTCTTCCCTGTTCACAAACTGTTCGTTTACTTGCCTGTCCAACATTTTTTCCAGGAAGTAAAGTGAAATTGGTGGAGCCTTGACAACTGCTCATTGATATATGATGCGCAGGTAGGCGGCGTCTTTGGCATTCCTAGCATGCTACCTGGAATGACACAGAAAGTGATGCAACTCCTCAGAAATCAGGAGATGAAAGAAAGAGAAACTGAAAAGAAAGAAAGAGAGGAAGAGAGAAAGTCTGAGAGAAACAAATATGCCTCTTATTTCTTTAAAAAAAAATAGAGGTGAAGGGGGGTTGAAGCAATTACTACATAGATAATAAAAACAGTCTTCTGGAGCAGCTGAACAAATAAAAGGGGCTTTCTAAGGATTTGTGTCTCATTTGATTAACTTTTTAATAGAGTTATTGTAAAATGATCTGTCATTTCTGCATGGATCTGTAACATTTCCTTTCTCTGTCTGTACTGGTCTTCCTTCTGCATAGGCCTTCAATGAAAATCACATGGGATGGCGTATATGAGAGCAGAAATTTCCTGCTGACATCCAGGGCAAACAAATTTACGTGTATGAACAAATTTGTGATTGCATGAACTTCACTTCTGGCTATTTATTCCTATAAAACTCATAGGATCTTAATTATCCTAGGTACCTCTTCCCGTGGATAGTGTGTCATTGAAGTCTGGTGACGTTTTCTAACAAAAAAATAAATAAACACACAAACCCCCCAGTGTAACCAGAGACTGTGTAATTGCAAAAGCCTTATTTACAATGATTTATATGGTAGTATCAGACCTCTCATAACTTTCTTCTCATTGTTCTAAACACTGCTGAAGGCTATCAGACCTCCACAACAGCAGCTGGCTCGCAACTTTGCTGGATAATTTGGACTCTGGTTCATTAACGGAGCAAACTCACAGCTACAGGATGCTGAGAGTCCTTTGCTCCTGGGTGAGTGTGCAGAGATGCCACGGAGCACAGCACTTCCCAGAAGCAAGCCTTTGCCAATCTTGATACCCCATGGCTGCAGTTCAAGGATATCCAGCTAGGTCAGGCCTTTGAATGTGAAAATGAATGGACTTCTGCAGCCAACCTCTGTGTTGTGATTGCCATGCACACCCTGAATATTGGGGAATACTCTGGGTTAAGGTTTTTATTTAAACATGGTTTTCTTGGCTTTGAACACTCTTGGTGTACTGGAGCTACCCCAACTATTCTGATATCCTTAAATTTTTGGCTTTGCCCTGAGTTTGAGGCGACACAACAGGCAACTTGACTCAAAATGAAAGCAATTAAGCCGTCATTAAAAAAAAATGTGGGAGTGAACTTTACACTGATCCTGTGCTATGAGGTCCTCTGATATAACACAAGCTGCTCAGGGATTTTGGGCTGCTGTTTGCATGTATTGCTACCAGCTGTGAGTCCTCAGGTGGAACTAAAGCCTAAGTCCCTTTCCTCCCGTTTCCTAGTGCCATCATCTCATCATTTCATCTGCAACCTGCAGCCAGCTCTGTCACCAAACTGCCACCGATGTCTTCTCATTCTTCCCCTACTCGTTCCAAAGCAGGCTGCTGGATATAAGCTCTGAGGCTTAAGGAAGCGTGGTGACAATCTGCAGCTCACGGGTCCTCCCAGATTTCACGTGAGGGATGTGTTTATGAAGGAAAATGAGTCAAAACTGTGTTTCCTTGGCCTTGCTTTTTGGGTAGTGCTCGGAGGATGTTTTGATGTGAATACAAAAACAAACCAAGCCTAGTAAAGCTGAGGAAACCTGGTGGCTGAGTTTGGGAAGGTGCCCAGGGACTAAGTTGCAGACAACATTCTTCATTCTTCTGCATTCAAGGGATTTATGCTCCCTTGTTTGCTGCCATGCAAAAGAAACATGACTTACTCATGTTCTCTATCAAGTTTCCTGAATTCCTCTTCGAGTTTCCAGGAAACGAGACAACTCAGATAGCTAAGCAACCTCACGTGTCCTTCCACAGCTCAGGCTGTAAGGTCGCTTGGTGCTTCATGGAAGTTACGTGACTTGTTTCAAAGCACTCCTGTAAAGAGAAGGTCTCCGTCACCAACGAGCCTGTTGCACGGGCCAGCAATGGGATCTCTCTTTTTAAGTCTTGATGGGAGGAAGGGTATGTGAGAGAGAAGGAGGGAACGCTACGAAGTGCATACGTACTGATTAGGAAACAAATTTAAAAAAAACCTCCCAGATGAAGTGGATTATCCTTTTCTCCATCCTTTGAGCAGAGGTGTGTCCCATCTACCCAGAATACCCAGATCCACACATGAAAACAGAGCACCTTCAGTTACTAGGGTTTACGTCTTTTGCCTAGGTTGCAGGAAATAAATGCTGAGGGTCTTGGATTTGTCCTTGCTGGCAACATATGATTAGACTGGCAGAATGGATGGTAGCATCTGCTGTCAAGACTTCTTCCAAATCCATGAACCAGACATACAAGACCTTCCCCTCCTGTATGTTGTTGACTTCTTTGTCCAGTTCAACAAAATGTGACTCATAAAGGGAAAATCACTCCTTCTCCCCAAGAGACTCTTTTACAGTCTCACAGTTTGTCTCACCATTGAGAAACATTTCCTGGTAATTCCACTGAAAGTTTCCTCTGCTTCGTTTTGGCTCATGTCTCCTAGATAACAATCTCACGTTTATATATAGTGTTGGAGCATTAAAATCCCACCTGACCAGCAGGGTGAGTGCCATTGAATAGTACTGAGATCCTGTAGAAAGACCCCCTCCCTTCCTGCTGTATCAGAGGAACATGTAAGAATAAGGACCTCAGTACCCCTTTTGAAAAAAAACAAGAAATTAAATTCATTGTAGATTATACCTTCCCTTTGTACTTATGGCTTGCTCATGGCTTATGCCTGTGCTCACTGTTGGAGTGAAGCAGCTGTGCTCTGCTAACATTATGCAGGAATCTAGAGCAAGTTAAAAAAAAATAATTAAAATATTTTTTAAAAGTTTTATATCCCACAGGAATTACTGGTGGGAAGTAGGGTGAAATGTGACATCGATTCAAGGAAAAAGATCATGTTGAGAAAGGCCATTTCCTGTAACTGGCAAAGTATTTCACAGCATTGTCCTTTCTGGTATTGATTATGCATACATTTCTTTGAAGCATTATGCTGCTTTGATTGGAATGACCTTCATTTCTTTTATACTCCATAAACAGAAAACCAAGAACAAATATGAGATACAACCAATGCCCCCTTCAAGACCATCACCTGCATTGCAAAATTGGATGAGCAGGCTCAGGACTGTAAAATTTGTTTTGTTGGAGGTGGAAAGAGGGACAGGATAGCTTTGGTTTGGGTTTTCTTTGCTTCCTGACTTCCTTTTGGCTTCTAAGGAAAAGTCATCCAAAAGACTGTTCAACAGAACTTGAATCCACCCTGGATTAAGCCGAAGTGCAAACTTTCATTTTGGTTCAATGAAGCAAAACAAAACTGTCTGATTCAGAAATGTCAAAACATTATGTTTTTCTCTGAAGTATTTCAGAGCCAACATGTTTCCCCTCTTTTCCATGAAAAAGTTAAATATTTGCATACAGAGCATATTTCTGTGTAATCTCACATACAAGGAGAGTAAAAGTTTAAATTTTGTCATAACAGAATTTCTTACAGGAAAGGAGTTCCTGATTTTGTCCACAGTTGAAACAAACCTTATGATTTCCATAATAATTAATCACCTTCCTTCTAGACAAGAAAACCTGGTGCTAAAAAAAGTAGTGACTTTTCCAAAATTCTCAAGATTGGACCTACTTTTTGACTGTGTCAGTTATCTTAGGACTAAAAGCAAAGTCTTTACCTTCTAATGCAATACAAATATATCAATAATGGCTATAAGCAGTAGGAGAATCCCAGAACATCCCTCCTCTTCTCAAGCCTCTAGTCTAAAGTGATGCTGAGCTTTGTCACCCAGATCTCAATATCTGTTGTTGCTCACTGACAGCTGAAGGCCCTGGGGACACACATTTGATATCTGGATCCCCAGATATCCCCAATCCAACAGTATATGGCATCTCAACAGGACCAAAGAGTGTCATTATTTCACCAAGAGTAGCACAGGGACTTCCAAATTAGATTCTTATGCACATCACCTTGAATATACATTCAGACAAGACGGACCAAGCTTTTCAAAGCCATGGGTTGGGGCTACCAGTTTGAAGTTACTTGCTTGGATCATAGTAGTTCCAGCAGAGTAAGCTTCTGTCCTGCCTCATGAAAAGGACTGTAAATAGCGCGTATATTGTCCTTTCAAATGGGAAGAGTGGTGGCTCATGAATCACAATGTCTGGACACATTCTGGCAGAACAGAAAGCATTCAGAAGCTGTCAGGTTTATTTTTTTTAATTTCCTGACAGCAGTGTCCATGTCCCCGTCTTCACTCCAGTCCTGGAGCAAAGACTTTGGAGAAGAGGTTGGCTTGTTGGATGGAAGCATAGTCAATTGGTGCTGCGAGACTGCACAGGAAAAGTGGTTAAATCTGTGGGAGGTCAAGATAACATGAGGTCAAGATAATATAGCAGAAGCAAGAGTATACAGTGACAGCAGCTAATTTGGTTTCACAGTTTTCTAAATAAGTTTTGATGGCATTAGATTGTGTTCCTTGTGAGTTACTACATCCAGTGCCTTGTTGAGTCTACAATGGACTCCCATTCTCTAACCAGTGGCTGTTTTGGAACATTTTAGACTCAGATATGGCTCAATGCCCAGGAAAGATACAAATCATGACACCAGAACACAGCTGAGCCCCAGTGGAGTTGTCCCTCAGACAAGAACAAATCATGACTTCATCTTACATCTGTTGCCTTCCATTTGCAAACAACTCATGCAGCATCATCCTGGAAGTACAGGCCTCACTCAAACCAGAAAAGAGCAAAGTCTGTTCCCTGAGTTCCTACCTGGGTTTGGAGGAGCTTCATTCCAGCAGTCATGGCCATTTGACCAGAAAAGTGTTATACTTCAAGTTATATTTGGGATAGTTCAGGAAATGTCATGCATTTCCGGTGAGAAAATAAATAAATAATAAATTAGAATATATCATTTTTCCCTTTTCTGAAATATTATTCCATCATCCCCCTCAGCATAGTAATTCACCAACACATTTTTACTTAAACAAAGTAAACCAGTAGTTTCTTCCTCTTTTTTTTTTTTTTCTTATGCCACATTTATTTATTTATTTATTTATTTTTCTACTACCTACAGAGCTATATCATTTGTGATTTTCTAAACCACATGTCATCAGGCATGACTGCAAAAGGTATTGGCTTCAGAAAGTTTGTTTCCTTCTACTCCTTGTGTCCCCTGCTTTGAGGCTATCTCTTGAGACAGAAGTGGTATTCTTTTGCCATCATCACTGAGTAAAACTTGGCTCTTTTTCTAACAACCAAGAAAATCTAGGCTTGGCTTCATTTCACCTTGATTCCTCCCATATAACCGTAGGCAGTTAGTAGAGGGTCTGACATAAGGAACCTCACTGACCTTTGGTTGGGATTCAACTCATTGATCTTTTAAGCCAAGTTGTTAGAGTTGTGTATTTAAACTGCTTACTCCACATCCCAATGGTAGTCCTTAGGGTTCACTGATGAACCACAGGAAATTTGTCTCACAATACCTTCTCTCAGCGAGACTGTTTTATTCAAACATGTGAAACTGGGAGGGTGAAATTTGAGTGTCCACACATGGCACTGGAATTACGTTAACTGGCATTTGACCTACGTACTGACACAGCTGTGATTCCTCGAGTTCTGTCTTGAAAGATCTGGTGACATTTCCTGACAATGAAATGAGGTCAGGAAATGGAATAGATGAGTATATTTTTGGCCATGTTTGGGACAGCAAGAAGAAAATGTAGTGATGATGAATGATGCACAGCTTCAGCCCAATTCCAGAGGGGCTGAATTGCCTGGGCTCTGTCCCAGACCGTACCAGTTTCATGGATGTTGCATTCATGCACTTGGAAACCACTACCATAGTCTGGCACCTTGACAGTCTCCACCTCTGTCTCATGGGGTCAAGATACAAAAGAAATGCTAAGATTACATTCAACGCCTTCTTAAAGGCTCCCTCTATGACCAAATTTATACTGCATTTTGTACACCTCATCAGCTGGGAGATATGACGATAAACTGGACAATTGTAGCATGTGGCCTCAATATGACCACCTGCTAGTGGTTCATTCTGACATGAAAGAGTGCCCCCAATATCAAAATCATTATGTATGACTAAGCCACTGCAAATATGACTTTGATGTAGTGGACTGCGGCTCGGTGTGCCAAGCCAGCGCGTTATAATTCCTGCGTAGTATCCCTTAGCTTCAGCAGGCGAACTGTAAGCATCTGTGAAACGCACTCCCATACCTCTTCAGGACACAGCTGGATATTGTAATGTTCTCAGATATTTGTTGCTCCGATCAGCGCTCAGTGCAGCGCAGTGCTACCATGCCTGGACTGCTCTGTGTGTTTTCATGGTGCCGAGCTGCACTGTCAGATGGCTGTTTTGCTCACCAGTCTCCTTCCTCACCTGTTCCTCTGCACGCAGCTGGGACCCATTACAAAAGCTCTTGGTTGGAGGCCAGGAGCCTGTTCGGCATAGAGCTACAGACTCCTGGGCACATTGATTCCCAAGTGAGAGTTTTATTTGAAAAGCTCACAGCACTTCTGTGTTATTAGAAGCATTTTCCTGGCACGGTGCCCTTTATTCTTTATCCACTAGTGCTACTGAGGAGACGAGCTGTTAGTATAATATTAGCAACAAGCAACTCCTATTTTTTTCACCAATGGGTCTCAAAACTATTTCCAAATTATTTCATCATTCCCAGTTGACAGTTCAGGAAACTGAGGCAGAGAAAATGAAAGGATTTATCAAATGTCTAATGGTCCTCCTGACAAGGAAACCTTGATCTTCAGTGCAGTAGCCTCTGTCTCCCCTCCCAGGTGTACGCATCTCCCAGCTTCACAGCTGTAGGTCTCATCAGGATCTCAGCAGACTGCTTTGCTGTGAAATAAGATAGAAGAGAGGCCCCATTGTGCTCTTATTAAACTCTATGTGCTGCTTCTGCTCTCAGTAAAGTGTTGGCTAAGGCAAGACCTGGTTGACAAGAGCTTTCTCTTTGCTCTCTAGCTAGCTATAGTACACCAGGGATGTGCAGACTTTATTTTCTTATATTTTTTTTTTTTTAATGACAGATTTGGGGATGTTTTGTGATAAATGAGATGAAAGAAGTGATTAGCAATTCAGGGGTTGCACTGTCAGGGCTTTAGCTCTCCTCCAGGTCAACAGAGAAGGACTGGGTTGTATCAAGATAACTTGCTGTAGGCTCTGGATTCATCCCACCTCACTCAGTTCTTGTCCGCAATGCTTATATTGGTGTTTACTTCCCCTGGAGCCTCCTGATGGCCAGAGCAGAGGACAGGCACCTCCAAGGAACAATTTTGGTATTGGAAGACAGGGAGCATCCTGGACCAACAAAAAGCTGTTAGTAACATCATCTATTTTCTTATGTTTTCACCAGAATAAGGTCATCCTAGATGTTTAGCTTCATTTCTGATTTAATGCCAGTACACTGTCATTTTCTGTTTCATCTGGAGAAAAATGTTAGGAGGGTATTCAAACCCTTCGCATGCTGTGGAAGGAGTTTGGGGACACTTTTTTTTTTCCCTGTGTATAGCTTCTGCTATTGCTCTCTCCCTGAGCTGGATTGCTTACTGGTTAACAGGCTGTGGTGGAAGGAAGGCATGGGAGATGGAGCTTGTTCTCCTGGGTCCAGGAAAGCAGTGAGCAAAGCACAAGAACACGCACGCTGTGTGTGGCCTCCGGCATCCTATTCTCCAGGAAGAGCGTGGCACAAGGTCCAAGCACGGGGCTCAGCACCAGGAAATTTGGAGTTCACGTTGACCGTGCTTTGGCCTTGGGTGAGCAGCTACAACGTGATTCCTTTCCATTTCCCCATCTGCAAAAAAGTATGAAAAATACTTACCCCATATGGAGGATTAAATGTTTAGGAGGGAATCCAAACTCCACTGAAGTCAATGGCAAGTGTCCCAGCGTTTCACCAAGAAAAAAAAAATTTAAAGTGCTAAGTGTTCTGCAGCTTTGCATATGAAAGGGAAATTCTGTTTTGGAGAGTTTCAGCTACTGCCCAAAATACAAAAGCCCTGGTCACATCAGTCTATCTCCTTCTATCTTGAGAGCAATCTCTCTTCATCTTTCATTTCAGAGTTTGATGTGGACTTAAACCAAAACCACAAATCAGAACATTCCTGAACATCAGAACTGTTTGAACTTCAATCTGGATATGCATTTGCAAATGTGCTTTATCTTTATAACACTAGCCAAGCAAAATCCCCCATCTGGGTGCTTTCGACGTGGGGAGGGTCTGCACGTAAATTTTGTAGTGTGAGTCCTAATCTAATCTCATCTCATTGATGCATTCTCCTGTTCGGCTCCTTATCTGTCTATCTGCCCAGAAAGTTAGTTTTAAATGTGTGATCTTCGGTCTTCTGCAGGGGGATAGGTAGGAAAGGTCTGTGGACTACTGCAAACTTTGAAAAATGTAACTAAAAACATGAAGTACTGCTAGAAAGAGGCTTGGATTTACTATAAATAGGTTTGTCCATCCACTGGGAAATTTTAGGGGGTCTCCAGATAATAATAATAAAGGTTATAAACCCCTTGCCGAACACTTTTTTTTTTTCTTTTTTTTTTTCTTTTTTCCCAGTATTTTATGGTTTAGTAACTAGTCAACATCACTAGCTTTCCCTGATTCCTATCTTGTTCGTGGGCATATAGTATCACCCAGTGGTAGAAACCAGCCTGATCAAAAATCCTGCTGACGCTATTCCTTGCAGCTGTACAGAAGGCCAGTGAAGTGACATATCCTGCTTGAGAAATGTCAAAACCTTCAAAGCCTCTCTGGCTGAAACAACTCTATTTATTTATTTATTTGTTTAAATTATTATTATTATTATTATTTTTAAGTGAGGTAAGTGCAACAAAAAGGGAATTTGGCCTTCTGCCTCCCTAGGGTGTTCCAGCTGTAGCTACCTCTGCACCTCGCTCCCATCCGTACCCTTTTACAAAAAGCACATGCACACATTTGTGCATATGCATGCATGCACGAACATAGAAGCTCTGTTGTGTAATACACGGGGTAGGTCAAGCAGGAGGATATTTTGGTAGCCAGGGCTGGATGACAAGTTCTAACAAGCCCATCCACATGTGTTAAGATTAGAGTGCAGACATCAGCCATGACTCAACAGGATATGCTGGGCCAAAGCCAGGACCAGAATGCTGTTACTGGCCTTCTGAATCATTAGTGGAAAAAAAAAAAAATAAGAAAGAAAAGAGAGTCCTCTGTCGCCAGCATTCTCCATCTGTTTTTAACTTGGTGATGTCCTTTGGAAGGTAGGTGAACTATTTGGTTTGCTTTAACTACACAAACATCTTGGCAGAACAGCATCTGAACATGCACGAGGCTAGCAGCACTGCCCCAGTGGTGAAGCCAGCCTGGGTCTGTGATTTGGGATATTTGGCTGCGAGGACTGCCAGGGCAAGGGAAGAGGCTGATGGTGATGTCGGTAACCCCATGCCTGCTGGGACATGAGGTGGCTGGAAAGCAGGCGAGGACAGATTACTCAGTACCAACTGCACTTAAGGGCGGTGCGAGTGGGGGAATCTGTTTTCTAGCATGGTGCAATAGGAGCTGCTGTACCTGGGAGGGCTCTGTCTGAAAGGAAAAAGATGTTTCCTTTCTAAGCTGGCAGCTTTATCAGGTTCATCTTGGGAATGCACAAGTCAAACTGGGGTCATTTTTTCTTCAGCAATAACGCTTTTCCAAGTCACTCTGGGCAGGCCAGTTCCCTACGGATTTTGCCCTTGGCGACCTTGTGCATCCCCCTAATCTTACATGGTATCCCACAGGGGTTTCTTAAGCTTTTTCCTAGCCACATCTGTTCTTCTCCTGCACCCAGCCTGACACATTATAGCATAGCTGTTCATCACCGTGGGTGTGCCTTTTGTTTGAAGCAGTGGAGACTTCTTGTAGGACACAGTCACTTGTTGGTGAAGGCTGGATCATGCAGGAATCTGAAAGCAAATCTATATTGATGTTTTTATGGCAAAAACCATTCACACACAGTGAAAGCAAGCTTGGTAATGATGATATTATTCTTACTGAAATATCAATCCTTCACGGGGACTTGATCACTACTCTCGGCCCGACACATAACAGCTTCTTTAATGGAGGCACCTGAAGCAGGCAAATGTGTGTGCTACTATTATAGCCTGCAGTTTGGACTCTCCTGGCCCAGGCAGCAAATTCATAGCCAAGCAATAAAAGTCTAGATTTAAAAAGCAGATGATATTTAAAGGAGTTATGTGCAAGGACTATATCTGAGCAAGATTAATTGCCTGGATAAATGTCAAATGGAGAATAACTGCACACGTTTCGGTTCTGCAGAGAAGCTTTGATGGAGTTGTGATGGATTACATATCAATCACAAATCAATAAATTCCTGCTGTTGTAAAAAAAATATATTAGTATTGTACTGAGATGTACTGGCAGGAAAATAGTCTTTCAGTGGAATGAAACATTTCTGCTCCAGTCAGTACTGGCTAATCCATTTCAAGGAAGATATGGACCAACTAGAGAGTCCATTTGGAGCAGGAGGAGGACAATGAGAGAAGAAGAGATCCAATGAGCTTAGTCCAAAAAGAAGAGGCATGGAAAAACCCAATAGCAAAGTAAGGAAGAGACTACAGGGCAAAAGGAAATAATTTATGTGGAAAAAAAAAAATAATAATAAAATAAAATAAAATAAAATAAAATAAAATAAAATAAAATAAAATAAAATAAAATAAAATAAAATAATAAAATAAAATAAAATAAAATAAAAAAAAGAAATTAAAAAAGAAAGAATGTAAATGTAGTTTAGACATTAGGACCACCTTCCTGATCTGAAGGTTAGCAAAGCACTGGAATAAGTCCTTGGCAGAAAGGTTGGTGTCTCCATCACTCCATCCTTTAAGAGAATGCTGGAGCCACATCTACCAAAAATGCAAGAGAGACAATGGAAGCAGAGGGTGAACTGGAAGATCTCACCATATCCCTCCTAGACATTTGAATCTTATGTCTACAAAGGAATATGAGGGAAGGACTAAGCAGGGAAACAAATTACTTAGGAAAGGAAAAGAAATTAGGAATAGGAGTCACAGCATGAAGGCGAGTAATGGAAAACAGGTTAGGCAGAAGGAAAAGCGTCTCAACCTAAAGAGATGTGGAACGGTTTGTGGAGGACTGCAGTGGAAGTGCTTGGACTTGAGTCATTCAGAAGAAGTCCTGGGGGAATTATATGGTAGGGAACATCTTTGTATTGGCAAAGGGTGAATAGACAAAATGATCTAATTAGCCTTTTCCAGATCTTTTTATGACTCCATAGAATGACTTGAAGAGGACAGTGGGATTTGAGCTTCCTAAGGGAAGCCAAATCAAACATTACAAGCCACCACATGACAACAACAGTCAGCATGAGAAACAGCCACCTCCCTTGTCAATGGGTTTTCATCCTAAGTAATCTCCAGAAATTCAGCTTATTGCTGATGATTCCTGTAAAGAACTGGAAGAACAGTCACACTGCTCTGAAAATCACTTAAAATGCAGGAGATGCGGGTGTTACTCTCTTGAATCACACCAACCAACCAATTAGTTTCACTGAGTCCCACTTACTGTAACAGCTACTTCACCCAAGGGAGCCAGAGTGGGATATTCTAATACGAAGTATTGCTTCTAATAACTGCACCTCTTTCTCAGAGATTGGCTTCACATATGAGTTGCAGCAGGGATGCTTCTGAAAATCAGCTTTGCTTCTGGTCAGTGTCTCGATGTTTCTTGGTTCTGGTGTAATTCAGGTGTAACTCTTAATTTAAAACCCTGAATGATAAAGCATCTGAACTTCCAGAAATGTTCTATTACCTGTCCTCATGTTGCCACTTTTCTTGACACTTGGAAAATATAAAAAAGCTTCTGCAATGCACATGAAAACCAAAACATACAGAATCTACTGGCATACTCCAGGGTGAAGTTGACCTTAAGTCCAGACTCACGACAGGGCCATGCTATTCCACCTTTATGTCCTGGTGAAGCAAGAGGAAGCTGCACATAATGTTAACCATGTTGTGTCTTTGTGGGCCATTGGTTATGGAAAACAGCACATCTGGTCTACTAAAATCATAAAATCACAGAATATCCTGAGCTGGAAGCACTAAATCCATGTGCTCTCCATGGTAAAGAAAGCTTTGATTAGGGACATAACTACTGGATTTGGGATGAATTACGGTTCGTGGCATGGAGAAATCTTAATTTGGATGTTGTGGGCACAAAGTACCAGTATTAATCATCAATTAAGATCAACAGCCCTTGCATCCTTTCAGTACTTAAAGGGAGCTTATAGAAAAGATGCACAGCAACTTTTTAGATGGGCAGATAATGATAGGAAAAGGGGGAATGTTTTCAAGCTAAAAGAGGGTAGATCTAGATTAGATGTTAGGAGGAAATTCTTCACTCAGAGGGTGGTGAGGCACTGGCACAGGTTGCCTAGAGAGTCTGTGGATGCCCCATCCCTGAAAGTGTTCAAGATCAGGGTGGATGAGTCCCTAGGCAACCTGATCTAGTGGGTTGCATCCCTGCCCATGGTGGGGAGGGTGGAACTGGATGATCTTTAAGGTCCTTTCCAACTCAAGCCATTCTGTGATAGCAGAATTATGGTTCCTTTTGATATGACATTGCTTCCTATTGATGTGTGGTTTCCTCTTGAACATAGACCTCCATGACCAGGATAACAACAAATGGCCTGGAGATTCCCGAGTCCATGCTAGGATCAGAGAGAGCAGCACACTCCTGTGGTGTTATACCACCCTGGGCTCCCAAAGCAAAATTGCTGCTTGATATTTGTCCTGGGCACAGTGTGGTGGGAGGGCAGATGTGCTGCTTCCAGCTGAAACATATTTCAGAAGTACCAGGTAGCAGAAAGTAGCATGGATAACCAATAAAGTCCAAACATAAGTGTCAGTATGATGTGCCTCTACAGTATCTCTTTCTGTTTTGGCTATTCTTGATGAATGTAGCTGGCCCCAAATGTCAAGATGTTGGATCCAGGCCATCATATGAAAAAAGTCTGGCACTTCCTGATAGAGAGAGATGTTCCTTTCCAGGCTCATGTGATTAAATAAAGCTAAATCTGCTTTATTTATTTAGGAAAAAACAAACAAACAAACAACAACAAAACCAGGACTGAACATGCTCTAACATGCATAGGAACTCCACACCTCTTTGTGATTGACCTTCATTTTCCTGAGCACTCCCATGTAGATACAGGCTTTATATAGATAAAACTGAAGTGGTTTCATAGCACAACTCTCTTTCAAGCTGACTTGTATGCCTATGTCACTTGAAGTTGTGTTTGACCTACCTCTTAAGAGGGCACATTCATAAGATTGAAAGGATTCAGACCACCTACTATCTGAGCCTAATTATCTGTATATCCAGTGGAGAGAGGTAGGGAATGAAAGCACCTCATTTATTACAGATGTTTCAAGCAAGCAACATGACCTTTTCCTTCACTGACTGAACAGGCAGGGAGCCAGACTCTGGCAAACCTGAGCAGGAGTTGCTCTGCACTGCTTGTACTTCTCTTGAGTTTGGACATGTTGGCAGGCATCAGAGCAACGTTGGTGGCTACAGAGTGCCTCTGTAGAGGAATACAGCACCCTGTGCTCCCACTGCAGTCAGCAGAGAAAAGTACACATTACCAGTGCAGGATTCTAAATGTTATCATCTGGATTTGGTAAGGCTAAGGGTTTTTAAGAGCTACTTATTTCTTTTCATGTCTTATATAGAGGAGTTGAAGATGTCTGTCTCTGCTGAGATGTCTGTACTGTAGAAACCTGAAGTTAAGTGAGCTCAATCTTCCACACTCCAACCTCTATTTGTTTTCAACACTGTAATAAGCAGTCTAGATACAGACCATAGACACTTCCTAACAGTCTACTTTAGACCTTTTCCTGTTGCAAAATTATTGCTAATTCATGGTTTTGTCAGGCAGGCAGGGGGGAAAATGTGATGTGTGTGTATCTTGTCTTAGGCAGGCCAAAAGTTTTTGTTTCCTGCAGGATAACAAAATATCACAGAATATCCTGAGCTGGAAGGGACCCACAAGGATCATTGAGTCAAACTCCTGGCTCCACACAGGTCTACCCCAAAATCAGAATTCAGACTGAGAGGATAGTCCAGAACTCCAAATCCAGAAGAATAAGTGTTCAGTAATCTACGCTGTCACTGCTTCTGACAACTGAGCACTCAAGAGGAGGCAACAGGAAAGCATGAGCATCTTCTCTTCATCATAACTTAAATTTCCACCAAAAGTTTCCAAAATGAAAAATTTCTGATTTGAAAAAGTGTAAACTTTTTCAAAAGGGGACCTGAGGAGGCAACCTGACTGTGTCCTGAGGCTTTCTAAAACCTCTTCCTCACGCCCTGACACAGGCCAAGTGACACCCAGCCAAGGCAGTAATCCTGGAAGTCACTGGTGGCTCTCCTCCTGCAACCTTCCCTAGAAACTTTCCTCACATATGGGAGGGACGCAACCCAATTCACCACCACTTTAAACTCCTGCTTTTAACTTGGAAGAACCCCGAGGCTCAGCCCCGGCTCCCACAGGGCGGCCGTTTCGCACCGGGCCGCCTCCCTGACAAGAGCGACATGGTGGCAGCAGGCGGGTTATGGCAACAGGGGCCTGCAGGCCATGAGCCCTGCTACCCCCCCCAGAAAATACTTCTCTTCCTAGCTACTGTCCCATACTCTCCTACAACAGGCAAAGAACCAAACAAACCCCGCTCTGTTTTCTTTCGCACTGTGGACTGAGTTTCTAGGGCTTGTGGAAGGTGCCAGAAAGACAGCCCTGCAGATTGAATTACTCTGTGTATGCACAGACCAGGTTATGTGCCAGCAGCCAAAGCATTAGCTTTTTTTTTTTTTTTTTAAGTCTCCTGCCAAAGGGGTTTGGTTTTGACCTGGAGAAACCAGCTGAGGGACAGAAGGTAGCTTATTCCACTTGATTCCTTGGCCTCTCTGTTGAGACTGGGAAGCCAGTTGCCAATGAAAGGTAGCTGTAGGTTTTCTCCAGACAAGCTCTGGCAACTCACATGGGGGTGATTTAAGAGGTTACCACCTCACACTCTCTGCTGCCAGAGGTTACTGACTATTTAGCAGGGTTGGCAGGAGTGAAGCACCTTCTGAATGGTGGTTTGAGTTATGAAGCTGCTCTGTGAGCTCCACAGCGGTGGAGGCCGCATGGCTGCTGCTCCTGCTGCAGGCCGATAAACCTTCTGCAGAGGGTTTCTTAAATCACACGAGTGTGATTTGCTGCAGGCACCCTCAGACAGTGTTGCAGTGCTAGGATAATAATGCAAGGCAAGGATCATCACTGTCCAAACCCTGTTTCCTTCAGATAAACTATGCATAAATGTTGTGTGTCATGGCTTTCCTCAAACTCCCGCATCACAATCTCTTAAACGCAGTCCGTTTGTGGACGTACAAAAAACATGTTCAGCTATGCTGTCTTGCTTGGAAAAGAGCAACTCAACCAAATACCTGTGGCTCACTTCAGTACAGCTTGTCCCTCCCAAGACAGAATAAAAGAACAGTTTGGGTTGGAAGTGGCCTTTATATATCATCCAGCCTCCTGCCATGGGCCCAGGCTGCCCTCAGCCCCATCCAGCCTGTCCTTGGGCACTGCCAGGGATGGGGCAGCCACAGCTCCTCAGGGCAGCCTGGGACGGGCCTCATCACCCTCTGAGTGAAGAATTTCTGCCTTGTATCTAACCTAAATCTCTTTCGGTTTAAAAAAATGTCTCCGTGTCCTGTCACCACACTCCCTGACAAAGAGTCCCTCCCCAGCTTTCCTGAAGCCCCCCTTTAAGTGCTGAAAGGCTGCTATAAGGTCTTCCAGGCTGAACAACCCCAACTCACTCAGCCTTTCTATGAAGGAGAGGTATTCCAGCCCTCTGATTATTTTTGTGGACTTCCTCAGGACCTGCTTGAACATATCTGTGTCCTTCTTATGCTGGGGGCTTCAGAGCTGGATACCCGATTTGTTGACAGCTCCTGTCTGTACATAGGATTCCCAGGAGGGAATTACAATCTTCATTACAATCAGCTGGCATATCCCAGGGCTTCTCAGCTGGCAGTGGACATGATACAGGCAATTGTATCACACCCCTCACTATCAGCAGCTTTACATCTCAGCACGCCTTCCCATGCATAAATGTGCAGACACCGATTTACTAATCGAGCCCTTTCTCATCTGGTCTGGGAAGAAAGGCCAAAATAAAGAGTACCAGTCACTTTCTAAACTGTGTGTAGATGTGGTTACCACCCAGTTGGTTTCCCTCTGAAGGCTTTGCAGTAATGGGCCCTGCTTTCTGGTCTGTGCTCAGAGGTGTTAAACTCACCACCCCAGCAGGAGGTGGCTAGGGAAATGAAAACCACAGGTCAAGGTAATTCCTAGATAAGCTTCTCTTGGCTGATTCGCTGCTAATACCGATTCACTGGTTTATGAATGCAAACTCTCTTTGCCTGTCAACAAACTTCTTCATGTGGTCTCTGCCATTCCTAGACAGTCCTTGACTGATAAGAAAGCATCTCACCTTTGATTTTTCATCTTTCCCCAGCACTATGAACCAAAGGGTGAGAGAATAAACCAGGCCACAGTCAACTGCTGATCTTATACTCAATTCTCCATCTCATGTCTTTTAATACTTAGTCATGTACCGAGACTGAGGTCACATCTTCTGCGTTGGTGGGTGTTCTAAACCAGGAGAAAATATACAGTGACCCAGAAGAATTCTAGTAGATATTCCTCATTCCCCAGGACTGCTTCCTGCATCTGTCTGCTGCCTTAAAAAATCATCTGTGTCTCTGTGACCTTTGAATAACTGTCTCTGGAAATGCTGCAGTCAAGAGGGGTGCTCAGGGTCATGATGAGTCAAGCAGGTCCCAGGGCATGTGTGCGTGAGGGTGTGCATTCATGCAGTTATGTTGGGAGAACGAAGCAGCCACCACGTAGCTCCAGATGTTGGCTGAGAAAAATGCATTTGGTATCAGCTCTCGGTGGAAAAGAGGGAAAAGGTACGGAGCAGGAGCTGACTCAAGCTGGACCTGGAAAATAAATAAATTTGCTTCCAACGCTGTTTTTGTTGCATTTATATGTGCATGCATTGTCTTGCTTGTACAAATACATTGTAGTGCATCCTTTCAAACAGACATAGCGTATCTTGGGAACTGCCTGCAGACATCAGCCTTTGTGCCAAAATGTACTGGTCAGGTTCATTGGTAACAACATTCCCTAGGTGTGCTGAGCTGGTAAAACTACAGACGTTTCCTCACTTTTGCTCCCCCCTTGCAGTTTGTTCTGGCTGTTGCTGATTTGATCATGGTTCCTGAGCTCAGCAGTGCTCTGTAAGGTACAATTTACAGCATGGATATTTGCATGCCAAGGTGCCATTTTGCACTCATCTAGTCTTGCCAGCATGGATCTGTGTGACCAAGCTCTGTTCGCTTTCCCCAGTTTACTATGACCTTACAGCAGAAACATTCACACTGAGCTATGGTCATCATTCTTTCACCGGTGAATGCCTCTGCATATTCTCTCTCTGTTGGCTGCAAAGCAGCTGGAGCAGCACCATGATGATGAGAATCACTGCCCAGGACAGACGTCTCTGTGGGAGTTTCACCTTCTAGAGGTGCAGAAGCAAGTGTATAAA
Source organism: Anas platyrhynchos (assembly GCF_047663525.1). Lineage (NCBI taxonomy): Eukaryota > Metazoa > Chordata > Aves > Anseriformes > Anatidae > Anas > Anas platyrhynchos. The sequence goes on from NC_092590.1 coordinate 78,645,883, forward strand.
TCTTAACCAGAGATTCCAGGCCCCTCTGTAAAATTATTCTACTCTTCTTTGAGAAAAAAATAAATAAAATAAAATAAAATAAAATAAAATAAAATAAAATAAAATAAAATAAAATAAAATAAAATAAAATAAAATAAAAAAATAAATAAAATAAAATAAGGGAAGGGAAGGGAAGGGAAGGGAAGGGAAGGGAAGGGAAGGGAAGGGAAGGGAAGGGAAGGGAAGGGAAGGGAAGGGAAGGGAAGGGAAGGGAAGGGAAGGGAAGGGAAGGGAAGGGAAGGGAAGGGAAGGGAAGGGAAGGGAAGGGAAGGGAAGGGAAGGGAAGGGAAGGGAAGGGAAGGGAAGGGAAGGGAAGGGAAGGGAAAATTGCTCACTAGCACCTCTTCCACATGATGTGAGCCCAGATTCATCTAGGTGAAAGGATGCAGAGCTTGGTGTTCGTTTGGGCTAGGTGCCCCTGTAGGCTTCAGGCTAGCCAGCAGGAAACATTAGGCACAAGGACTGAGGGGTAATTTAGTCCAATTGACTCTGGGCCCAGGGTTGGAGTAGGAAAGAGGCCAAAAAACTTTGCAAAGACAACACGTATTTTTTGCTTTGATTTACGGTATTTGCTCATAGTAGCAACATTTCTTGCCCTGCCTCCTGCCAGATTTTGGCCTCAAAAACACAGGCTTTTTGCACATCTTCTGAGGCTGTGATGATTTGGACCTTGCTGTCATTTTCTGTCCTGTTTCTCAGTACCTTTTCCTTACTCCACCCTTCAGCTCAGTGCAAGAACTTCTACTCTTGGCACACTTCAGTCTTCTTTCTTGGTCACTTCTCAGCCCTTTTATTGACCCTGGTATGTGAAGTCAACAAGACAACACATGTAGCCAGAGTAAGACTTGATTGCTGTAACTAGAGGCAATAAGCATAACTTCTCAATGGGCTCAAACACTGTAATTTTTCTTCATCTGAGGGTTCCTAAGAATGTTAGAAGTTAGGACGAAGAATCTTAAAGCAACTTCAGATAAGTTCTCTCCACTCTGATGTGTTTAACCAGGTAGTTGTATAGTGGTAGCTCGTTGCTTCAAATCTGTGTCTATGGAGCTGCTTTTCAATAACCTAAGTTCAGCCAGAGGCTGTCTGCAAACTCAGAGCTGAGAAGAGTTAAAAACTGAAATTGGTAATCTGTCCTTGTTTTGTAACAGCAGAGCTACATACTTTGGTTATCAAATCCAAATATTGCCGTGTTCTCAGAGCACCTCACACATGGTTCCTCACAGGCAGCAGTGAGAAACAAAATTCTTTGCCTTGTTTTTGACAGAGCAGGATAAGTGATCACAGTGATCTGATTTGGCTTTGCAGCCTACAAACATTGTCTGTTGTCAAGGTAAAGTGAAAGTTCAAAGGTGTCTTAAATGGTTCAAGGAATTCATGGGTGAAAGATTATGTGATGGAGCTAAAGGATGGATCATACAAGCCCTAGAGGTCTCTTGCTGCCTTATTTTTAATTGTAAATACATGTAATCTCTTCTGTAAATTCACTCCAGACAATTTTCTCTAAAATTATTTCAGTGTTTTTCTTAAATTAACTTTCAAGACAGAGTTCAGATAACACTATTAGGAAACTTCTAGC